>NC_140795.1:8776064-9376064 GCF_037176805.1 Vigna unguiculata
ATAAAGGATAGTTCATTTAACCGTATCAAAAACCTTGAAATGATTGGATTTCATTGAAATCAATAAGTGTAACTATTTTGAATAAATATCTTCGAATCTTAAACTTGAAATAACAAAATAAATAAATTAACAATTAACTATTAAAAATATCACAACCATGAATCAAAGAAAGTCGTGGTAAATATCCTAGACAACGTATTTTTTTGAAACAAAGTCCTCTGTAATATTAAAAGATACTAATTATAAAAATTGGAAATTGAATTACAAAATTATTTAATGATTTATCAATTTTTTTTCTACTTGTTCCTGGAATAAAAAGAGTTCCATCTGTTCTTGAATAGTGTCATTACTTCAAACCATGCTTTATGCCCTTGTACTTGGTCAATCCACTTAATTTTTCTGGGACTTTTTTCATGATGTGCCACAGACACCACCGATGATTGGTGTTGGGAAATACAACAGTAAATGCATTTTTCATTGTTTTGTATCGGTCAGTTATAATGCCTTCTTGTGCCTAGTTCCCCATGCACCTCAAAAAACATTGAAAAATCCATGTTAAAGTTGAAGTAGCTTCTAAAGACAAAATTCACAACCCAGTAGAATCAATTACCCATGGTGGTTAACACCAACGAAGGGTGCAAACAACATGTCGTATTTGTTGGTTTGGTATGTAGTATCGAATGACACAACATCATCGAAATCCACTAAGGTTGCTCTACTCCTTGCATTTGCCAAAAAACATTGATTATTATATTATCAACATCTGTGCCAATTTCATAATAAAATTCATTATTTAACTCTCTCATTCGTGAGAAATGGACAATCAATGCCTGCCCATCTCCCTCCTTCGCAAAGGTGCGTCTTTGTTGGCCAATATAATTCCTTGCATCTCGCTCAAGGAAATCTAAGTTGTCAAAACCCCATGCATGGCATATCAAGGACCTAAAAGTCTTGTTCAAACGAACACCGACTTCGTCGTTAACTTCAAGGGTTCTCTTAACCTACAAATTCAACCTTCTATTACCCCGTATTAACCTCGATTTAGAAGGACTAATGTCATGATTGTGGTCATGTACCACAGTCCTTAGGATCCATGCTTGTGGTTTTTTCACAATTGTTATACAAGCTAAACATTCTTTTCTTTGGTAGGGTGGGTCTTCAATTTAGGCAGGATTTGGGACACATATTTACCTTCCCTTGAGCAAACTAATTTAAGGTAACACAACTGGTCATCGTCATCCTTTTTTATGTTCGAATTCGCACTCCAAAACTATATTTCACACCATGTCTTTTGTAGAAAGTCTTAATGTATTCTGCGGTGTCAAATTGCATTCCAACAGAGGGAGTAGCAACATTGTCAGGGTGATTACTGAGGTCAACATTATCAAAGCTATCCTCCTCGTCTAAAGTATGATGACCACAATCTTCATTTACTAAACTAATGACATCCAAGCATATTACATCATCTACTTGCCCATTTTCTATCTACGGATGAAATTAAAATGCTAAGGATTAAACTTTAAGCACACATGGAACTTTAGTATGACCATTCACTATGGTCAGTAATTTGAAAGGATCATTCACTTTACTATAAAAAAGAGATTCATTATAATTTAAAAAATTGAATTAAATAAACATTTAAAATATATTTTAATTTGAATATTTGTTTTCTTTTTATATTTTTAAAAAAAATATTTTTAAATTTGCAAAACCCGTCCTCGTTCCGCCCCGTTGCCATCCCTACTCATGATTGTTGGTTGGGAAGTCTTTAAAATGCATGAATAAACTCTTGATAATTTAAAGTAACTACTAATGTGGCATGAGTTGGAAGCATGAGTGGGTTATGTTGTAACTATATATGAATTTGAATGTTTCTTTGGGTTAGTCACATGTTGAGAATTGGTTTATTGGTGAATGCATGTGTATCAATATAAATTAAATTATTATATAGGTGGAGTGAAGTGCTATATTAATTTGCATTGGTGCATAGAATCATGTGCTTAAGTTGTTAGATGGTTGCTACTTTATATTTGATTTGAGCATGCATATTCATAAGTTGAAATTGAATGCTAACATGGATTTAAATGGTGGAGTATATATATGAATAAATGAGTTATGTGCCTACTATCTTATTATTTTATAATTTCATATGAGCATGGTTTACTTTTGGGTTCAAATTGAATGTTGGCATTGATTTAAGATGTAAGTATATATGAATTATAAAAGAGAGGAATGTGCGCTTATACTTGAAAGATGCATATGTGTTGTGATGTTGTAATTTGGAGTATATGAATGTGTATGTTAATTTCTGGATGTTTGAGAATTGAATGGTTGAATGCTAGGAAATGAATTAGAGTACCTAAACAAGTAATGTCACATTACTAGTGTAGGGCTTGGCGGTGTAGTGTGGACCGTTAGGTGATAGTAGGAAATAGGGAAGTCTTGTGAGTTGTGGCATCCAACGGTGATGTGGAACCGCCAGGTGGTCTGCACTGCCATTTCGCCTAGCGGCACTTAGGCTGCGTTAGGCGATGGTGCAGTGCAAAGGTGCATTTGTGATATGTTTTGCATGGCTTGTTGTGTTGGTCCTGGTCTGGGATATGCTTGATGTTGTCATGAGTGGGTAGGTTCATGACTGATGATGAACACATGGTGATATGAACGGAGAGGTTCATATCCTGATATTCTCGTGTGGGGATACAAGTGGGGAGGTTTGTATGTTCCGTGCTCACACTTGAGAGATGGTACGAGCGGGGAGGTTCGTAGCTAGTGGATCACATGTGTTGGACTACAAACGGGGAGGTCCGTAGAGTTGGACCAGAAGCAGGCAGGTTTGTGGAAGCATTGGAATCCCTAAGACCATCTTGAGTATGTACCTTGTGTAGCGTAGTTTGCTTTTCTTATTTTCGTTATCATATTGTGATGTGAGACTTGGATCAGGAGACGTTGTGCAATGAGCGGGTAGGTTCATGAATGGTGGTGAACACATGATGATATGAGCGAGGAGGTTCATATCCTGTTACTCTCGTGTGGGGATACGAGTGGGTAGGTTCATATGTTTTATGCTCACACTTGAGAGATGTTGCAAGTGGGGAGGTTCGTAGCTGGTGGATCATGTGTGTTGGACTACGGGCGGGTAGGTCCGTAGAGCAGGACTACGGGCAGGTAGTTCCGTAGAGTAGGACTACGAGCGGGGAGGTCCATAGAGCAGGACTACAAGCAGGGAGGTTCGTAGAGGCAGGACCACGAACGGGCAGGTTCGTGTGAGCATCATAAGTCATGAGTCCATGGTTAACTATTTTTATGAATTGAAGGTTGAAAAGCCTTGGGGATTAAGGTCTTGGTCAAAAATTAACTAGAATAAAATAAATAGGTGTATCTTGATTTTTATTAACTTATACGTTAACTGTTTATGAGCTTTGCTTGTGTTTGACGATGATCGTGTAATGCGTTACACAAGAGCATATGATGTTGTAGGTGGTGCTGGTGAGGCATAGCATCAGAGAGAGGGTTAGCCGGGAAAAGCTTTTACTGTAGTTTTATCATTATTATTTTTATGAACTTTGTAAACAGTGTTTTACTGATTTATGAATTTGGATATTGTATTGGAGTTTCATAAATTATGGATTTTTAGATAACTTTTGATGTAATAAATGTTTTAAAATTTCCCGCATTTTTTTGGAAGTGAAGTGTAATAAACGAGCTTTTCATCATATTTCTTAATTTTATTACTTAAATTAGTAATATCCGACCGGGATGTTACACCAGTGTCCACAAAAAAATAATTTCACATCCTGAATATGGTCCATAAATTGATGTTGGCTTTGTCATATTACTGAAAGAAGTTGACATATTCAAGCCCAGTCCAGATAAGTTGTACCTAAACATTACACTAAGGAATATTGTTAAGGTCGGAACTTTAAGAATTCATTCATTACTTTGGGTTGGGTTAGGTCATAATAGAAATTGAATTTCATAACTTATCATCAAATTCATAGGTCTTCAAACATGACATCACTAGTTCAACAATTGAAGAGGTAACAGGTTCACATCCTATGGAGGGACAAGAGGAGCATGTCAAAGACTATGTTTAACCCAACTTAAACCTAAATGTGCAAGTAAATGTGGACAACAATGTAGACATCAATGTGGACACAACAGTGGAAACCAATTTGGATGCAAATCTCGACCACCTTGAGGACATCCTTCTACAAACAGTTGAGGATAGCAGTGATGATGACTAATTGACCTACAATAGTGTTGATGAGATGATGAAAAGCTTGGTTGATCCATTTAAGAAATTCAAACGCACTAAACCAGGGTAGTCCTCAAAGTCACAACCATAAGGTCATTACAAAAATGACCCACTATATATTATGTTTATGGATGTCCTTTTCAAACTCACCTTTAAGTTTATGTATCATATATGAAATATGAACTTGTGGACGACATTTTATGGATTGTGTTAATTAACTTGTCTTCAATGTATAACATGGGTTACCCTGAATTTAGTTATGCCTTTGCTACTACTGGTGGTGTGCAAACCATTTAACATAGGTTAGCAATAATGCACTCAGAAATATGCATTTCCTGTGGGATTGAATTCATAAATACGATGCATTAAACTGCCTTTTTGTACTCCAAAATCAGAACCATATACTCTCAAGTACAACCATAAAGTACCCCCTAATAGTATTGACTAAACTTCACAATATTTAAGGTCTCCTACCAACATGTACATTAATGAAAATCAAGTGACACAAGTTCGCACTTCTGAACTCGCATGTTAGCAAATATAGAATACTATGAAAATTTAACAACATATAACAAAAATTAATATTTCTTGAAGAAATTGTGACTACTTTCAATAACTTCATAAAAGTCATAAATTATAAATAACATTGATGACATGAAACAGAGTCATGAAAGTGGGAGTTCTACAAGAAACTGAATTGCAACAAAAGTTATGTTCAAAACATTTTACTTAGGTTAACAATACTTTAGTCATTGCTTTGTAGTTACAGATGGAATGAAAGCAAACATAGCCATGGCTTGAAGTGACTTCAGTATATTTCTACAAGGACAAACATGATGTACCCACTACTAGGTCTAAAGGAACTTCACAATATTTAAGGGCTCCTACCAACATGTACATCAATGAAAATCAAGTAACGTAGATTAGCACTTCTAAATGCATGAGTTAGCAAGTCCATAATACAATGGAATTTAACAACATATAACAAAAACTAATATTTCTTGCACAAATTATTACTACTTTCAATAACTTCACCAAATTGCTAAATTATAAATAATATTGATGACATGAAGAGGAGTCTTCAAAGTGTTAGTTATAAAGAAACTGAATTATAGCAAAGGTTATTTTCAAAACATTTTACTCCGATTAGCCATTGTGGAGTCATTGTTTTACAGTTCCGACTAGGATTAAAGCATACATAGGCATGAGTTGAAGTGAATTCAATATATTGCTGCAAGGACAACCATGTGGTTAGTCGTTATGGAGTCACTGTTCAGAATATTTAACCTCTCATACTTTGATGTACAACACTTCGAAACAAATTACACGGCTTATCACTTGTTATATCACGGGTTAGCAAATAGACATTGTAGTGAAATATAACAATATATAAGAAAAATTAATGTTTGCTGCATAAATTATCACTACTTTCAATCAATTACAAAATTTACAAAATTACAAATAAAATTTATGGCATCAAGCGTAGCCTTGAAAGTGACAATTATAAAGAAGGTTAATTATGCCAAATATTTATTGTGAAAATTTAACATGGGTTAGAACTTCTGAACTCATGGGTTACCAAATACGTGACAATGGAATTTACATTAATCACTCACAGTCTTTGTTTGCTGCATTTAACCATTTAACCTGGTCTCCCATTTATCAACAATTTTTTTCCCATGCATTAAACTTAGTTCAAACAAATCCAACAATAACAACCATATAATAACAAGGGGTAATCAACAATGAAAAATATTCACAAAATGGTGTTCGAAACATGACTTTTAAAATGCAAAATTAATCCACAAGTGACATCATAACAGTGAAGCAGAAATGTATCACACTAATCAGACAAAATTAAATTAAATTGTAAGATGACTACAGAGGTGCAACGACAACTTCTACATAAGGCGTTTCCTCCTCCTGTAAGTGAAAAATGAAGTTTGTATCACTTTACTCTTGAAAAAGTTCCTCAGTTCATCCTTCAATCGGTGGTACAAATTACTATTTTACGCTTGGTCCTTGTCAAGGTGCAAACCAACCTCTTGCCACTATTGCTGTTGAGGAGTACTTTCAACAAAATCATAACAATTTTGTAGCTCGTATTCATCAAATTGTTCGTGTTCTCCACATTCACATGCTTTAGGTGGAACTTGCTATTTTAACTTATTATTTCTATTATCAGTTAGTATTGCTTTCAACTCTGCCATTGAGTTCTACAGTTCCAACATCTCAGCTTCTTATTTTTCAACTTCTATTCTTAAGTGTTCCTCGTATTCTTCGTCCTCCTTAAATCCTGTATCATATTTCTCAAAAGCTTTATTGACAAAAGGATGTGAAAGCTTAAAGTTTGATACACCAACATCAAATAACAACCTACAACATAACCTAAAATACAAGTTTAAAAAATAAATTAAAGAACTACAATAAACTACTCATACACAATCTTGTAATGTGATGAAATGAAACATACCTTGTTCTTATTCAAAGCAGTAGTAATTTTGTCCTCTGCAACTTTCGTATTCATTCATTGCAATATTCGAGGGAACTTTGTGCTTGATTTTCCAAAATTACATTTTGGAATCAAGAAATGGTCAAACGACCATACCTGCCACAAGTGAACAGAAACTAAAACACTCAATACATTCATTTGTATTTCAAACACATCAAATTTTAATTTATAGGGATTGATTACCAAATACTTGTAACAAATACACACAACCAACAATGTGGAAGTGTCTATTATTTCTTTTCTCCATTAAGAACATGAATGCAACTAAGTATTCATAAACAAGTTCAGCCCAATTATATTTTCCAAGACTACCAACGCCATCCACAATGGTAAAAAATATGGGGAAAACTCTTCCCTGCGACTTGGACAAAGGAACTCGAATTTTCCTAATAAAATATAAAGCTTACAATAATCCTCCAAGCTAACCTCATCCCTACGTCTTACTAGGAAATATATACCATGTGAACATCAATAGTTTTGTTATTGAATAATTTCTTACACTCGTTGTGCACACCAATCTCATCTAACTTAATAGTCTCACCATGAACCCTTAAATCCAATCCTAAACAAACATCCAAACGATGTTCCTTCAAGAATGGACATTTGTTCCACACTTAAATTCTTATTTAAGGAAGAAATGTACTTCATCTGGCAAGAATGCTTAAAACTATGCAAATAATTATCAACAAAACTTATAAGTTTCCATTCTTTAAATTAATTAATCATTACAAAATTTCATATCAGACCTTGCAATCTACTTCCTATCACCACCATAATCATTATTTTCACTATAATAAGCCATTATAGTATCTCTTATGCAAACTATTGATGTCATATGTTGTCATAACGCATAGTTATTTGTAATATACATATGAATAACTAGTTTAGTGAAAATTAAATCTCATGTCCAATAAGTATACCAACACTAACTACTCATCCATATAACATACTAAAGAACCAAAGCAATGAAAGTAATACATGGTGAACTGATAAAGTCATAACGAACTTTGATGTGCAAATATTATACCTATACAATCCTTGTAAGACCCACTAAATTTAAATAATTAAATAAATAATTATTTAATAAATGTGGGTAGGAGAAGCCTTTATGGCATTAAATGCAAACCTTTATGACGTGGAAAAGTACTAGCTCAAGTGGTTGAGAGTACTTTGATTGTGTGATAGGACTTCGGTTTGAGTCCTATGTATGCCAATTATGTGTTATTTTGTTTTAGTATTTTTATAGACATGCTTGGGAGTGATAAGTAAAGAGATCAGCTTTGATGTATGAATATTATCATGAAATATTACATGGTTGAGTTGGTTGTTACATGGTGATGGGTTCGAACCTTGGCTTGGACAAAATAACTTTCTTTTTGTCAAAACCCACTTTGGTATTGAGGTGAGGAGACGCAGAAAACCCTAGGTGGCAACTAGAAAGGGTTGAAAGCTATGATTCATAGGGAATTAATAGTATTAACTTTTCTTTTTTTATGAATTTTCGTTTTATTACATTTAATCCCAATTAAGGCATGATTAAGAGACCAAGCAAAGGAGAGAAAGAGCTTTAGGGGCTGAAAAATTGTGAGTATTGAGCGAGAGTGAGCACTCAGGACGTGGGGCTATTTTGGAGGTGAATTATAGTGGGATTGAAGCTAGTTTGAGGGGCTCACAGTGCCAACATCAAGAAGAGGGTTTAGCTTTTATCTTGGGCAAGTAATATCCAGGTTAGGGGAGTTCTTACTGTATGTTTTATTTATGTATCATATGAAAATGTGTGCTGGGTCATGTTTGAACTGTGAAACCCTTTAATTTTGGTTTGGTTTGCATTTTCTGGATTTTTCCAGAAACCGCCTAGCGGCGCATGAATTGCCGACAGGCGGCACATGTGGTTACACCCAGTTTTCTGGGTTTTCGGATGATCCGCCTGATGGCTGAAAGTGACCCGCCAGGCGATGTATTCATTGTTGTTCTTTCTTGTTTTGGTTGGCTTATCAATGGCGTGATGATGTTTGATATGGATTGATATTGTATGTGTATGTTTGCTTTAATGAGACTGACCCTTAATTATTCAATTAGCTGAATGTCATGGGCTTTTGTATGAAATTGGGATTAGGGTTCATAATTGGGAAATATTGGACAATGATTATGTGGAATCATGTCTATGATTAGTGTATTGTTCTATAGAATTGATGTTAATATGAATACATTATGAATTTTGTCATGTGCGAGCCTGTGAAATAATGTTACTGTGAAGAATGGGCACTGTGATTGAAGTGCTTGGGAAACAGGGTTGAACTGAAATAAGTTTGGGGCAGAACCCATTCTCAGCAACCACCGCCTGGCGGCATTTGGGTGGCCGGTAGGCGATACCGCAGTTTCACTGATTGTTTGGAGCTCTGTGTTGTCGTATTTTGGGGTGTTATGTTGGATGAATTAGTATGTATGATAGGGCTTAGTGGGGAGTAGTGAGGTGAAGGGAACTCAAGCATATCATATTAAATGATTCATGTATATGTATACCATAATTGGGATATAGACTTTAAACTAAATAAAGTTGCATGATGAATTTGAAAGAGACTGTAATTAATAGAAGCTGGAATGAGGACATTGGGTAATCACTGATTAAATGATTTTGTATGAGTGAATTGGTAATGTATGGAGAACGAATTAGAATTAGACACTACTGTTAATTAGATTGTAAGCTAATACTTGAGAAAAAGGCTAGGTAGTGTGTAAAATGCATGACAAATTTATAATTATGATTGGATGATTAAGAGTGATGTTTGGACGTGGTTGTGAGCAAATACTTTCATGATTGTGTAGTTTCAAAGTATATATATACCATATTGACAACTTTGTGGCATGACTCAATGTGTAAATTAAGGAGAATGAGCTAAACAGGACGCCTGGCGGCGAAGTTGGGTCCGCCAGGCGGAATGGGAAAGCTCGAGGCTTGGAAGGTGTCTGCTGCCTGCCAGCACGAGATGGGTGCGCCAAGCGGTGACGGAACAACGAGACTCTTGTATGACGCTTGGCGCCTGGCGGTGTGTGATGCCTGCCAGGCGGTCTGGAACCAAGCTCCGCCTAGCAGTGTGAGATGCGCGCCAGGCAGTTTTGGTCTAGTGATGGTGCGCGAGGAAGGGTTTCTACACAACTTTAGGTGATGTTCATGATGCAAGGCTTTGGCTGGGGGCCCAGTTACGAGTGCAACTCGTATTGGGGTAACACATGACAACTCTAGGTTGTAGCCTGGTGGTTTAGGAAGTCCAGTGGAGTGTGCGAGTTGTGGCTCGTACGACGAGGTTTCAGGTGATTACCCTCTTCAGTGTATTCTGATAGAGCTTTGGTAGTCTGGGAACAACTACAAACTTATGTTTGTTTGGGGGATCTCCACTTGGTGTCATAGAGATGTTGTGGCAACGTTATTCCCACGTGTGGACTATCAGGTGGTGGCTTGTAGTCGGAGGGGCGAGTAGACACTAGTGCAGCAAAGATCGATCACTGATCTCACCTAAAGGATATAGAAATGATAAACGTCTATTGCAAGTGATGGAAATCGAGAACCAAGGAAAAAGGGAAAAATACTAACTCGGGTTATAACTTTGAGATTATGTTCTTATTTATGATATTTGTTTGATTTTATTTAAATGAGCTCACCCTATCTGTGTGTGTGTGTAGCGATGATCATGTAACTTGTTATATGGGAGCAGATGTTGATACAGGTGAGCGAGTTGATGCATAGGGACCAAGTGGGGATCTCTTGGGAATTTTCACTGATTTATTTTGTTAGTCTGTGGATCTTTTGTAATAGTTTTATAGACAATTATACTTGTAATACTGTATTGCCGTGAATTATATTATTTGGTTTGGCGCGTTGAACTTAACGATTTAAATATTTCCCACGTTTTGGGGAAAATTTTGAGAATAAATGATGTTTTAATTAAATTGTTTTTGATTTATGTGTGTATGTATTGTGTGTGTAAGCTTGTCGCGTTGATGTGTGTATGTATTGTTTTGCCTTAGTATGAAATTGAAATATAAGTTGTTTGATTTCTTAGTTAATATGTGGTGCATTCAGGCTATGGCAAATAGGAGGAGAATGAACGTTGCCAGCGCTGACGAAATTGCACAGGTAATCCATAGGATGGTTGACGTTATGCAGCCTGTTGCAATGCAACTCAGGGCCATGGTTCCACCAGCGAGGCCAGTGACTATGGAAGATGTGTTGAAGCATAAGCCGTCAAAATTCAGCGGCAAAGCTACTCCTGATGAGGCCGATGCTTGGCTCAAGGAGTGTGAGAAAATATTCTGAGTGCAGGCGTGTACTAAGGCACAACAGCTGACTTTTGCCACTTTTCTAATGGTGGGAGATGTGGAGTACTGGTGGACGGGAATGCAACAGCAAATGCAGACCCGTTAGGAGGAGGTGAACTGGACAAACTTCAGGACCAGATTCTTGGAGAAGTATTTTCCAAACTCGGCTAAACATGCTCTGGAGGCAAAGTTCCTCACCTTACAACAGGGAAATAAACATATGCAGTCCTATATTGATCGCTTCGAGTATTTGGCGAGATTCTACTCGTAGGCGATCACGGAGGAGTGGCGTTGTCACAAATTTGAGGGAGGTCTGAGGCATGAGCTGCGTAGATTTCTTGTACCACTACGAATCAAAGAGTTGCCCATTCTGGTAGAGCAGGCCAGGACTGTGGAGGAGTAAAAGACGGGGCCCAATGTAAGTCCCGTGAAATTTAATTAATTAAATAAATAATTAATTAATAAATGCGGGTCGTGGAAGCCTTTATGGCATTTAATAGTGATTGATATAATGTGGAGAAGTACTAGCTCAAATGGTGGAGAGTACTTTATCGTGTGAAAGGACTTGGGTTCGAGTCTTATGTATGCCAATTGTGTGTTATTTAATTATTAGTATTTTTAGTAATATGCTTGATCATGTTAAGTGATAATATAATCATAGAATTATATTAATCATCACGAATCATGAATTGGTTAAATGGTTATGCATTGATTTGACATTGGCATGGGATGGGTTTGAACCTTGGTGAACCTAAACTAAACTTTCTTTTTGCCAAAATTCCTTTAGCATGAAGGTGAAAGGCAAGGAAAAACCCTAGCTGAATGGCAGCCAAGGGAGGCTGGAGAATCAGCCATAATGGTCCTTGAAAGGTATTTACAAGCATCATTAAACCAAATTTGCGTTTTGGTAATTAACCTAGCATTAAGGCACCCTTAAAAAGCCAATTTTAGGTTAGAAGAAAGGTTTGCAAGGTTGCCATAGTTACATAGTGAGAGGAGAGCGAATTTGAGAGTGTGTTGAGAGAATTAAGAGTCTGTTTGGAGCTAGAATGTGGGAGCACTAAGGGAAGACATTTTTTGGCCAAGAAGAAGAATCTCACATTCAAATTAAGCAAAGGAGACCAGGTTAAGGGAGCTGATTAACGTCGTTTTAATTGGTTAATAATTAAATGTATGTTATATCGCATTTTATTTCATGATCAATGTCTATTTTTGTTCAATTTTGCGTTTCTGGGAATTTTTCCAGAAACCGCCTGGCGGGTGATGAACTACCGCCAGGCGACACATGCATTTTGCCTATTTTTCTGAGTTCCTAATAGGAACCGCCTGGCGGTGAGCTTAGTGCCGCCAAGCGACGCAAGACCCACCACCCATTTTTCTGGGTTGATCATGAACTGCCTAGCGGTGAAGAACACCCGTCAGGCGAGGCTTTTCGTTTTTATTTGATTTTCGGGTTCTGCATGTTCTGGGTTGCTTTGGTTCGGTGGAAAAGGAATTTTAAGAACATTTGGACCAAAAAGGAAGGGATTAATTGTGAAAAGTCATAGTAGTGCGATAAAATAAAATGAGATTGGCTATGAATGAATATCAGGGTGGAAGAATTGGGGTTTTCAGAAATTGTATAACAAATTGCGTAATAAACTACAAACTTATTGGATTAATTGTGATCCTAAACCTTTGAGTGGTGAGTATTGAGTCGAAACTGAAGGAAATCGGGATGGTTGGGTTGGTTGAGGTTCGTAGGCGCAAGGGAAGGGTTGTTGTGTTCCTCGAACTGCAGGAACCGCTTGGCGGCACCGAATTGGCAGCCAGGCGCCACACCAGAGGTGCATGGTGTGTTGATTCACGAAAAACGTTGTTTTTCGTACTTTTTGGGCAACAGTAACCGTTAGGAGGTAGTTTAGTCCTGCCGAACGCCAGTCGTTTGATTTTGGGCGCTAGGCGCCACCAATTTTTCTAGTTCGCGCAGTTTTCGTAAAACTACATTTCCCGATTCGTTAACCGTTCGATTTAGGTGAAATTTTTATAGGTGGTCCACAAGGCTTCTAGGATTTACAATTTTTATTGGTGTTATGCTTGCTATGATGTGCGTGATCTACAAGGCTTCTAGGATATCTTAAAGGTCGGCTTGTTGGTGTTCCTTGAGTTGAGCTCGAAATGGCATCCCCGAGTTGAGCTCAGGATGGTGGATGAACACGAGGAACCCTTGAGTTGAGCTCGGGTTGGCGAGTGTTGCCGGTGTGAGTGTGCTGGTTGTGGCCAGTACGGATGGGTCCAGATAGATTGCCCTCCTCAATAGTTGACTGACGAGTTTGGTAGTCTTGTAACGTTACGAATTATGTTCGTATATGGGAACTCCACCTGGCGTTACGGTGTATGATCCGTAGCATGGTTACCCGCACGTGCTCTATCGATTGTGGCCGATAGGTATGGCAGCAAGACACCTTGAGGTACCCACTAGAAGATGTAGAACACGAATAACATGGTGATGGCCATGTGATGTGATATCAAAAGATGGAATTCCTTTGGTGTGATTGTGTGATTGGTATATTTGTGTCCTATATATATATATATGTTTATTTTGTTAGCTCACCCTATCTGCTTGTGTTTGGCGATGATCGTGTACGCGATACACGGGAGCAGATGATGTTGCAGGTGGATCTGGTGAGGCTTAGCAGCGGAGCAGGGAAAACTCATGGGAATAGTTTTATAAAGTTTTATCATTTATGGTTTTGGATTAAAGATGTAATCTATTATGAGACTGTTTTGGTATTTCATTGAATTTTGAGAAGATTTGAACTCAGAGTTATCTTTATTATGAAATAAATTATTTGAAATTTTCCGCATTTTTGGGAAATGGATTTATAATTAATGCGTTTTTATTTTCTTATTTTATTTTTTTGTTTAAACCCGTAATATCCTAACAGGATGTTACATTTGGTATTAGAGCAATGGTTTTCAAAAGATTTTTGGGCATTGGGGAGTGAGCTTGACGCGTTTCAATTGTATCTTGTGTGTTATGGTTAAGTTCTAATGCTTAACTCTATATGTTTAAGCTTAGTAACAATGTCCTTGCTAGGTTTTGTTGAGCAGGCAAGGAATGTTGCTTGTGAGGCTCAGGAAAAAGTGACGCTCTTACCGGGTTTTGGTGAACAGGTAAAGGTGGGCTCTTGTCGGGTTTTGTTGAACAGACAAGAGTTGTGTTTGTGAGGATCAAGGAAAACAACACTCCTACCGGGTTTGTGTGAGCAGGTACGGGTTGGACTCTTGTCGGGTTTTGGTGAGCAGGCAAGGGTTGTTGTTGTGAGTCTCAGGGTATACAACGCTCTTACCGGGTTTTGGTGAGCAAGTAAGGGTGATACTCTTGCTGGGTTTTGATGAGTAAGCAAGAGTTGTTGCTTACGGGTCTTAGGAGAAGCAGCGCTCTTACTAGGTTTTGGTGAGCAGGTAGGAGTGGTACTCTTGCTGGGTTTTGGTGAGCAGGCAAGGGTAGTTGCTTATAAGACCTAAGGAAAGTAATGCTCCTACCGGATTTTGGCGAGCAGGTAAGGGGTATTACTTGTCTTTCCCAATGCGTTGGTGCGCAAGGGGAGAGGTTCTTTCCAAGAAACGTTGGTGTGCAGGAAAGGAACTTGTGAACTGGAAGTATTAAGAACAGAAAATGTCTTGGTAGAGTGATGAGGGTGCACACTCATGACTATATCTGAGATAGTTTCCCTTCTTAATTCTAAAGGTTTTGGTAAACGAGAAAGGTGATAGGATGAGTTTGTCTTTTATACTTTCTTGTTATGTTTACGTTTTTGTGATCTGTGTGTGTTATCTGTAATGGTTGACTACAGAATCAAGGTCAAACTTGATCTGTTTGTTTTGCAAGAGTTGGGTAGGGATTTTAAGAAAATCTCTTGATAGAAGATGTGAGTACGCAGAAGGATTTCTCGGTGGGCAAGGAAAGCTAAGTTGGTTTGATGAGCCTAAGAGCGACGTTAGGACCCAAAAGCAACGCATTAGGCAAGGGGATCTTCAAGAATGAGTTCTTGGGACTAATACCTCAAGTGTTGCGAGAGGAATTGAATTCAAGGGTTAGAATAAGGAGATGTGTTCAAACGTCTATTGGTGTCGCGAAGTTGGAAAGTTAAATTAGTACTACTCTCTAGTATAGGTCTAAAGTTGGAGGTAGTAAGTGGTGAAAAGTACGAAGCAAAGGTTAAAACAAAAGGGTAGAGACCAAGAGGGATAATCTCAAGTTAAAGATAAGTTGAGGCAGAGCTCGGATGATTAAATCAAAACGGGAAGACCAATCTGGTGGTGAGAATACAGTGAGTTCAAGGTTTTATACCTAGGTAACTCATAGGAGGTAGTTGAAATTTTTCAACAAGGACCGCGATTCAGGTCAAGAGTATAAGGGACATCCTAATGTGGGTGGCTCGCAAGAGAGACAAGTTTGAGTTGGGACATGAGATGAACAAATTCTCGTATAAAAAGAAGAGCTACAACGTAAGTCGTTCTTAAGGGAAGCAAGATGATAAACGGTGATGGACTGATTGAAGCAAACCAGCACATTGAAGGATATAAGGTTTAAAAGTAGTACCTGAGAGGTGAATTTTATGTTAATGGAGATCGTATACTTTGGGTTGTGCCATAAGAGATTTGGGTTCTGATAGTCTGCAAAGGGAGTTGGTAGTGAGAGGTTGGTTTTTTTTTTCGACTATAGTTACGGCCAAGGGAGAAGTATTCTCGTATGGTGGGCTACTGGGGATCAAAGGATTCAACCTCGAGATTAACTGGAAATCAACTCCTTTGTGTGATTGGGACAGAAACGCAAGGAAAATTGGTTATTCCCTGCTTTCCTTCCCTGATCGAGGGGATACCAACAAAGTGGCGTAGATGACACAAAGGAGATAAATCGACCGTGGAGTACTATTTGTTGATCAAGAGGAAAGAAGGGGGCAGAACATCATGGCAATTCGAGTCGACTAACAACGATGGATGAAATATAAAGGCAAGGGATTGCAATTGCGAAAGATTTCTTAAACGCGTTTCTGAAGAAGGTGCTATAATTTTCATCTATAAGTGATGGGGTTCACTACAACGTTGATGTGTGAATCAAAACTAAGAGAAATTGTCTTTAATGGGATAGTTTCTACTGAGGGTGTAAAAATTAAAGAAGCAGGTTGTAACATCTCGTCCGGATATTACGAATTTAATAAAATAAAGTAAAGTAATTAATTTCATTTTGATTAATAATACTTCATTTCCCAAGAACACGAGAAATTTAGATCTTTATTACTTTACCAAGAAGTCCATAAATACAAAACTACAAATGTAATCAAAATATTCCATGAGTCTTTACAATCCATTTCAAATAAAGTAAAGAAAACATTAACAAAAAGATCCCATGGTCATCCCCTCTCCGTAGCTAAGCCTCACCATCTCCACCTGCATCATCACCTGCTCACGTGTACCGCGTACACGATCATCGCCAACCACAAGCAGATAGGGTGAGCTAACAGTTGAAACACACAAAAATATACCAACATACATATACATGTATAACCAATACAGATAATATAACAATAACACAAATTCTTTCTTTATACTACATGTCCACAACCATATAAAATATCATTTCTTTTCCCACAGAACCTTACTCCATTACCATCACATGGCCACCACCATGTACACTGATGCACCTAGTGGAAGACTCGTTACCTTCCCTTCACATGGCCACAACCATGTTAGCAGCCATCTACATCTTCTATTAAGTATCTCAAGTTGCCTTGCTTCCACACCTATCGGCCACAACCGATAGAGCACGTGCGGAAACCATGCTACGGATCACACACCGTAACGCCAGGTGGAGTTCCCAAATACGAACAGAGTTCGTAACGTCCCAAGACTACCAAACTCGTCAGCAACCACTGTGGAGGGCAATCCAAGTGGACCCATCCGTACTGGCCACAACCAGCACACTCACACCGGCAACACTCGCCAACCCGAGCCACCACTCAAGGGTTCCTCGTGTTCATCCGCTATCCCGAGCCACAACTCAAAGGAAGTCATTGCGGGCCACAACCCATAGAATGCCACGTGCTTAATCCTTGTCCCGGGCAACAACCCAAGGATACGTTCTGGGCCACAACCCATGGAACACCAGCAAGCTCACCATTAAGACACTCTAGAAGCATTATAGATCATGCATCAGCATCCAAGCATTATAGATCATCCAACCAATTAGAAAGAATTAAATATCTAATGAGTACATTAACTAGATTCAGTCTAGGAAGAAATAATTTGGATGCAATTTTAGGTTCCCAAAAAGAAGTGTACTGAATAGAGAAGGCATAGGTTATGCAGAACACGAAAATCAACTTGGTAGTCGACTAGAGTCAAGGAAATTCATTAACTTGAGCAAACAATTTTCTATTGTATGCTTTTATTGTTGTGAACCTGGCCATACATCAAATAAATGCTACTTTAAGAATTATGGTGTTCCTGAAGGTAAATATAAATGGATAGCTAAAGAATCAAATGTTTTGTCTAACATGAAAGGACCCAAATTCAATTGGGTACCTGCATCATCTCTTTAAATTGTTTTGTAGAGTTTATGAAAAGCCTAATGATCAATGTGATATTATTTTTTGGGTTGCACAAGTAAAGATAAGTTTGAATCACTCCCTACCTCAATAATGATGAGTAAAACAACTTTTAACACTTTTTGATGATGTTTCTTAGGACATAAAGATTAATCTTTTACTACCAAAAGTGTTTCTACAAATACAAATTGTGTTGTTACATCTATGTTGCTATTCTTCAACATTTTAATGAATTAGGCATACTTAATTTCGCATTTACAGCATAAAAATTTGCATCAGATTTTACCATTCTACAGCAGATAAAGTTGACTATCTAGTTAACTATCATTTTCATACTGTACCAAATTTGTCACCACTGCACCAGTTTTTTCTGTTTCTGCATTACATAGTCAACTTGCTAGTTAACTAGTCATGCATTTTTCATATTTCATGTGGCATATTTCGAAATTAGTCGACTACATTAGTACCTTAGTTAACTATGTCTGCAACAAACTTGGTTTAGTAAAGTTTTTTTGATAACTTTCAAATTAATTTCAAAAGCCATAAACAACAGTACTAAATCCCTAAATAAGATTTGAACCCTAAATCCACATTCTCTAATTGTTTTCAAAATTCCCAATCTCTTTAAAACCCTAATCTTGAGAAGTTGTAGTAAGTTACCAATATTCCTTTTTCATTGTGCCATTTGAATTGTGTTGTTGTTACTCATCCTTCCCGCAACCTTCATATACATTTGAGGAAGAAGAAAAAAAATTTGTCGCTGCCATTGTTGATGATGAGGAAGGATCTCCACAAGCTGAAATGTCCGATTAATGGGATTGTAATCTTTCTATCTTTCTCCTTTTGTTTTCATTTTGGCTTAAATTGGTGTTAACATGTACACTGCCTGATTTCAGTAGCGTAAATAGGATATCTCTTTTGCCTATATGTTGTATGAGCTGAATGTTGCATACATATTTTGTATCATGTTTGTCCTTGCTATGCTGCATCTTTGTCTGAACAAATATTTGTGGTAGTGATACTGAATATGTCTCATCGTTTGCATATTCTTTTTACTATCAGTCCCTTATTTTTCTAAATGTTCAAAAAGGGGGAGAATTGTGTGTGTGTTGTTTGGGTGTTTGTTCCTAGGGGGAGTAACCATGCATCTAGATTTTGGGATCAAGATTGTTCTTTTGTGATTGATTGTACTTTGAGCTAATATGATAAAATTTGTTGTATTTGGGTTTGCCCATTAAGTCCATGTTGCTCTTTTCTTGTTACTTGATTTGGCAATGTTGCTTGTACTTTGATATTCCAATTTCTCTTATCCCCATCTGCTGCATTTTACTTTGATACCATATTATATAATGACATGCATTCCATAGTTATGACAATCTATGATTTCATTGGCCTATTCATCATATAGGGGGTTTCAAGTTAGGGGGAGCAAAGGAAGCCCATGGTTTTGAATGCTTTTAGCTATATACTTCATTGAGTTTGGCTATTTTTTGCATGTGTGTGGAAGCCTTGCGTGTGTGTTCCTTTATCTTAGAATTTAGATTTATCAAGTGTATTTGTAAATCTTGAAATTCTTGTGATATAGTGAATGTCTCTAGCTGTGGTTTGCTAGATGAAACTGGATGTAGATTCTTAGGAATCGAAACAGTATAAATATTTTGTGTGCTTTATCTCTTTCTCTCTATATTTTGTCATAGTATAAATGCTCCAAACATTAAGCATCAAACCACATTATTTCAATTGATTCAACAAGCAAAGGGTTTTATCAAAACAATTTCAAAAGTGCTAAAATAGGGCAAAATTTGTTAATACCAATTCACCCCCCATCCCCTCTTGGTTATGAAATATTGGTGCATCAATTCTAACAGTTAAATATTTAAATTTTATTATTTTTAAATACCCGCATATACTCGAGGATATTAAAAAGATATGCGCGTGGGTTGTACGAGTCGGGCCTTTGCGGGCCAGTAGGCTCAATATCACGACTCGCCACACGTATTTTTCGCAAGTCAGCCCGTCAGGCCATGCCCACATTACAACCCTTTTCCACATCCATATTTATATTTGTGCTTCATAGATTAAATTCCACTTTTTAAGATAATGTCAAAGTTATATAAAGTTTGTGCAAATAAGATTTGTTATTTGTTGTGTTTATTGTGCGACTTGTTACTGAACAACCCACTATTGTATGTCACACACTCAAGATGTATATGCCTTGGTGTGAATAAAGTGTATTGGAGATTTCATATTGTCATATTGAGTAAAGATAAAATGGATTTATAGTATATAAGTAATTGCAAATCTTATTTTACAGACAAATTTTATAAGATTGAGTCAGACTTAAAGTCCACTTCATTTTTCATTTCAAATGGTGTCAAAGTTAAAATTTGATTCCATGGATATTGTACCCGTCCAGAAATAGTGCGTCAATATATTATCGATGATAGGGTGATGATCAACAATGAACAGAGATATGAAATGGCATCGCCATCAAGCCGACACTTGAGCAAGGATGAACAGAGGTGAAGAGTTGTATCGCCATATAGCTGATGTCAAGGAATAGGGCAAAAATTCAAGTGAAAAAGCACGTCTCCACAGAGTCGAGGTTATTGTAGCAATCCAAAAGGATGTCTCCACAGACTTGAGGTCATTGGAGGAATCCAGAAGGATGTCTCCATAGAGTCGAGGTCATTGTAAAAATCCCAAAGGATGTCTCCACAGAGCTGAGGTCATTGTAGGAATCCAGAAGGATGTCTCCATAAAGACGAGGTTATTGTAGAAATCCAGAAGGATGTCTCCACAAAGTCGAGGTCATTGCAAGAATCCAGAAAGATGTCTCCATATAGTCGAGGTCATTGTAAAAATCCAGAAGGATGTCTTCCTAGGACCGACGCCACTTAGGGTAGTTGGTTGATGGTTCAAGATTTACGAGGATATCATCATAGTACCGATCTCTCTATAAGAAGCTAGGATTGAGGAAATGGTGGACGTGAAGATAGAATCTTAGATTATATAAAGTAATTATTTTGGTTAAGAAAATATTTAAAGGAAGGTACATTAGTTGTTATTTAGGAAAATATTCTAGTTGTTATTTAAGGGAACACTACAAAACGCCATTTTTGCTTCACAATACGACGGTTATAGAAAACTGCCATATGACGGTTTTAATATGGCGGTTATAGAAAACTGCCATAATTTGTTTCATAATACGACAGTTCTATAACTGCCACATTTTGTATGCAAAATATGGCATTTGAAAACGCCATTATGCTCCCATTACACTTTCGTTTCTAGTGGCGCCATCTTTCCCTCCATAATACTCTTTTTCTTTTTTTACTTCTCATTTAATTCTATCTTTTTTATTACACAAAAAATTGAATTTTAATGGGATAAATGCACACACAAAACATAAAATTGACTCATGTAAGACAAAACCTACAAAATCCTCTCTATCAACCCCAATAGCTGTTTCGTTTCCACACTCCTCACACCTCGCAATTTTCCACTCTCGCACCTCGCAGTTCCCAATCCTCGCCGACTCCACCCTCCTCGCCGTAGGAGATCACCATGCAGTTTCCCACTCCTCGCACCTCGCTGTTTCCACTCCTCGCACCTCGCACCACCACACCATTCTTGTTGTTTCCGCTCCTCGCACCAAGTCGCTGAAGATTGGGACTCCCTTCGCCACACTGATTGGGAACCAGCAAAGTGTCAAAAATCTCTAGCAACTCCGACGACAATGTCGAACAGGGTTTCGTCGCGAACCATTTCTCCACTGCCCAAACTCTCAACCGATCGAGCACACTAGCAGTCGCCACGGAGCATTCGTTGTGCATTTCCTCATTTCCGGCACGGACAAGGTCCTTCCACTTCTTTCCCTCTATTACGGTTTCGTTTTTGGTTGGTTTGCACTTTGATTAGTGACTAATGTGCGACTCGTATTGTTTGCTCTGATTATTGGGTTAATTAGTGGGAAACATAAAAGTTGTGATTTTGATTGCCAGAAGGCATGAAGATGCTTTGTTTTGGCGCTTTTGTTTGATGTTTATGGCTGTTGATATCATGGTTAATACTAGGTTTCTAGCATCTATAACGGATTTTGTTTGTTGTGGACTGTTGGAAGAGGTTGGTATTTTTTGAATGAAATAAGGAACTGGGTTAATGTTTTATAAGGCCTCATGGTCTAGTGTTGTGTTTTTATAAGGTAACTTGTCCTGTGTTTGATGGATTTTGAAAGCACCAAAGAATCTAATCTTGTATTGTTTTAACTTTTCTAAGACTAGTCATGTGAATGTCTGTGTAGTGGATTTTGAAATGACAGAAGTGGAAGTAAGGATTCAATGGCGGTAAAAAAAATGGTGCTTATTCTTGTTATGTGTTTTTTTACCTTTCAGATAAACAGTTTTCATTCTGTGATTTTTTGTCTGAAGAAGGAACAACGGTCTGTTTGCTTTTCCATCGAAAACCAATGTTATGTGAGTAATTTCAACGTCCCTTTGAAGCTTGGATCAAAAACCAAACACGTTAGAATGTTTGGAAGATGAGAGAGGCTTTGAAGTATAGTCATTTCATCAGTTTCTGAATTTCTATTGAATTAATTACTTTTGTTTGTTCTATTTACTATGACATTTATGAACTACAATTAGTAGATTGTTAGTTACATTTGAGAAGGTTTAAAGGGTTCTTCTAGGCTATAGTGAGAAGTGGAGAAAGGTATCTCTTTTACCATGTAGTGATTGGATGATTCCTGATGAGAATGATACGTTTTTCTCATTGTCATCATATTGAATTTAAAAGTTCCATGTTAGATATTCACTTTCATAATGTGTCCTATATTACAAACACTACCGAGTTACTGTTATGCCTGATCGTTACCAATTGAATATGAAGATTTTAGAGAATCCTAGGGGGTTATGAATGAGATGAATATATATATATATATATATATATATATATATATATATATATATATATATATATATATATATATATATATATATATATATATATATATATATATTTTGTCAATCTGTTGGAAACCTAATTAATATATATATATATATAATATATATATATATATATATATATATATGAAAATGATTATGATTTAACAAGAAACTCATAATTGTGATTTAAAAAATGGATTTTACCTTTAATCCTAGGTTTTTCATCTTGACAGTACTTCGTTGGTTAGTGTCAATTAGTATTTTGTTTTCATGAGTATGTACCAACCAGCATAATAGTGTGTGCATGCATCATTCCATTATTTATTTAAATCATAACTTTGGTTGAGATTGTCATGATTAGTATTATATTGATAAGTTTTAATGTGTGTGCCTTGCTAAATCTTTCCTTTGTCCATCTTATAAAATGGTATTCATGGGTGCTAACAGTAGCTTGCTTTTTGTGTTCTTTTGCTTCCTATATTGTTTATACTTGTAATTTATAGTGTACAACTAGAAACAATATTCAGTGAAACTTTTTTGACTATTTTGTATGCAGATTTTATTGTGATTGAAAAAAAAAATCATTTATTGCGTCAAAGACAATTATCTAGGTAATTTATTGGATTTACTCCCTATCAAACTTTATTAATTAAACATTGTCAATGTTTCCTTTTGTATTTATAAACTTTATCTACTTACCTTTATTTTCTACTTTTGTTCATTTTATTTTGTATGATCCATATCTGTTAGCAGCCCATTAGCCAAATGAGAATTTTACTAGAACTAAGATTATCTTTCCCATTTATTTTTTATGGGTTATGACGCTTACTTCGCCTGAGTGCTTTGACACTTCTAAACCATCCTCAGATTTGTCCTTTTCACTAGTATTCATTCCTTGATGAGATGAGCGCTTCTTTTTGAAACCATTGGAAGCAACTTTCTGCTGATAATTCTTAGAGAGCACTTTTTGTTTATCTCTAACAGGATGTTGGTTAGGCACTTTATCAAGACCCATCAAATTTAAAATAACACTTGATGCTTCTTTAGACTCCATTATGCAATTATTATTCTACAAGATAAGTTGAACACTAGAAGCACTATCTAAAAACTAATGAAATTGTCTGCAATAGATCACAATATCTGTCACATGAAAATAAAAGTGATGAATGCATGCTGATAAGTGATAAATATAATCTATTTGGTCATTTCTTTCCTTTTCAAACAGTGAATCCAAAGCAAGAAGAATCACAAACCAACCTTTTGTATTACATCTCATTTGTTGTAGACCAAAGGATTAATAAAATAGGGGGTGTGGAATCTAGTGCTTCCTATTCTTCAACACTTCCTGGGAATGATTTTAATGCTCTATCACTTTCAATTTTCTTATTTGTGTCTGAACTAATTGTTGGTGTACTGGTTTATCATTTTAAGTCGTCATAATTTGTTTGTTTGGCGGTCTTTTGCACTTCCAATTTAATGTAGGAAAAAATAGATGAGCTAATGTTGAATAACCCAAAGATTGCATCAGATATATCTCCAAATGATCCGATTGGTCTCATATTTGGTAAGGAGAATCCAGGTCGGGTCAGAGGATTGTCACATGGAGCTTGTCACACTCTTGCATTTAAGCAATCCACTACAAGATTAAATGGTATGAATTTTGCTTCATGTAGTGCAACATCAACAAATATGGATGAGAAGTTTCTAAAGATGGAAAATGAGCTCACAACTCTCAAAAACCAAATGCAAACATTGGTTGCCTACATTGCTTCTAGAGATGACGTTCCTGACCATTTTGCTGCCATGGCTGTTGGTTTGGTACATACTTCGGTTAATGAGGTAAAACTTAATAGTTTATTTAACAAATTACACAAGTTTATTATAATACACATATGAATTTGAATAAGTTATAATTATTTTTTATTCCAGGTACCCGATGTTGGAAGTGGTGCTCCATCACCTATTGGTATAAGAAGATCAAGTGGGACAGAAAAGACAAATTAGGTACATAGCTATAGGAACATAGCTATAGAAATTTAGCAAAATGTATTATAATAATGTTTTATATTTTTTTTGGCTTTTGTTTTCAATGTGAAAACTTTTGGATGGTGTTTCGTAATATCAAATTTTTAAATATGAAATATGAATTATGAATGAAAGTATTATTGATCAAGATGTTGTCTGTGATTTTTTTAATTTTATGGAAAACAGGTTCAATAATAATGGAAAGCAGGTTACATAAAATTAATATAAAATAAATTACATTCAAATTATGGCAGTTGAAACGTCGTATAACGCATCCGTACAGTACAAATAATGGCATTTCTAGGTAGTGTATTTCGCATGACAATTCTTTAAAAATAAACAATTTAAGACGGTTTTAACTGCCATTATTTGCGCACAAAATACGACGGTTCAAACTGCCATTATTTGCGCAATGCATTTAATGGCGGGCGCTGCGGCATTTCGTCCAAGACCGCCATATTATTCATTGTGGCAGCAGGATATATGGTGATACCCGCACCTGCCATACGCGCAAAATATGGCAGTCAAAACCGCCATTTTATACCCCAAATAACCGCTGTATTTAACAATTTTTTTATAGTGGAATAATTTAGATTATCTTTAAGGCTATTATTATGCATTAACTGATTATGTATATCTACAATATTTGTAACTGATTTACCTTCTATAAATAAGAATGTTACTCTCATGGTCAAGGGACAGATTGTTTTTTACCTAAGCAAGTCTTAAGCTAGGGTTAAAAATTTCTTTCTTTTTGTTTTTGGTTAAGAATTATCTGGCACTTTTTCTTTACCAGAACATATATGTTAAAATTAACATATATTTTAAAATTAGATCAAGCATAGCTCGAAAGAAAGGTCTCAAAGTTATATGGTTCTTAATACAAATGCATGAATGAGGTCATACTTGACTTCCAGCTTATTCTCAAGTACTTACATGTTACTCAAATAAATTTATTTCTCAACCTAAAAACTCATAAATTCAGTGATAATGTAGTTCCAAATTTGTTCATAGCTAACTAGTATCAATAATAAAAATGGAATAGAAAAACTTCAAAACTTAGTTAAAACTAATAAAGACGCAAACTTTAAAACATCAATAACATTATGTTAACATCACTCTTAGAAAGTACTTAAATAACAACTAATATTAGTGACCAAAAATATGTTTAGAAACTAAGACTAATTTAGAGAATAATTCTTTTAGTAACCAAAACACAGGTAGTTAATGCTAGTGACCAACCTAGAAACCAATTCATAATAGAAATTATTTTAGTTACCAATTTAGAAACTAATTATAACTTTTGAAACTATTTTAGTTACAACAAAATTTTTAGTTTATATATTGATATCTAAAGAGATCACTATAGTGAAAAATATTTTTGGTCACTAAAATTGATCATTATTGAAGTATTTTCTTATAATGCATATCCTACATTTTCTATTACAATGTAAAAATATTTGGAAGTTAAAAAAAGATTATATCTAGCGAGTTAGTGTAATAATTAAATAATTTGCCATTAAATTTTTATTTTTATTGGCAGTAAGGGGCAACATTCTAAAATTGGCTTAAGACGTGTTCTTCAAAATGTAAGAGAAGGAGGAAAATGTGAATCGCATTTAGTTTGTGTGGTAAAACATGAGATGAAGCAAAAACATGTGTTGAAAGTTGTAACACATTGACAAACTATATAAGTTACAATAGGGAATGAGAAAATGAATCAAAAACAAAATTAAACAAAACATCATTTACCATCACAATTCAATACACAAGAATATCGAAGATGGACTCCCAAAATGCAAGCTACAACGCTGGTCAAGCTAAGGGCCAAGCTCAGGTATACCTTCAAACTTTCTGTTTTTAGTATGTTGATGTTCATGTATGCTCAATATTTAGAAATCATTGACAAGATTCTCTATGGTATTGCAGGAAAAGGCTAGCAACATGATGGACAAGGCTAGCGATGCTGCTCATTCTGCTCAAGATTCTATGCAACAGGTTCTTTTATCCTTTCTTTCTTAACTTCTCTCCAAATCAAATTATGTAGTAACATTCATGTTTAATCCATATTACAATAATATTCATATTGATATATGAATGTAATAGAGTTTTGCATGGTTGTTGAATTAGAAATTGAGACGCCTGATAGAAGAAAGTATATTTTGTTGTGTAAAGGGTGGACAACAAATGAAGGAAAAGGCACAAGGAGTTGTTGATGGTATCAAGAATGCTTTGAATTCAAATAACTAATAAAACTAAATGGATTGTTAACTATGCTAAACTTCCTTTCTTTCACGAGAATAAACCTTGTTCCTGCTCATCCACATATTTTGCAGAAACATGATTTTACCTTTTATTTTAGATATGTATTCATCTGATTACTATTTATAGAAGCATTCAATTTTATTTCAAACGTAACCATTTTTCTTTGATGTAGGAAACCAATTTCTTTAACGATCAAGACTCATGCACTTTGCATAATCATCATTCATTTTTTTTTTCAAACTAGTGTGACATTCGTGCAAACGGACCAAAATTGCAATCTTTTAATAAAGAATTTTAATAAATATACATATATATATTGTGATACCCCTCTTTTACTTCCCTTTTTTCTTCCTCTCTAAAAACAGCAACACTCCTCCTTCTTTCTCAATCTCTCAATTTTCTTTGCAATCCAATCTTCTCCCACTCTCTCATCTCTGTGCTGCCATCTCACTGTTTCAACTTTTCTGTACTCAGACTCTGGAAGGGCCAGCCAACAGGACCCTCCGCAGTTCCTCCCTCAGCTTCCATCCTCTTAGGTAAGTTATATCTCCATTTGGGTTCAAGTTCAGCTAGAATTCGCAAATTAACCTCTGAATTTCGAATCTGATCATGTAATTCTTCCTTCTCCCTGTTGTGGTGATAGGTTCTCATAGGTCAAAACTGAAAAATTATGTTGCCTTGCCAATTTCTTGACTCTACCAAGTGAATTCTTGACAAATAGGTAAGGGAAGCTAACTCTGTAACTTATTTGGATGTGAATTGTGTTCGTGAGTGCTTTAATTGCGTGATTGCTTGTTTAATTGGTGTTTGGGACTGCTGGTGTGTGAAATTGAGTGGGGGATGTTCTTGAGCGAGCTTGCATGTGCAGAACAGGGAGGATTTCCTGGTAGTTTCGCCTAGGCGAGTTGGTCTCGCCTGAGCGAAAATACCAGAAGATCACCCCTGTCATTGTGCAAAATCTCGCCTAGGCGAGCTGGGGTCGCCTGAGCGAGATAGCCTCTCGTCTAGGTGAGCCAGTTTAGCCTAAGCGAGAGTTCGCCCAGGATTTATAATTCGCCACTGTATGATGTCTCGCCCAGGCGAGATCAACTCGCCTAAGCGAGATAGACTCTCTAGCTTAGGCGAGACTCTCTAGCCTAAGCGAGATTCCCTGCAGAAGTTAATTTTCTCACTGTTTGGCTTACATAATGCTATATTGATTGTGTTAAAATGATGATAGTTGATCTTGTATGTGATCTTTATGCATGATAGACTGTGTGGTGGGATTGAATGTGAATTTAATGTGAAGGGGAATATGTTGGAGTTAGGATCTCAAGGGAAATCCTAAGGAATGTGGTTTTAGTGAATGTAAGGGCATGAGGACTCAGATTGGTGACATCCTGACGCTCCTAGTAACCATTAAGACTCAAGTAGAGTATGATGGATTACGTCGGGGGGAGTAGATGGAGGTCCTGGTCTATGATTCCGATCCATCATAGAGGTGATGGGATTTACCTTGAGAGTGGTTGGGTGAATACCCCTTGTGCCTAAAACTCTGCAGAGTTTAGGAACCATCTCAAGTGCAAGTCACCAAGAGCTCCAATGCCACTTACATAATCCGGATATCGATTCTAGAAGGATGTGTGGTGTTATGGTTAGGATTCATTGAATGATTTAGTGGATTGTGAAATGAAAGTCCGTTTTCTATCTTAGTATGAAAATTGCATGATTTACTCTTTGTTCCAGTTAGCTTACCCTTCTAGTTTCTTTTGTGTTCTGTGTGTCTTCTACTTTTGCAATGATCATCCTTATTGAATGGCGTGAGCAGATAAGAGTGCAGGTGAAGGTACACCCTTCCTAGACGAGCGTTGAAGGGGTTTCCATGACGTTTCCCAACTGTTGTAGTTACCTGTTTCTTTAGTAAATGCTTAGGGTGTTTTGTGACCTTTTGTAGTGTGTGGGCTGTATATGTTGATCAGCGTATGTATGGTTGTTTTTTCTTTAGGATGACTGTATTATATTATACTGGCCTATGTCATCATCTGCTTTTGAACTATTAAAATTTGAATGTTTTGTTTAATAGTTTAAAAACTATCAAAACGGGATGTTACATATATATAGGATCTGTAGGATCTGTAGGTGTGAGCTTGCTTAGCTTCTGTTATGTGTTCCTCGTAACGTGTTTGGCATAAGTTGTTGTACTTGTCGACTAATCTGAT
This sequence comes from Vigna unguiculata, assembly GCF_037176805.1. Classification (NCBI taxonomy): domain Eukaryota; kingdom Viridiplantae; phylum Streptophyta; class Magnoliopsida; order Fabales; family Fabaceae; genus Vigna; species Vigna unguiculata. The sequence continues at coordinate 8,805,176 of NC_140795.1, forward strand.
GGTTCCTTCTTTGTGTGATCAGGGCTATGGCACCTAGACCTCCTCCACCTCCTGTTCAAAACCCGGATAATCCTCATTTGGTGGGAGCAATTGAGGCGATGATAGCAACCATGCAGCAACAGAATGCTAACATGGTGAATCAGTAGAATCTAGCCTTGCAACAGATGGAGTCTGCAAGACTAGCAGCAGAAGCGACTCATCAAAGGCACTTGGAAGCCCTGCATCAGATAGGGGAAAACCGTTCAGCCGCTGGTTCTTCCCAAGCTTCACTACCACGAGTGCAAGAGTGGAGTTTGAAGGATTTTCTACAACACCATCCATCCCGCTTTGATGGTAAGGTTAGCCCGGATGGAGCTGATCAGTGGATGCGGGACATGGAACGAATCTATGATGCTAAGAGGTGTCCTGCAGAGAACAGGCTGGCATACACTGAGTACCTTCTTGCTGGAGAGGTCGTGCATTGGTGGTCCAACATGAAGATGATGTTGGAGGACAGCCATGAGACCATCACTTGGGAACTATTTAAGAAGAAGTTCTATGCTGAGTTCTTCCCAGATAGTGTGAGGTATGCGAAAGAGGTTGAGTTCTTGCAGCTGATGCAAGGAGACATGTCAGTGTCGGAGTACGCTGAAAAGTTCAAACACTTGGGTAGATTCCACACCCTGAAGATGGCAGAAGACTGGCAGTGTAGAAAATTTGAGAATGGGTTGAGAGGTGACCTCAAGCTCATGGTGGCTCCACTCTCTATTAAGGAATTCCCTGCCTTGGTAGAGAAGGCAAGAGTGATGGAGAAGCTTAAGGCTGAAGTTGAAGCTCAGTAGAGGTCTCAACTGAAGGTGGGAGGACCATCTGGGTCCATGAGCAGACACGATGACAGGAGGAAGCCATACTCTAGGCCTCAGCCTCAGGGGCCTAGGAGGTTCTCACATCAGCCCCAACAATCCCAGCCTTTCAGGCCACAGTGCTTCCACTGTAGGGGCCCCATCTGAGGAGCGCCTGCCCCCAGCTTTCTGACAGGAGGACATGCCATAGGTGCGGCCAGGTGGGCCACTTCATCAAGGATTGCCCAGTTGATAGGAGCACAGTGTCGAGGCCTTCACCACAACCTCAGTCACAGTCGTCGAGGGGAGGTGCGAGGCCACAGGCGGCGGGTCGGGTGTACGCTGTCATTGGTGCCGAGGCAGCTGGATCAGGTAACCTTATCATCAAGTCTTGTGTGATAGCTGGTAGGAGCTTGCATGTTCTGTTTGATTCGGGGGCGACACGTTCCTTTATGTCGGAATCTAGAGTGGTGGAGTTGGGTCTTCCGGTGAAGGAGCTCCAGTGTGACCTGGTGGTGTCCACACCTGCTTCTGGGTTGGTCAGAACCTCGACCGTGTGTGCTAGGTGCAAGATCGAGGTTGAGGGTCACGAGTACAGGGTAAACCTCATCTGTTTACCCTTGGTGGGGCTAGATGTCATCTTGGGGATGGATTGGCTATCTGCCAATCACATTCTCATTGACTGCAACGAAATGAAGGTGTTGTTTCCTAGCTTAGAAGATGAAGACCTGTTGGTGTCCTCACAGCAGGTGGACAAGGCAATAAAGGAAGGGTCTCAATGCTTCTTGATTCTGACTCAGTTGTCCGTTGAGACTGAGGTTGGACCCTTGGAGACGCCTGTAGTGGGGGATTTCTCAGATGTGTTTCCTAAGGATGTGCCTGGCCTACCCACTACTAGGGAGATAGAGTTCTCCATTGACCTGCTGCCAGGAGCAGGGCCAGTGTCCATAGCACCCTATAGAATGGCTCCTGCTGAGCTAGTGGAGTTGAAGAAACAGATTGAAGAGCTGCTAGAAAAACAGTTTATCAGGTCGAGTGTATCGCCTTGGGGAGCGCCGGTGTTACTGGTTAAAAAGAAGGACGGTAGTTCCAGACTCTGTGTGGATTGCAGGCAGCTGAATAAGTTAACCATCAAGAACAAGTACCCTCTGCCAAGAATTGACGACTTGATGGATCAGTTGCACGGTGCTGCAGTGTTCTCCAAGATTGATTTGAGATCAGGATACCATCAGATTCGAGTCAAGTTTGATGATGTGCAGAAGACCGCTTTCAGGTCCAGGTACGGACACTACGAGTATGTGGTGATGCCGTTTGGTGTGACTAACGCCCCCGCTTTGTTCATGGACTACATGAACCGAATCTTCAGGCCATTCCTGGATAAGTTTGTGGTGGTTTTCATAGATGACATCTTGATTTACTCACGGACTCCAGAGGAACATGTAGAGCATCTGAAGATAGTTCTGAGCATACTGAGAGAGAAGCAGTTGTATGCAAAGCGGTCAAAATGTAAGTTCTGGATGACTTCAGTTCAGTTCTTGGGGCACATGATATCTGCTCAGGGCATAGCAGTAGATCCGTCTAAAGTAGAAGTTGTGCTAAATTGGGAACGCCCTAAGTCAGTGACTGAAATAAGGAGCTTTGTGGGGTTGGCAGGTTACTATAGGAGATTCATTGAAGGATTCTCCAGGATAGCAGCACCCTTGACCCAGTTAACCCGCAAAGATCAGCCTTTTTCTTGGACCGACCTGTGTGAAGAGAGCTTCCTAAAGCTAAAGCAAAGGTAGACCCTTTGAGGTTTACTCTGATGCTTCTCATCAGGGATTGGGATGTGTTCTGATGCAAGAACGGAGAGTGGTGGCATATGCCTCACGGCAGTTGAAGAATCATGAGAAGAACTACCCCACACATGAATTGGAGTTGGCAGCAGTGGTGTTTACACTAAAGATCTGGAGACACTATCTATATGGTGTACAATTTCAGGTTTTCAGTGACCATAAGAGTTTGAAGTATCTGTTTGACCAGAAAGAGTTAAACATGAGGTAGAGGCGGTGGATGGAGTTCCTAAAAGACTTTGACTTTGAGTTGTTGTACCACCCGGGGAAGGCAAACCTGGTGGCTGACGCCTTAAGCCGAAAGGCAGTTCATGCATCTCTCATGATGGTCAGAGAGTTGGAATTGGTGGAGCAGTTTAAAGATATGCAACTGCAGGTGGTGTTAGATGAGGGAGTCATTAAATGTAACCATCTCACTGTGTCTAATGATTTCCTTAATCTGATAAAGGAGAAGCAGCCATCGGACCCCAAGCTACAGAGGATAGTAAAGTTACTTGGCACTGAGAAGGCCAAGGATTTCTTGATGGGAGATGATGGGGTACTAAGATTCAGAGGCAGAGTTTGCATACCTGAAGATTTAGAGTTGAAAGGTATGGTTCTTGAGGAAGGACACAAGAGTCGTTTTAGCATGCACCCAGGCATGACTAAAATGTATCATGATCTGAAGGAATCGTTCTGGTGGTCGGGCATGAAGCAAGATGTCGATCAATATGTATCGTCATGTTTAACCTGTCAGAAGGCTAAGATAGAGCACCAGAGACCAGGGGGATGCTTCAGCAGCTTGAGATACCCGAGTGGAAATGGGATAGCATTGATATGGACTTTGTCACCCATTTACCTCGGACCGTGAGGAACCATGATGCTATATGGGTGATAGTGGACCGCCTCACCAAGAGTGCTCACTTCCTAGCAGTAAACTTGAGGATATCTATGGCGAAGCTAGCACAGTTGTATATCAGTGAGATCGTGAGGTTACATGGTGTGCCATTGAGTATAGTCTCTGATAGAGACCCACGATTCACCTCCCGCTTTTGGCAGACGCTGCAGGATGCTATGGGTAGCCGGTTGGCTATGAGCTCCGCTTACCACCCTTAGACTGATGGGCAGTCCGAGAGAACCATCCAGTCTCTTGAGGACCTCTTACGGACGTGCGTGCTGGACCATCTGGGGGCGTGGGATGAGGTCCTGCCTTTGGTGGAGTTTACATATAATAACAGCTTTCACACCAGTATTGGCATGGCACCTTATGAGGCCCTCTATGGCAGGAGATGTAGGACGCCTTTATGCTGGTATCAGGATGGAGAATCAGTGGTGGTGGGACCAGAGCTTCTGAGGCAGACTACTGAGAAGGTCAAGCTCATACAGGAAAGAATGAAAGCATCTCAAAGTAGACAGAAATCATATGCTGATCAGAGGAGAAGACCTTTAGAGTTTGAACCAGGGGACCACGTTTTCTTGAGAATTACCCCGACTACTGGTGCGGGAAGAGTCATCCGCCAGAAGAAGTTGTCTCCTAGGTTCGTCGGTCCATACCAGATTCTGAGAAGAGTTGGACCAGTGGCATATGAGATTGCCCTACCTCCTCCTCTGGCCAATCTCCACCCCGTGTTTCATGTTTCTCAGCTCAGGAAATATGTTCCCGACCCTTCCCATGTACTTGAGATGGAAGATATGCAGATCAGGGGAGATCTTACAGTAGAGGTTCAGCACGTTGGTTTAGGAGATGTTCAGATGAGACAGCTCAATGGGAAATCCATTAGACTAGTCCAGGTCATCTGGAACAAGAGGACAGGTGATTCCACTTGGGAATTAGAAGAAGACGTGAGGAAGTCATATCCACACTTGTTCTCTGGTAAGTCTCAATTTTCGGGTCGAAAATTTTTGTTGTTAGGGAGAATGTGATACCCCTCTTTTACTTCCCTTTTTCTTCCTCTCTAAAAATAGCAACACTCCTCCTTCTTTCTCAATCTCTCAATTTTCTCTGCAATCCAATCTTCTCCCACTCTCTCATCTCTGTGCTGCCATCTCACTGTTTCAACTTTTCTGTACTCAGACTCTGGAAGGGCCAGCCAACAGGACCCTCCGCAGTTCCTCCCTCAGCTTCCATCCTCTTAGGTAAGTTATATCTCCATTTGGGTTCAAGTCCAGCTAGAATTCGCAAATTAACCTCTGAATTTTGAATCTGATCATGTAATTCTTTCTTCTCCCTATTGTGGTGATAGGTTCCCATAGGTCAAAACTGAAAAATTATGTTGCCTTGCCAATTTCTTGACTCTACCAAGTGAATTCTTGACAAATAGGTAAGGGAAGCTAACTCTGTAACTTATTTGGATGTGAATTGTGTTCGTGAGTGCTTTAATTGCGTGATTGCTTGTTTAATTGGTGTTTGGGACTACTGGTGTGTGAAATTGAGTGGGGGATGTTCTTGAGCGAGCTTGCATGTGCAGAACAGGGAGGATTTCCTGGTAGTTTCGCCTAGGCGAGTTGGTCTCGCCTGAGCGAAAATACCAGAAGATCACCCCTGTCATTGTGCGAAATCTCGCCTAGGCGAGCTGGGGTCGCCTGAGCGAGATAGCCTCTCGTCTAGGCGAGCCAGTTTAGCCTAAGCGAGAGTTCGCCCAGGATTTGTAATTCGCCACTGTATGATGTCTCGCCCAGGCGAGATCAACTCGCCCAGGCGAGATCAACTCGCCTAAGCGAGATAGACTCTCTAGCTTAGGCGAGACTCTCTAGCCTAAGCGAGATTCCCTGCAGAAGTTAATTTTCTCACTGTTTGGCTTACATAATGCTATATTGATTGCGTTAAAATGATGATAGTTGATCTTGTATGTGATCTTTATGCATGATAGACTGTGTGATGGGATTGAGTGTGAATTTAATGTGAAGGGGAATATGTTGGAGTTAGGATCTCAAGGGAAATCCTAAGGAATGTGGTTTTAGTGAATGTAAGGGCATGAGGACTCAGATTGGTGACATCCTGACGCTCCTAGTAACCATTAAGACTCAAGTAGAGTATGATGGATTACGTCAAGGGGAGTAGCAGGAGGTCCTGATCTATGATTCTGATCCATCATAGAGGTGATGGGATTTACCTTGAGAGTGGTTGGGTGAATACCCCTTGTGCCTAAAACTCTGCAGAGTTTAGGAACCATCTCAAGTGCAAGTCACTAAGAGCTCCAATGCCACTTACATAATCCGGATATCGATTCTAGAAGGATGTGTGGTGTTATGGTCAGGATTCATTGAATGATTTAGTGGATTGTGAAATGAAAGTCCATTTTCTGTCTTAGTATGAAAATTGCATGATTTACTCTTTGTTCCAGTTAGCTTACCCTTCTAGTTTCTTTTGTGTTCTGTGTGTCTTCTACTTTTGCAATGATCGTCCTTATTGAATGGCGTGAGCAGATAAGAGTGCAGGTGAAGGTACACCCTTCCTAGACGAGCGTTGAAGGGGTTTCCATGACGTTTCCCAGCTGTTGTAGTTACCTGTTTCTTTAGTAAATGCTTAGGGTGTTTTGTGACCTTTTGTAGTGTGTGGGCTGTATATGTTGATCAGCGTATGTATGGTTGTTTTTTTTTTTAGGATTACTGTATTATATCATACTGGCCTATGTCATCATCTGCTTTTAAACTATTAAAATTTGAATGTTTTGTTTAATAGTTTAAAAACTATCAAAACGGGATGTTACATATATATATATATATATATATATATATATATATATATATATATATATATATATTATATTGGCCTATGTCATCATCTGCTTCTGAACTATTAAAATTTGAATGTTTTGTTTAATAGTTTAAAAACTATCAAAATGGGATGTTATATATATATATATATATATATATATATATATATATATATATATATATATATATATATATATATATATATATATATATTTATTTATTTATTTATTGAGATGTAAAATAATAGTGAATAATCTAAAGAATAATATATTATTTAAAATAATATTATTATTAAACATTTTCAATGTTGGTTACTTACATAATTTAAATTAGACTATAAAAATATTGAATAAACACAGTTTTTAATTGACATGGAATGTATCAAACGCTACGCTGTAAATATTATGAATTAGAAAGATTATATAAACTTTAAAGTTTGAGAAGCAAGATCAGAAATGCACAAATTTCAATTTTGCATTGAAGTTAAGACTAAAAACATAACCATTATTCTTATAATCTCATAAATACTTTTGACAACAACCTTAAACATAAACTTTTGAGATGACACAATTAATTACCTTGAATCCTAAGACTAAATTCGTACGCAGAAATTATACCATTTAAGTATCTAATATAATTGCCCCATTATTAATAATATTAATTAAATAAAGAAGTTCAAAAACGTAATTTGACAATTTTTCTTTGTTTTAGTTCTAGTGCATCATTATCCATCAAGGATTTAGAATCGTGCTAAGAATTGGGCATAACACTAGCCATATGGTCCTAACCACAGCTCTGTGATATTAAACACAACATTCTTGGAGTGAATCTTCTAACATTATACACCGTGCCAATCATATATTAACCAAACAACATAATGATTAGTTTCTTACATATGTATACAAACATATATTTAGATAGCAATAATGCAGTCTTTGTACGTACCGATAAGCACAATAATTTTCAACCACTGTTCATTTTATAATTTTTAAGTTGTAAACTTTCATGGCACATGGACTTTATGTAAGATCACGTAAAATTATAATAATTAAAAAATAAATAAATGAAGTTATAATTAACTAATTTAAAAGAATTTATTTAAAAATTGTTATAAGATACAATAATTTATTATTATTTTTATGTAAAAGATTTTTTTAAGATATATATATATATATATATATATATATATATATATATATATAATATTTTATCAAAAAATCACATAAAATATTTTAAATGTATTTAGGATTTTAAGGGTGAGAATGAAGTTTCTGAATACACATACTAAAGGAGTGAATAAAGGCTACTTACGCTTGTTGAAAAAGAACATTACACAATGATAAACTTTGAAGGTTTACCTATTAAGAAATTTTTTCATCATAGTTGAGAAAGTTTCGTTTAAGGCTGTTATGTGTGCATTTTTGTGAAAAAAAACTTGTTTTTTTTTTTTAATTGGTTTGTTAAAGGAAATGATTATTGAGAAAGGTTTTATTTATTTTCAAAAAAGCCTTGGACTTTAATCATATTGTGAGTTTTATTTTTTAAACAAAATATTTTTGCTTTGTTATCCGTTGCAAAACTTGGAAAAAATTTTCAGAGATGCCGAATTATAGTTTTTCAAATTCATTATATACAATTCTAGAAATTTTAGAAAGTTGTTTTTTATTATTTTTAATTTTTGATTATCATGAAATCTTTCAAGTTTAATTGACGTAGATGCATTATTTTCATCTTCATCACAAGTTTTTTTCATGAAAAAAAAGGAATAAATTATTTTACTCTTTATCATGATTTTTCTTATACAAATTTATCAACTCTCACATATTTAGAAGAAGATAAATTTACCGCCGTATACATTAGACAAATTTATCACATGCAAGAGAAAATATTTCTTAAAAAAAAAAAGTTAGAAAATGAACTTACAAAAGAAATTGATCAGTTAAAAATGTTTCTTAACTCCTCAATTTTATGGTGATACAATTTTATTTTAAAAATGATGAGAAAACAAGGGTAAAATATAATGGGTATGGACACAATTTTATTTTAAAAATGGTGAGAGAGCAAAGGTAAAATATAATGGGTATGGGCGGTGGGGGAGGGGTCGTCGCTCCCCTATATTATTTAGAAGGTCCATCGGTGTTTGCTATGTTAGCATTATTTTTCCATTTTATTAATAAAGTTTGGGTGTAAGACATTGTTTAATTTTATTTATCCGCTTTAATAAAGTGGTGACATCTTTTAATTTTATTCATGTATTATAAAATTTAGAAGCGTGAAAAATTGAGGTATTACGCTTTATACTTGTGGCACTTATAAAAATAACTTATAAGGGTGTTAACATACCCTATAACTTATAACTCATAGTAGTGACATTTATAAACATGAACGGTGTTGACTTACCCTATAACTAAGGTTGGGCAAAGTTAATTCAATTGTACTGGAATGTAGATTAACTGCACTAAATTAAACTAAAAATAATTGAATTACATTCAACAAAATCTGAAGTAAACTTTTATACAGTTTAGTTTAAAAATATTGAACCCCTAAAAATTAAGTTCAGTTAATTATCCACTAATTGAACTACCTTTTTATTATTTTCTGTCCAATAATAAAATGCCCTTCACAATTAGCCCACATCTCGCGCTGTCCACTGTGAGTCTGGATTCTCTACTGATTTTTTGTGTTGTCCTCTACTGAGCATTAAAAATACACTGTGTTGGTATTTTAAATATTTTTTTAATATATTTTAAAACGTCAAAATTAATGGTCATCAATATATTATGAAGACACAGTAGAGAAACAACACAAACAAACCTAGCAGAGTATCCAAATTCCTCCACTGTATCAGAGGATGCGTGTAAGTGTTAATTATATTATTACATGATTTTGAACTATTGAATCTTCACATGATATATAATAAAATTTTGTTAATTGTTTTTTCTAATAAATCACTTATATGTTAGTTGGAGAATTGATATTAAACTATCTAATAAACTTTTTTATTTACCAAAGAAAATTTGAATTATTGACCGAATTAATTAAAAATAATTCAGAACAAGGAAAGTTATTTCTGAATGGAAATTAACTTTTAAACCCGTAAGCTATAGTTTTGTTGCCAACAACTTAGTGATGCTAAAATGTATTTTTTTAATAGAAAAGGAATATATATATATATATATATATATATATATATATATATATATATATATATATATATATATATATATATATATATATATATATATATATAATCTTTTTGGATGAATTGTCAAGGTAATTGAAGTTCATTAAAAATTATATATTAAATTATCTTGGATGATTAATTGTCAAAAAAAAGGAAGTTTTATGAATTTACATAAGGATGGCAAATTTAATTATCAAATGTAAGTATGCCTATCAAAAATAGTTTAGTTCGGAACACAATTCAGTTCATATAGCACTGCAATTCAATATATTTCAGTTTTTTAGAACAACAAACAGTTCAGTTCGTTTGGGCTTGTTTTTTCAAATCAATTCAATTCAAGTGAACTATTGTTTAGTTTACTGCATTTTTTAACAGTGCAGTGCAGTTAAGTGCATCTTGACAGGTCATACCTATAACTTATAACTTAACTTATAACTTATAGTAGTGACACATATAAACAATAATTTATAAGAAGATTTACTTACCATCTAAACCATGTTACAAAATAATATAACTACACAAAGCACATTTATGTAGGGAGTACAACTGGCATAGGCCTCAAATGCATGCAATTGTTTTGTGAAAATTATTTGCAGGTCAATATACAAAAGTCTTACCTCTTGCTTTATTTGAATATTTGGAAGATATTATCCTTATTCTTCTGCGACTAACTATTTTTTATATATCTAATTCTGACCATTATTTTAAATTATCATAAATTTTATTTAGTACGATTTTTAACGACTAAAATTTGTAAATTTGTAAATTTGTAAATGAGTTTAAATCTCAATCCTACGATTTCCTTAAAATCATGTTAGGTAAACAATTTGGAATTTACAGTACAAAGCATTTACTTAATAAAAATTACAACCGTAAAAAAAATGGTCTTTTATGTATTTTGTTCAATTTGATTTATCTTTTAATAAAAGAAAACTCAATTTTGTTTCTTATATTTCAGAAATCCAACGTGAATTTTATTTTCAATTGAAACCCAAATGGATAAGGCTACACATTTGTTTTATTATTTTAATATTTTATAAATTATAATAAACTTAATCCAAATTTCTTAAATTAATAAAACCAATAAAAAAACTAAGAACATTTTCAGAAGAAATAAAAGTAGAACTGTAAGGTCCACTTACTTTACTACCTTTATTTTAAAGGACTGCCCCAAATAAGTTGGGCCTAGGGCTGGCCCATAAAGAACCAAAGCCCCTAAACCAGCTGAAACACTTTTATGATAGTCACTGGTATAACAAAAGGATATTACATCGGTTTTTTTGGCATATTATATTAGTTTTATAACTGATGTTGTATCAGACAATGTAATAAGTGAGAGACATATTACATCAGTTGTAAAAATTAATGTAATATCACATAGTAGATAAAGTTTATTTTAGACCTGAAAAGTAGATATTACATGGTTGCTTGTGGTAACCGAAGTAATATCATGTATTATATTATAAAAAATAATACATATTACATCGATTATGGTTACAATTGATGTAATATGTATTGTTCTTTTTAAATACAAACAAGTTTTTCTAACTTGTAAACCAAAACCTACAAATATACATAGATTCCAGAGTAGACAATTGAAATACTTAATGTTTTGTAATGCTACTTATACATCAATACTTACAATAAAGTACTAAAGCTTGTCAAAACCTGGCAAAACCCTTAGGCTAAATGTTAAAGTCACAAAATACTTAAAAACATCCAAATAAAACATTTTTAATAGCCATGACATCAAATTTTTACGCCTCAAAAAATATTTTGCGCATTCCATGCGAATTTCTTCGTTTGTGTGTTTCCAATGGTTCGACATCCTAAAAAAACTGTAATAGGGAATATATATATATATATATATATATATATATATATATATATATATATATATATATATATATATATATATATATATATATATATATATATCATGTTATAATAAAGCATATATGAAAGTTAACATGAAAGTTAAGACATCAATAGTTAAAGAAATTCATACATCAGCCCATGAATCATCTATCTTAGCATGAACTATGGTCCACATTCAATGCATAATGTAGTATCCACACTCAAAGCTTCCATGTTGCTTATTGTACTAATATATGAAATTTACGTAATTAATATATGAAGAACTAAGAAAATTTAGTTTATTCTATATAGCTTCAATGCAAACTACATACCATTATATCCAATAATAATGGTATGTAGATGCATTGGATTTACCATCTAAGACATTGATGACATTAATAGCACTAAAAAGAGAATTCATTACATTTACAACATAATCATGATAAAATACATTACTTTTGTAATTAAGACATACCTTTGTATTAAAGTTTTCAATTCTTTGCTTGGCTTCTAGTGCACTCAACAAAACCACATGACAATATGGTCTATGAGACAAATAATAATCAATTGTCAAAGAGACCTATTAAATAAAGATTTTAGTTAGTGATTTGGCATTAGTTAGATAATAACTAAAGTGAGTGAGTTCAACTTACGCATGAAAATAAGGAGCGATGTAAATTTTTTTCTAGGATGCATCAATCAACCATTGAATGTAAATTTAAGAGTGCATTGTTCTATTCCTAGACTTTTGTGTACTTTGAGGCTCAAGGAAATCATAGATATTAGCATTTCTTGCATTGACAATTAATCCATTTAGATACATGCATTGCTACAAATTCACAAGGTTTAGGTTGATCTAACGAAACATAAGTTAAATGCAAAATATAAATTTAAGTGCACTCACATAATTCAAAGTTGAATGACTACAATGTTCAATATCTGATTACCCTGAATTATTTCAAACAAATCTGACATGTTTATATACAATGATATATCATCATTGTCAACGCTAAAGATGGTTGCATCAACGCTAATGGAATGCCATAAGGTACTTGAAACAAATTGGATGATGCCCTAATCAACTCCTTAATTGGATTAACATTTTGGTCAAGTTGGGGTTCATAGCTCGGGCTCAAAACTATAGTCTAACTCCCATACGAAAACCAGCAGTACGCGCATGACCCAGGTGCTCTTCATCCCGTTAGCTGCAAGACCAAGCCTCAAATTTCTAGGATCACTCCCAAACTGTGGATAGAGTGTATCATTTCTCTTTCATTGAGGTGAATCAGTTGTGTGTCATAACAATCCATCACTTTTTCTTCCATTTGCATGCCACACAAGGCTTTTTGCATCATTAACATTAACAAATAAACGTTTAAATCGAGGTATGATTGGTAGATACCATGTCATTCAACAATTCAAGCAATTCAATGATACTTTTATCTATCCACCCATTTCTTGCCTTGATGTTAAATAATCTTAATATTGCTAACAAACGTGTGAATCTTGTACAGTCGAGATATAAAGCTTTTTCTAAATCATCTTTCAATAAATCATACATGTGTGCGTGTTAAGAATTTTCTTCTCCAATATCCTCAACCATATCCTTCATGTGATCTTCACAATATACATTAGACTATGGAGATGGAGATACAATTGAGAGGTTTACAATTTCACTATGTTAGGTCCACGTTGTATAACTCTTTAAGAAATCATCACAAATAAAATGTTCTCTTACCAACTTAATTGGTAGTCTCTCTCGTTTAAACAATTAACACAGGATCAATAATATTTTCCATTCAAAAGTCTTCTTTTTCGTTGAGCAGATTGTAGAAATTCTTCAACATCATTATCATATACACCACTAACTCAACTAGCATTCACCCAACTTCGATCTATTTCTACACAACATAAAATCCATTGTTTATTTATGAATATCTCCCATTCATTAAAAAATATACTACTTTGCAAACTGTCAAAATCGACGACTGAAGTTCATCATAATGATTGTCATTACTCCTTCCTTTAATTTTAAAATATAATTTGGGATATTTCAATTTTTATATTGAATCTTAAATAGGAAACTAAGAAACAACCCAACTATAAAATTGATGGAAAAACACTTAAAATATGAACTTCTAAACATATTGTTGAGTGTTGAACACCCTTGGACCCAAAACCAACACGTTAACATTACTACTAATACCAAAGCACAACAATTAGATACTTGGAAAAGCAGTAATCAAATATAAATCATAATCCTGAAAATAAATTTCATGAATCACGATGTAAACAAAAAGAAAAAGAAATAAGAAAAGGCCCAAAAGTGTTAATAGGTTGAAATACTCTCTAATTTCTTATGATCTGCATTTAAGACAACCAAGGATTGTTTTGAAGAACTTGAAATATAACACTTGTAAATTTCTTAGTTGTTTTGTAATAAATTCATAATATCCTTTTGTATATATCAATATGGCAATAGTGGCCCTTACAACAAGTTGGATAGAGCAAAGCAAATAGAAACCCATGCCTTATTCAACAATAGAGTCACTAAAGTAGCTTTGAATCAAGAACAACCAAATTCAAATTTTGTATACTACATTTACTTATCCATACACGGTTTTTTTGCAAGCATTCCCTATATTATTCAATTTCTTTTCCATTTCTAAGAAGGCACTCTACCTTGTTACAAAAAATTCTATCTTATGAAAAACAAAGATGATGTACGTTACCATAAGAAGACGCATCTCAACGGAAGAGAAAGAATATGTTGGGAGGGGAGTGCCACTGTAAGGGTTTGAGAGTCTCGTTTGAAGCCCACCATAGAACAGGACCAAGAGGCACAGGTTGAGCACAATGCAGCGGTAAACTGAGAGGGTTGAGCGGCGACAATGGTACTGGCAAAAAAGCTCCTTTAGGGCGACAATGCCAGCCTAAAAAAAATGTTGTTCGGTATGAAAGAGGCACACAACAATGGTGAACGAGGCACAAGTGGAGGATCAAAAACAGGTAGAACCAGCTGCGAGAGAAAACAAAGAACCGGAACAAAAGAGAGAAATGAAAAGGCATGAGCTTTGAATAAAAACATATACTACGTCAATTCTCTCTAACAATTGATGTTGTATCATGTGTTTTTTTTAAGTTCAATTCAAATGTCATACTACATCGACTACCCGAACAACTGATGTTATATTACTTTCAGTATTTACAAAATTGTCACCGATATTTTCTTATTACATAATTTCATTAACGAGTTATAATAATAATTCATAAAAAGTATCATTTTTCATGACAAGTGTAGTTGTAATCATTATAAAATGAATTATATTTTATGACAGTTGAATATACTATCATAAAAGATACATTTTTCTTTTAAAAATTTTGTTTATTTAATCAATTTCTACTTGTATCGTAAAAAGTGCATTTTTTTCCTTCTAATTTTTATTTATTTAATCAATTATATACTTGCATAACAAATACTTTGTATACAAGAAACACTTATATGACAAAGATTTTTTAACAATACAAAACAAAGATTTTTGAACAAAAAATTTTAGTGATTTCATACATTAACTATAACAAAACTTTACTGAAATTTAATTTAAACAACTACATATAAACATGATCATTACAACAAATATTTAAAAGAAAAAAATGTCAATTATCTTGAACTTCATGTAACACCTCATTCTTTAATGGGATAAGTAATTGAGTATCTACATGCTTAAATATTTATTCAATCAATAAAAGATAAAAATAGTTAATTTTTAAATATTTAAGATATTTGAACTAATTGTATGTTATCTCTCTCTAAGAGACACTATTTTTTACGATATGAAACACCCGTATATTTATGTTGATCATAAATGTGAAAATCACTTTCCACAATTGGTTTAACATGTGCTCTTGGAAACACAAGTTAAGGAGGAAACTCTGGATCACAATTATGCAAGAAAACGTGAACATCAAACACTTGTTCAAAGATGCAATGCATTGAGAAACTATATAAACCACAACAAAGAGTGGGAAAATATGCATAAGAAAAATTAACACTAATTAACAACACTTGATTCTTCATTCAACATAAGATGGACTCCCAAAATGCAAGCTACAATGTTGGGCAAGCCAAGGGTCAAGCTCAGGTCTACCTTCAACCTCTTCTCTTTGTAGTGTGTTGATGTTCACGCATGCTCAATATTCATAAATCATTGAAAGGTTTTTGTATGATATTGCAGGAAAAGGCTAGCAACATGATGGACAAGGCTAGCGATGCTGCTCATTCTGCTCAAGATTCCATGCAACAGGTTCTTCTATTCTTTGTTTCCCAACTTTTATCTAAATCAAAGCATGTTGTAACATTCATGTTTAATCCATATTTACAATAATATTCATATTGACATTCGAATGTAAAGAGTCTTACATGGTTGTTGAATTAGAAAATAAAATGCATGATAAAAGTAAGTGTATTTTATTGTGTATAGGCTGGGCAACAAATGCAGGAAAAGGCACAAGGAGCTACTGATTCTATCAAGAGTGCTTTGAATTCAAAGAATTAAAAAGCTAAATGGATCGTTAATTATGCTTGACTTTCTTCCCTTCAAATAAACCTTATTTTTGTTCATCTACATATTTTGTAGAAATATCATTCTTTTTTTATATTAGATGTATTCATCTTATCTTATTTCAATTTGTAGAAACATCATTCAATTTTATTTCAAATGTAACCATTTTCCTTTGATTTGGGAAACCAGATTTTTTAATGATCAAAGACTCAAAGTTTTAAATATGAATGGTTCTAAAATCTTGTAGAAAGACATTGCTAACACCAAAATGTTAGATCTAGCCATTTATAAGTACATTTTGTTGAGTTCCTTTCAACAAGCAACAAGTTTATCTATCAATTAAATTACTTCTCAGTCCTACAATTTGTTTTAAATTCTATTAGGCAAACATTTTGGAATTTTGAATGCAAAGCATTTTTTTTTTTGGATGAATTGAAACATTTTTCACTTAATTAAAATTATGTTAAATTACTCTTTTGGTCCTTATATTTGTCAAGTAATGTCAAATTAGTTCTCTAGTTTTTCTTTGTCTCAATTTGGTCCTTGTTTTTTTTTAAAATGATTCAATTTGGTCATTGCCATCAATTTTGACCAAACAATCTTAAAGCCAACTCCACATGTCAATTTGTGATTTTTTTTATTTTTGAATTTTTGAATTTTTTTATTTTTTTCACAATTGTGTCACACATAAGTTTAAGAACTAAATTTCAAATTTAAAACAAAACTCAAATTTAACGTTTTGTATAAAATTTAAGTTAATTTGAAAATATCTTTAGAAATATTATTAATAGAAACGTTAATTTTAGTAAAAATATAACCATAAGATTTACAGAAAAAATAAATTGAGTCTCAATTTAAGGAGGGATAATACTGTTCTACTTTTACAAAAATTAGGACTAAATTGAAACTAAAAACAATTATAAGAAACAAATTGAATCATTTTGACACGTGGCACAATTGCAAAGTGACACGTGTAAAAAAAAATATTAATTAACACGTGACATTGATTTTAACATCGTTTAGTCAAACTAACAGTAAAGACCAAATTAAATCATTTTAAAAAAAATAAGAACTAAATTGAGATAAAAAAAAACCTTGAGAACCAAATTGACATTACGTGACAAATAAAAAACCAAAAGAATAATTTAACCTTAAAATTACAATTGTAACTTAATAAAAAAGGTATTTTAATTATTTTATTCAGTTTGATTTATCTTTTTGATATAAAAAACTCAATTTAGTTTCTTATATTTCAAACTCTAACGTGAATTTTTTTTTCCATTTACACCGAAATGAGTGAGATTACACATTTGTTTTATTTTCTAAAATTAAAAAGTATAATATACTTATTATGAGTTTCTTAAAATGATAAAATAAATCAAAACTTAGAGCAATGTCAAAAGAAGTAAACTCAATCACAAGAATTATTTTGTTGTGTTAGACTAACGGTCTTTCTTGAACAGTTTAACATTAATAACCTAATATAACATATTTTTTTTGTCTAATTTTAATGAGATACATTTATGTTTTTGTAATAATATAAGATGAGAATGTTCATTAGTTAAAAGATAACATTCAACACATCCTTCATCATAGAAGACATAAGTTCATTTTTTGTTTTTTGTAAGACTAAAATATACAAAAGTTGACTTACGAATGTCAACGAAGATTTTAACACAATAAATCAAATATTTTCTAAAAGTGTACATTAAATTTGGTATTATTAATATAAATAAATAAAGGTGTATTTTAAATTTAATATTATCAATATAAATTTTAAATTTAATATTATCAATATAAGAAAGGGATGTTAAGAATATAAGATATTTTATATATAACATGATGATCGCAAAAAAAATAAAAAATAAAAAGTTGTCGGTTAAATGCTACCTCCAATTGATAAAGATCATTTTTTATAATGATTAAAATGCACTTTTTATGTGAATTTTAAAGCTGACATAGATACAACTAACATATAAAAGTATTACTTTTCATGATAGTTGAATAACAATGATAGTTGAATAACAGTGTTATAGAAATTTCACTTTATATATTAATTTTAAAGATTTATCTGAAAAAATATTGAAATATGTCACTTCATTATAAAAAAAATTATTAAATAATGATTAGTTTTAGTGATTAAAAATATATGTTTAAAGATTAATTTAGAGATTAATTTTTTAATTAAAAATTAATTTAGAAATCAAATTTTTTTAACCAAAATCTTAATAACTAATGTTAGTGACTAAATTAGAGATCAAATCATAATAGAAATTATTTTAATTGTCAAATTAAAAATCAATTTGAAACTAGAGCTGTCAAAATGGTTATAACCCGCGAACTAACACAGTTCACCACGGGTTGAGACCGGGTTGGGTTGAAAAAAAAATTAGAAATTTCAATACGGATCAAAAATGAACCTAACCCACTAAGAACCCAACTCATTCGAATTGAACCTGTGATGAATCAGGTTAGCTCACCAACCCACTAATAAATTTTAAATATTAAATATATATATATATGTATATATATATCTATATGTATATATATATATATATATATACATATATATATATACATATACATATATATATATATATATATATATATATATATATATATATAATATTAAAAAATAAAACCCTAAATCTAAATGATATTCTCTTTAATTCACCACTGCATCTTTTGTTTGTTGTTGTCATCTTCAAACTGCTGCTACCAGACTCAACATTATTTGTTTGTTCATATTTTCACGGTTCTAACTTCTATCTCTCATCTCTCCCTTATTTTCACTTCATAATTTATTTTGAAACCTGCAAAATATTTTTAATTGGCTAAAACCCCTTTGAAAAAAACCATTCCTAATGCGTTGGTTTCTATTTTTGTGGTACCATGTGTTCGTTTCAAAGATATAAAACTATTTGTTTTCCTTCTTTTACATTTTTTTCATGTGTTCTTTTTCAATATGCAACTTGATGTAGTTGTTAGATAAGTGGCATCCAAGAATATCTTATAAGTATCTTGCACTAACCATGCTCAAACGAGTTGAATACTGGTAATTTATTGGTCCCTTATATATTGTTTTAAAGTTATGCTACTTACACTTTTGGTTGTTTGTTTATATAATTTATGTTTGCGGTAATTACAGAACAAAATGAATTTTGAAACAGTAAATGATCAATGTGTTAATGATACTTTAAATGATTCTTTGCCACCAACCGTATAAGAGATTGAAAATGAGGGTACAAATTTTGATAGAGAAAGTAAGAGACCTAGTGGAACTACTTCTAAGGTTTGGGATCATTTTACAAAAATTGGTATAAATGAAGGTAAAGAAAAGGCAAAATGTAATGCATGTGGTGCAGAATATGTTTCCGGTGGTTCAAATATAGGGACTTCAACAATGTTACGTTATTTGTCAAAGTCTACGATTATAAAGAAATTAAAAGACAATGACATGGGGAAAATGATAATTGATCATACTAGGAAATTAAGATCTAGGGAAATTGACCAAAAAGTTGTAGATGACCTTATTTCAATGGCTATTATTCAACATGGGCTTCCATATAATTTTTTGAAATGTAAGTGAATTAAATAATTGTTTGTATATCTAAATCCAGAAGTAAGAGTTCCAAGTAGGAATACAGTTGTGTCTAATATTTCAAAGAAATTTTATGAACACAAAGAGAGGGTGAAACTTGTAATGCGTAAATCTCATAGCCGAATTTGTTTGACATTTGATTGTTAGACTTCTATAAATTAAGAAGGGTTTATTTGTTTGACTGCTCATTTTGCTTATCTGAGTTGGAGGTTGTAGAAGATTATTGCCTTTTGTAAAATGGAACCTCTACATACTGGTCATGATTTGGCACAAAAAAATTTTGCTTTGTTGCTTGATTGGGGAATAGATAGGAAGATTGTTTCTATCACATTAGACAATGCTAGTGCCAATGAGGTGATGCAAAAAATTTTGCGTGAGTAATTGAATTTGCAAAATAGTTTGATATGTAATGGTAATTACTTTATTGTAAGGTATAGTGCACATGTCTTGAATATTATTAAATAAGAGGGATTAAGGGTGGCTTCTGATGCTTTACATAAGATTAGAGAGAATATCATGTAAGAGGATTGGAGGCAAAAAAAATTGCATTTAAAGAATGTGTTATTCAAGTGAGGGATATTGATACCAAAGTAGGTTTGAGAATGGATGTTGCTACTAGATGGAATTCTAGCTACCTTATGCTTGAGAGTGCAATTAGATATTGACGTGCCTTTGCAAGTTTGGCTATCCATGATACAAATTATGTTCATTGTCCATCAAATGATGAGTGGAAAAGGGCTGAAAAAATGTGTGAGTTCTTAAAGCCATTTTATGTAATGACTAATTTGATTTTAGGTTCTTCTTATCCAACTTTAAATCATTACTTCATGCAAGTTTGGAAAATTGAATGTTTGTTGCGAGAAAATGCAAAAAGTGGTGATCCGACGATTAAAGATATGTCGTTTTAATTGGTTAATAATTAAATGTATGTTATATTGTATGTTATTGCATGATCAATGTCTATTTTTGTTGAATTTTGCGTTTCTAGTAATTTTTCCAGAAACCGCTTGGCGAGTGATGAACTACCGCCAGGCGACACATGCATTTTGCCTATTTTTCTGAGTTCCTAATAGGAACCGCCTGGCGGTGAGCTTAGTGCCGCCAAGCGACGCAAGCCCCACCACCCATTTTTCTGGGTTGATCATGAACTGCCTAGCGGTGAAGAACACCCGTCAGGCGATGCTTTTCGTTTTTATTTGATTTTCGGGTTCTGCATGTTCTGG
Organism: Vigna unguiculata; assembly: GCF_037176805.1. Taxonomy (NCBI): domain Eukaryota; kingdom Viridiplantae; phylum Streptophyta; class Magnoliopsida; order Fabales; family Fabaceae; genus Vigna; species Vigna unguiculata. The sequence goes on from NC_140795.1 coordinate 8,825,952, forward strand.
GTTGCTTTGGTTCGGTGGAAAAGGAATTTTAAGAACATTTGGACCAAAAAGGAAGGGATTAATTGTGAAAAGTCATAGTAGTGTGATAAAATAAAATGAGATTGGCTATGAATGAATGTCAGGGTGGAAGAATTGGGGTTTTCGGAAATTGTATAACAAATTGCGTAATAAACTACAAACTTATTAGATGAATTGTGATCCTAAACCTTTGAGTGGTGAGTATTGAGTCGAAAGTAAAGGAAATCGGGATGGTTGGGCTGGTTGAGGTTCGTAGGCGCAAGGGAATGGTTGTTGTGTTCCTGGAACTGCAGGAACCGCTTGGCGGCACCGAATTGGCCGCCAGGCGCCACACCAGAGGTGCATGGTGTGTTGATTCACGAAAACATTGTTTTTCGTACTTTTCGGGCAACAGTAACCGTCAGGAGGTAGTTTAGTCCTGCCGGGCGCCAGTCGTCTGATTCTGGGCGCTAGGCGCCACCAATTTTTCTAGTTCGCGCAGTTTTCGTAAAACTACATTTTCCGATTCGTTAACCGTTCGATTTAGGTGAAATTTTTACAGGTGGTCCACAACATGTAGTTCTTCACTTTGAACGGTGGAGATTTGATTTGCAGGTAAGTAGCTAGAGATATACATTACTTAATATTGCTGATTTTGGAGTTTGTAAAATACATGAAGAAGCCCTTGATTAGTTCAAGTAACTTCTAATGAAGCATAATTGGGTTATGTGGTAATTATGTATCAATTTGAATGTTCCTTTGGGTTAGTCAAATGTGGAGAATTTTTTTGTGAAGGCATGTGTGTCAATATTAAATTGCATTGGTGCGTAAGATCATGTGCTTAAAATTGTTAGAGTGTCGCTGCTTATATTTTGTTTGAGCATGCTTGGGATGGTCTATACGACTAGGGGATGAATGCACATGTGAGATGCTATAAGGCCTAGAACATTAAAGATGGTAATGCTTTTCATTAGGGGTACTCTAGAATGAGAGCAACCTGTGTGAAGTGTGCTTGAACCTGAACTAAAACCAGTAATGTGCAAGTACTGGTGTAGCGATTGGTGGTACGTTTCCCCTGCCAGGCAATCTAAAAGCGGCAGCTCCTAGCGGACGTGTCCCCCGCCAGGAAATTTTGCTGTAGCAGATTGGTGTTATGCTTGCTATGATGTGCGTGATCTACAAGGCTTTTAGGATATCTTAAAGGTCGGCTTGTTGGTGTTCCTTGAGTTGAGCTCGAAATGGCATCCCTCAAGTTGAGCTCGGGATGGCGGATGAACACGAGGAACCCTTGAGTTGAGCTCGGGTTGGCGAGTGTTGCCGGTGTGAGTGTGTTGGTTGTGGCCAGTACGGATGGGTCCAGATAGATTTCCCTCCTCAATAGTTGACTGACGAGTTTGGTAGTCTTGTAACGTTACGAATTATGTTCGTATATGGGAACTCCACCTGGCGTTACGATGTATGATCCGTAGCATGGTTACCCGCACGTGCTCTATCGGTTGTGGCCGATAGGTATGGCAGCAAGACACCTTGAGGTACCCACTAGAAGATGTAGAACACGAATAACATGGTGGTTGCCATGTGATGTGATATCAAAAGATGGAATTCCTTTGGTGTGATTATGTGATTGGTATATTTGTGTCATATATATATATATATATATATATATATATATATATATATATATGTTTATTTTGTTAGCTCACCCTATCTGCTTGTGTTTGGCGATGATCGTGTATGCGGTACACGGGAGCAGATGATGTTGCAGGTGGATCTGGTGAGGCTTAGCAGCGGAGCAGGGAAAACTCATGGGAATAGTTTTATAAAGTTTTATCATTTATGGTTTTGGATTAAAGATGTAATCTATTATGAGACTGTTTTGGTATTTCATTGAATTTTGAGAAGATTTGAACTCAGAGTTATCTTTATTATGAAATAAATTATTTGAAATTTTCCGCGTTTTTGGGAAATGGATTTATAATTAATGCGTTTTTATTTTCTTATTTTATTTTTTTGTTTAAACCCGTAATATCCTAACAGGATGTTACATTTGGTATTAGAGCAATGGTTTTCAAAAGATTTTTGGGCATTGGGGAGTGAGCTTGACGCATTTCAATTGTATCTTGTGTGTTATGGTTAAGTTCTAATGCTTAACTCTATATGTTTAAGCTTAGTAACAACGTCCTTGCTAGGTTTTGTTGAGCAGGCAAGAAATGTTGCTTGTAAGGCTCAGGAAAAAGTGACGCTCTTACCGGGTTTTGGTGAACAAGTAAGGGTGGGCTCTTGTCGGGTTTTGTTGAACAGACAAGAGTTGTGTTTGTGAGGATCAAGGAAAACAACACTCCTACCGGGTTTGTGTGAGCAGGTACGGGTTGAACTCTTGTGGGGTTTTGGTGAGCAGGCAAGGGTTGTTGTTGTGAGTCTCAGGGTATGCAACGCTCTTACCGGGTTTTGGTGAGCAAGTAAGGGTGATACTCTTGCTGGGTTTTGATGAGTAAGCAAGAGTTGTTGCTTACGGGTCTTAGTAGAAGCAGCGCTCTTACTAGGTTTTGGTGAGCAGGTAGGAGTGGTACTCTTGCTGGGTTTTGGTGAGCAGGCAAGGGTAGTTGCTTATAAGACCTAAGGAAAGTAATGCTCCTACCGGATTTTGGCGAGCAGGTAAGGGGTATTACTTGTCTTTCCCAATGCGTTGGTGCGCAAGGGGAGAGGTTCTTTCCAAGAAACGTTGGTGTGCAGGAAAGGAACTTGTGAACTGGAAGTATTAAGAACAGAAAATGTCTTGGTAGAGTGATGAGGGTGCACACTCATGACTATATCTGAGATAGTTTCCCTTCTTAATTCTAAAGGTTTTGGTAAACGAGAAAGGTGATAGGATGAGTTTGTCTTTTATACTTTCTTGTTATGTTTACGTTTTTGTGATCTGTGTGTGTTATCTGTAATGGTTGACTACAGAATCAAGGTCAAACTTGATCTGTTTTTTTTGCAAGAATTGGGTAGGGATTTTAAGAAAATCTCTTGATAGAAGATGTGAGTACGCAGAAGGATATCTCGGTGGGCAAGGAAAGCTAAGTTGGTTTGATGAGCCTAAGAGCGACGTTAGGACCCAAAAGCAACGCATTAGGCAAGGGGATCTTCAAGAATGAGTTCTTGGGACTAATACCTCAAGTGTTGCGAGAGGAATTGAATTCAAGGGTTAGAATAAGGAGAGGTGTTCAAACGTCTATTGGTGTCGCGAAGTTGGGAAGTTAAATTGGTACTACTCTCTAGTATAGGTCTAAAGTTGGAGGTAGTAAGTGGTGAAAGTACGAAGCAAAGGTTAAAACAAAAGGGTAGAGACCAAGAGGGATAATCTCAAGTTAAAGGTAAGTTGAGGCAGAGCTCGGATGATTAAATCGAAACGGGAAGACCAATCTGGTGGTGAGAATACAGTGAGTTCAATGTTTTATACCTAGGTAACTCATAGGAGGTAGTTGAAATTTTTCAACAAGGACCGCGATTCAGGTCAAGAGTATAAGGGACATCCTAATGGGGGTGGCTCGCAAGAGAGACAAGTTTGAGTTGGGACATGAGATGAACAAATTCTCGTATAAAAAGAAGAGCTACAACGTAAGTCGTTCTTAAGGGAAGCAAGATGATAAACAGTGATGGACTGATTGAAGCAAACAATCACATTCAAGGATACAAGGTTTAAAAGTAATACCTGAGAGGTGAATTTTGTGTTAATGGAGATCGTATACTTTGGGTTGTGCCATAAGAGATTTGGGTTCTGATAGTCTGCAAAGGGAGTTGGTAGTGAGAGGTTGGTTTTTTTTTCGACTATAGTTACGGCCAAGGGAGAAGTATTCTCGTATGGTGGGCTACTGGGGATTAAAGGATTCAACCTCAAGATTAACTGGAAATCAACTCCTTTGTGTGATTGGGACAGAAACGCAAGGAAAATTGGTTATTCCCTGCTTTCCTTCCCTGATCGAGGGGATACCAACAAAGTGGCGTAGATGACACAAAGGAGATAAATCGACCGTGGAGTACTATTTGTTGATCAAGAGGAAAGAAGGGGGCAAAACATCATGGCAATTCGAGTCGACTAACAACGATGGATGAAATATAAAGGCAAGGGATTGCAATTGCGAAAGATTTCTTAAACGCGTTTCCGAAGAAGGTGCTAGAATTTTCATCTGTAAGTGATGGGGTTCACTACAACGTTGATGTGTGAATCAAAACTAAGAGAAATTGTCTTTAATGGGATAGTTTCTACTGAGGGTGTAAAAATTAAAGAAGCAGGTTGTAATCAAGAAGTCCATAAATACAAAACTGCAAATGTAATCAAAATATTCCATGAGTCTTTACAATCCATTTCAAATAAAGTAAAGAAAACATTAACAAAAAGATCCCATAGTCATCCCCTCTCCGCAGCTAAGCCTCACCATCTCCACCTGCATCATCACCTGCTCACGTGTACCGCGTACACGATCATCGCCAACCACAAGCAAATAGGGTGAGCTAACAGTTGAAACACACAAAAATATACCAACATACATATACATGTATAACCAATACAGATAATATAACAATAACACAAACTCTTTCTTTATACTACATGTCCACAACCATATAAAATATCATTTCTTTTCCCACAGAACCTTACTCCATTACCATCACATGGCCACCACCATGTACACCAATGCACCTAGTGGAAGACTCGTTACCTTCCCTTCACATGGCCACAACCATGTTAGCAGCCATCTACATCTCCTATTAAGTATCTCAAATTGCCTTGCTTCCACACCTATCGGCCACAACCGATAGAGCACGTGCGGAAACCATGCTACGGATCACACACCGTAACGCCAGGTGGAGTTCCCAAATACGAATAGAGTTCGTAACGTCCCAGGACTACCAAACTCGTCAACAACCACTAAGGAGGGCAATCCAAGTGGACCCATCCGTATTGGCCACAACCAGCACACTCACACCGGCAACACTCGCCAACCCGAGCCACCACTCAAGGGTTCCTCGTGTTCATCCGCTATCCTGAGCCACAACTCAAAGGAAGTCATTGCGGGCCACAACCCATAGAATGCCACGTGCTTAATCCTTGTCCCGGGCAACAACCCAAGGATACGTTCTAGGCCACAACCCATGGAACACCAACAAGCTCACCATTAAGACACTCTAGAAGCATTATAGATCATGCATTAGCATCCAAGCATTATAGATCATCCAACCAATTAGAAAGAATTAAATATCTAATGAGTACATTAACTAGATTCACTCTAGGAAGAAATAATTTGGATGCAATTTTAGGTTCCCAAAAAGAAGTGTACTGAATAGAGAAGGCATAGGTTATGCAGAACAAGAAAATCAACTTGGTAGTCGACTAGAGTCAAGGAAATTCATTAACTTGAGTAAACAATCTTCTATTGTATGCTTTTATTGTTGTAAACCTGGTCATACATCAAATAAATGCTACTTTAAGAATTATGGTGTTCCTGAGGGTAAATATAAATGGATAGCTAAAGAATCAAATGTTTTGTCTAACATGAAAGGACCCAAATTCAATTGGGTACCTGCATCATCTCTTTAAATTGTTTTGTAGAGTTTATGAAAAGCCTAATGATCAATGTGATATTATTTTTTGGGTTGCACAAGTAAAGATAAGTTTGAATCACTCCCTACCTCAATAATGATGAGTAAAACAACTTTTAACACTTTTTGATGATGTTTCTTAGGACATAAAGATTAATCTTTTACTACCAAAAGTGTTTCTACAAATACAAATTGTGTTGTTACATCTATGTTGCTATTCTTCAACATTTTAATGAATTAGGCATACTTAATTTCGCATTTACAGCATAAAAATTTGCATCAGATTTTACCATTCTACAACAAATAAAGTTGACTATCTAGTTAACTATCATTTTCATACTACACCAAATTTGTCACCACTGCACCAATTTTTTCTGTTTCTACATTACATAGTCAACTTGCTAGTTAACTAGTCACGCATTTTTCATATTTCATGTGGCATATTTTGAAATTAGTCGACTACATTTGTACCCTAGTTAACTATGTTTGCAACAAACTTGGTTTAGTAAAGTTTTTTTGATAACTTTCAAATTAATTTCAAAAGCCATAAACAATAGTACTAAATCCCTAAATAAGATCTGAACCCTAAATCCCCATTCTCTAATTGTTTTCAAAATTCCCAATCTCTTTAAAACCCTAATCTTGAGAAGTTGTAGTAAGTTACCAATATTCCTTTTTCATTGTGCCATTTGAATTGTGTTGTTGTTACTCATCCTTCCCGCAACCTTCATATATGTTTGAGGAAGAAGAAAAGAAATTTGTCGCTGCCATTGTTGATGATGAGGAAGGATCTCCACAAGCTGAAATGTCCGATTAATGGGATTGTAATCTTTCTATCTTTCTCCTTTTGTTTTCATTTTGGCTTAAATTGGTGTTAACATGTACACTGCCTGATCTAGTTTCAGTAGCGTAAATAGGATATCTCTTTTGCCTATATGTGGTATGAGCTGAATGTTGCATACATATTTTGTATCATGTTTGTCCTTGCTATGCTGCATCTTTGTCTGAACAAATATTTGTGGTAGTGATACTGAATATGTCTCATCGTTTGCATATTTTTTTTACTGTCAGTCCCTTATTTTTCTAAATGTTCAAAAAGGGGGAGAACTGTGTGTGTGTTGTTTGGGTGTTTGTTCCTAGGGGGAGTAACCATGCATCTAGATTTTGGGATCAAGATTGTTCTTTTGTGATTAATTGTACTTTGAGCTAATATGATAAAATTTGTTGTATTTGGGTTTGCCCATTAAGTCCATGTTGCTCTTTTCTTGTTACTTGATTTGACAATGTTGCTTGTACTTTGATATTCCAATTTCTCTTATCCCCATCTGCTGCATTTTACTTTGATACCATATTATATAATGACATGCATTCCATAGTTATGACAATCTATGATTTCATTGGCCTATTCATCATATAGGGGGTTTCAAGTTAGGGGGAGCAAAGGAAGCCCATGGTTTTGAATGCTTTTAGCTATATACTTCATTGAGATTGGCTATTTTCTGCATGTGTGTGGAAGCCTTGCGTGTGTGTCCTTTATCTTAGAATTTAGATTTATCAAGTGTATTTGTAAATCTTGAAATTCTTGTGATATAGTGAATATCTCTAGCTGTGGTTTGCTAGATGAAACTGGATGTAGATTCTTAGGAATCGAACCAGTATAAATATTTTGTGTGCTTTATCTCTTTCTCTCTATATTTTGTCATAGTATAAATGCTCCAAACATTAAGCATCAAACCACATTATTTCAATTGATTCAACAAGCAAAGGGTTTTATCAAAACAATTTCAAAAGTGCTAAAATACCAATTCACCCCCCATCCCCTCTTGGTTATGAAATATTGGTGCATCAATTCTAACAGTTAAATATTTAAATTTTATTATTTTTAAATACCCGCATATACTCGAGGATATTAAAAAGATATGCGCGTGGGTTGTACGAGTCGGGCCTTTACGGGCTAGTAGGCTCAATATCACGACTCGCCACACGTATTTTTCGCAAGTCAGCCCGTCAGGCCATGCCCACATTACAACCCTTTTCCACATCCATATTTATATTTGTGCTTCATAGATTAAATTCCACTTTTTAAGATAATGTCAAAGTTATATAAAGTTTGTGCAAATAAGATTTGTTATTTGTTGTGTTTATTGTGCGACTTGTTACTGAACAACCCACTATTGTATGTCACACACTCAAGATGTATATGCCTTGGTGTGAATAAAGTGTATTGGAGATTTCATATTGTCATATTGACTAAAGATAAAATGGATTTATAGTATATAAGTAATTGCAAATCTTATTTTACAGACAAATTTTATAAGATTGAGTCAGACTTAAAGTCCACTTCATTTTTCATTTCAAATGGTGTCAAAGTTAAAATTTGATTCCATGGATATTGTACCCGTCCAAAAATAGTGCGTCGATATATTATCGATGATAGGGTGATGATCAACAATGAACAGAGATATGAAATGGCATCGCCATCAAGCCGACACTTGAGCAAGGATGAACAGAGGTGAAGAGTTGTATCGCCATATAGCTGATGTCAAGGAATAGGGCAAAAATTCAAGTCAAAAAGCACGTCTCCACAGAGTCGAGGTTATTGTAGCAATCCAAAAGGATGTCTCCACAGACTTGAGGTCATTGGAGGAATCCAGAAGGATGTCTCCATAGAGTCGAGGTCATTGTAAAAATCCCGAAGGATGTCTCCACAGAGCTGAGGTCATTGTAGGAATCCAGAAGGATGTCTCCATAAAGACGAGGTTATTGTAGAAATCCAGAAGGATGTCTCCACAAAGTCGAGGTCATTGCAAGAATCCAGAAAGATGTCTCCATATAGTCGAGGTCATTGTAAAAATCCAGAAGGATGTCTTCCTAGGACCGACGCCACTTAGGGTAGTTGGTTGATGGTTCAAGATTTACGAGGATATCACCATAGTACCGATCTCTCTGTAAGAAGCTAGGATTGAGGAGATGGTGGACGTGAAGATAGAATCTTAGATTATATAAAGTAATTATTTTGGTTAAGAAAATATTTAAAGGAAGGTACATTAGTTATTATTTAGGGAAATATTCTAGTTGTTATTTAAGGGAACACTACAAAACACCATTTTTGCTTCATAATACGGCGGTTATAGAAAACTGCCATATGACGGTTTTAATATGGCAATTATAGAAAACTGCCATAATTTGCTTCATAATACGCAGTTCTATAACTGCCACATTTTGTATGCAAAATATGGCATTTGAAAACGCCATTATGCTCCCATTACACTTTCGTTTTCCAGTGGCGCCATCTTTCCCTCCATAATACTCTTTTTTTTTTACTTCTCATTTAATTCTATCTTTTTTATTACACAGAAAATCGAATTTTAATGGGATAAATGCACACACAAAACATAAAATTGACTCATGTAAGACAAAACCTACAAAATCCTCTCTATCAACCTCAATAGTTGTTTCGTTTCCACACTCCTCACACCTCGCAATTTTCCACTCTCGCACCTCGCAGTTCCCAATCCTCGCCGACTCCACCCTCCTCACCAGGCAGTTTCCCACTCCTCACACCTCGCTGTTTCCACTCCTCGCACCACCACACCATTCTTGTTGTTTCCGCTCCTCGCACCAAGTCGCCGAAGATTGGGACTCCCTTCACCACACTGATTGGGAACTAGCAAAGCGTCGAAAATCTCTAGCAACTCCGACGACAATGTCGAACAGGGTTTCGTCGCGAGCCATTACTCCACTGCCCAAACTCTCAACCAATCGAGCACACTAGCAGTCACCACGGAGCATTCGTTGTGCATTTCCTCATTTCCGGCACGGACAAGGTCCTTCCACTTCTTTCCCTCTATTACGATTTCGTTTTTGGTTGGTTTGCACTTTGATTAGTGACTAATGTGTGACTCATATTGTTTGCTCTGATTATTGGGTTAATTAGTGGGAAACATAAAAGTTGTGATTTTGATTGCCAGAAGGCATGAAGATGCTTTGTTTTGGCGCTTTTGTTTGATGTTTATGGCTGTTGATATCATTGTTAATACTAGGTTTCTAGCATCTATAACGGATTTTGTTTGTTGTGGACTATTGGAAGAGGTTGGTATTTTTTGGATGAAATAAGGAACTGGGTTAATGTTTTATAAGGCCCCATGGTCTAGTGTTGTGTTTTTATAAGGTAACTTGTCCTGTGTTTGATGGATTTTGAAAGCAGCAAAGAATCTAATCTTGTATTGTTTTAACTTTTCTAAGACTAGTCATGTGAATGTCTGTGTAGTGGATTTTGAAATGACAGAAGTGGAAGTAAGGATTCAATGGCTGTAAAAAAATGGTGCTTGTTCTTGTTATGTGTTTTTTTACCTTTCAGATAAACAATTTTCATTCTGTGATTTTTTGTCTGAAGAAGGAACAAGGGTCTGTTTGCTTTTCCATCGAAAACCAATGTTATGTGAGTAATTTCAACGTCTCTTTGAAGCTTGGATCAAAAACCAAACACGTTAGAATGTTTGGAAGATGAGAGAGGCTTTGAAGTATAGTCATTTCATCAGTTTCTGAATTTCTATTGAATTAAACAATTAATTACTATAACATTTATGAACTACAATTAGTAGATTGTTAGTTACATTTGAGAAGGTTTAAAGGGTTCTTCTAGGCTATAGTGAGAAGTGGAGAAAGGTATCTCTTTTACCATGTAGTGATTGGATGATTCCTGATGAGAATGATACGTTTTTCTCATTGTCATCATGTTGAATTTAAAAGTTCCATGTTAGATATTCACTTTCATAATGTGTCCTATATTACAAACACTACCGAGTTACTGTTATGCCTGATCTTTACTTATTGAATATGAAGATTTCAGGGAATCCTAGGGGGTTATGAATGAGATGAATATATATATATATATATATATATATATATATATATATATATATATATGAAAATGATTATGATTTAACAAGAAACTCATAATTGTGATTTAAAAAATGGATTTTACCTTTAATCCTAGGTTTTTCATCTTGACAGTACTTCGTTGGTTAGTGTCAATTAGTATTTTGTTTTCATGAGTATGTAGCAACCAACATAATAGTGTGTGCATGCATCATTCCATTATTTATTTAAATCATAACTTTGGTTGAGATTGTCATGATTAGTATTATATTGATAAGTTTTAATGTGTGTGCCTTGCTAAATCTTTCCTTTGTCAATCTTATAAAATGGTATTCATGGGTGCTAAGAGTAGCTTGCTTTTTGTGTTCTTTTGCTTCCTATATTGTTTATACTTGTAATTTATAGTGTACAACTAGAAACAATATTCAGTGAAACTTTTTTGACTATTTTGTATGCAGATTTTATTGTGATTGAAAAAAAAAATCATTTATTGCGTCAAAGACAATTATCCAGGTAATTTATTGGATTTAATCCCTATCAAACTTTATTAATTAAACATTGTCAATGTTTCCTTTTGTATTTATAAACTTTATCTACTTACCTTTATTGTCTACTTTTGTTCATTTTATTTTGTATGATCCATATCTGTTAGCAGCCCATTAGCCAAATGAGAATTTTACTAGAACTAAGATTATCTTTCCCATTTATTTTTTATGGGTTATGATGCTTAGTTCGCCTGAGTGCTTTGACACTTCTAAACCATCCTCAGATTTGTCCTTTTCACTAGTATTCATTCCTTGATGAGATGAGCGCTTCTTTTTGAAACCAATGGAAGCAACTTTCTGCTGATAATTCTTAGAGAGCACTTTTTGTTTATCTCTAACAGGATGTTGGTTAGGCACTTTATCAAGACCCATCAAATTTAAAATAACACTTGATGCTTCTTTAGACTCCATTATGCAATTATTATTCTACAAGATAAGTTGAACACTAGAAGCACTCTCTAAAAACTAATGAAATTGTCTGCAATAGATCACAATATCTGTCACATGAAAATAAAAGTTATGAATGCATGCTGATAAGTGATAAATATAATCTATTTGGTCATTTCTTTCCTTTTCAAACAGTGAATCCAAAGCAAGAAGAATCACAAACCAACCTTTTGTATTACATCTCATTTGTTGTAGACCAAAGGATTAATAAAATAGGGGGTGTGGAATCTAGTGCTTCCTATTCTTCAACACTTCCTCGGAATGATTTTAATGCTCTATCACTTTCAATTTTCTTATTTGTGTCTGAACTAATTGTTGGTGTACTGGTTTATCATTTTAAGTCGTCATAATTTGTTTGTTTGGCGGTCTTTTGCACTTCCAATTTAATGTAGGAAAAAATAGATGAGCTAATGTTGAATAACCCAAAGATTGCATCAGATATATCTCCAAATGATCCGATTGGTCTCATATTTTGTAAGGAGAATCCAGGTCGGGTCAGAGGATTGTCACATGGAGCTTGTCACACTCTTGCATTTAAGCAATCCACTACAAGATTAAATGGTATGAATTTTGCTTCATGCAGTGCAACATCAACAAATACGGATGAGAAGTTTCTAAAGATGGAAAATGAGCTCACAACTCTCAAAAACCAAATGCAAACATTGGTTGCCTACATTGCTTCTAGAGATGACGTTCCTGACCATTTTGCTGCTATGGCTGTTGGTTTGGTACATACTTCGGTTAATGAGGTAAAACTTAATAGTTTATTTAACAAATTACACAAGTTTATTATAATACACATGTGAATTTGAATAAGTTATAATTATTTTTTATTCCAGGTACCCGATGTTGGAAGTGGTGCTCCATCACCTATTGGTATAAGAAGATCAAGTGGGACAAAAAAGACAAATTAGGCACATAGCTATAGGAACATAGCTATAGAAATTTAGCAAAATGTATTATAATAATGTTTTAGATTTTTTTTGGCTTTTGTTTTCAATGTGAAAACTTTTGGATGGTGTTTCGTAATATCAACTTTTTAAATATGAAATATGAATTATGAATGAAAGTATTATTGATCAAGATGTTGTCTGTGATTTTTTTAATTTTGTATTATAATAATGTTTTAGATTTTTTTTGGCTTTTGTTTTCAATGTGAAAACTTTTGGATGGTGTTTCGTAATATCAACTTTTTAAATATGAAATATGAATTATGAATGGAAGTATTATTGATCAAGATGTTGTCTGTGATTTTTTTAATTTTATGGAAAACATGTTCAATAATAATGGAAAGCAGGTTACATAAAATTAATATAAAATAAATTACATTCAAATTATGGCAGTTGAAACGTCGTATAACGCATCCGTACAGTACAAATAATGGCATTTCTAGGTAGTGTATTTTGCATGACAATTCTTTAAAAATAAACAATTTAAGACAGTTTTAACTGCCATTATTTGCGCACAAAATACGGCGGTTCAAACTGCCATTATTTGCGCAATGCATTTAATGGTGGGCGCTGCGGCATTTCGTCCAAGACCGCCATATTATTCATTGTGGCAGCAGGATATATGGTGGTACCCGCACCTGCCATACGCGCAAAATATGGCAGTCAAAACCGCCATTTTATACCCCAAATAACCACTGTATTTAACAATTTTTTTTTGTAGTGGAATAATTTAGATTATCTTTAAGGCTATTATTATGCATTAACTGATTATGTATATCTACAATATTTGTAACCGATTTACCTTCTATAAATAAGAATGTTACTCTCATGGTCAAGGGACAGATTGTTTTTTACCTAAGCAAGTCTTAAGCTAGGGTTAAAAATTTCTTTCTTTTTGTTTTTGGTTAAGAATTATCTGGCACTTTTTCTTTACCAGAACATATATGTTAAAATTAGATCAAGCATAACTTGAAAGAAAGGTCTCAAAGTTATATGGTTCTTAATACAAATGCATGAATGAGGTCATACTTGACTTCCAGCTTATTCTCAAGTACTTACATGTTACTCAAATAAATTTATTTCTCAACCTAAAAACTCATAAATTCAGTGATAATGTAGTTCCAAATTTGTTCATAGCTAACTAGTATCAATAATAAAAATGGAATAGAAAAACTTCAAAACTTAGTTAAAACTAATAAAGACGCAAACTTTAAAACATCAATAACATTATGTTAACATCACTCTTAGAAAGTACTTAAATAACAACTAATATTAGTGACCAAAAATATGCTTAGAAACTAAGACTAATTTAGAGAATAATTCTTTTAGTAACCAAAACACAGGTAGTTAATGCTAGTGACCAACCTAGAAACCAATTCATAATAGAAATTATTTTAGCTACCAATTTAGAAACTAATTATAACTTTTGAAACTATTTTAGTTATGTCGCAACCGGGATCGCGACGGGAAGGCGAATCGAAAAATAAAACGGGTTTAAAGGAGATTTGGAGTCGCCACCATAGTTATTCTGGAAAACTATGGAAAACCATCAAAATAAGACAAGTCTGTGGAAAACCAGATTTTGGATCCGGGAGTCGGTTACGCGTAGGGAAGGTGTTAGCACCCTACAGCGCCCGCCCAAGGGCGGTACCTTTAATTAAAAATGCAAAGTCGATGTGATTTTTAAAATGTTAATTTTCCCCAAAAATAATAAGACAAAAAATGCTAAAAAAGAAACATAAATATTTTTTAATTTTTTGGGCCCGACAAGGATTGACCTTGGTCCTACGTATTCTCATTCAAAATGAGAAATCAGGGTTACGTAGTTCTTTAAAAGATATTTGAAAAATAATTTGAGAAAATGATTTGATTTTTTGGAAGTGAACCTGACAAGGACTGGCCTTGCTCCTACGTACCTCACGGTGGAGAATCAAGGATCACGTAGTTCTTCAAAAGACTTTTGTTTGAAAATGTTGATGTTTTTATATTTTGAAAATTTTATATTTTTTTGTATTTTTGAATTACTTGGAAATACGTGTCACACGACGCGGACGGTCGGACAGACACTAAAAGGGAAAGAAAACTATTTTTGGTATTTTGAAAATGAGTGTCACGCGGTGCGAGCGACCGGACAGACACAATAAAGTGAAAGAGGGTATTTTTCATTTTTTAGATTTTTTTTTTCTATTTTTTATAGTTTTTGTAATTTTTAATAATTTTCAAATATTTGTTTCTTTTTTTTAGAAATAAAAAAAATAAAAAAACAAAAATAAATAATAATAATGAAAAGGTAAATAAATAAATAAAAAAAAACAAATTAATTAAGAAGCATGAAAGTGGAAAACAAAACATGGGGGTACATGAGTAATTGGTGGGAGGTACATGAAGTAAATGAGGTGTCTTTATTAAAAGTGGTGGTGTGGCGAGTAAAATATAAAACAAGCCTAAAATAAGAGTAAAAAGTGTGTGCAGGGGTGCGGGATTAGTAATTGTGGAGGTGCGCAAGGAAGTAAAAATGCAGCAAAAGCCCAACAAACAAAAAAACAAGGCGGGGGTGCAGGGTTATCATAAACGGAGGTGCGCGAAGAAAAGAAATGATAAACATGGAGGTGTATGAGATAAAAAAAAAAGTGGTGCATGTGGTAGTGGAGGTGCATGCAGTGAACATAAAACACAGGCCCAAAATAAGATAAACATAAACAGGGGTGCAAGGTTATCAATTGTGGAGGTGTATGAAGTGAAAACGGGGGTGCAGAGATTAAGAAAAAGGGGGTGCGCAAAGACAAAAATGGGGTGTGCAGTGGAGGTGCGCAGAGTATGGATGGAGGTGTGCAGAGTAAAAACTGAAATGGGGAGAAAAGGCTGGAAGGGTACAAACAGTAAAAAGTGGTGCAACACAAAGAGGGGGTGCAGATATTAAGGTGGGGGGTGCACGGAGCAAAAGTGTTCAGATTCAAATTTCCCAAAACACATTAAAACCTAATTAATCTTCTCTACGCGCATGCGTTTCTTCTTCCCATCCGCACACACTCTGCCCGCGCCGCCACCGCACGCCCCGCCACCGGCGAGAGGCCACGCCGTCGACGCCAGCCACCGTCGGCAACGTCGCCGGCGAGAACCAAACCTCCTGAGTCGCTTCTCTTCCTTGCTTCTTCTTCCCGTCACCGCACACCACACCGTCCGTGCCGCCACCGCACGTCTCGCCACCGGCGAGAGGCCACGCCGTCGACGCCGGCCACCATCGGCAATGTCGCCGGCGAGAACCAAACCCCCTGAGTCGCTTCTCTTCCTTGCTTCTTCTTCTCGCGTGCGAGACGGTGACTACGACCACCGCCGTGAACGCCACTGGCAGCGTCTATGACCACCGCCGTGAACGCCGCTGCCGCCGGTGCTCGACTATCCCCTACCGCGAGAAAGAAAGGTGCGCGACCACTCTGAGGCTCGTCACCACCGTGCCAGCCACCGCGATTAGGTCTGCCACCATCGCGCGGCCACACTCCACCGTCCGGACCTCCGAATCCCCGGCGGCGAGGTTGATGAAACTGGTTTTGGGTTCTGGGTTATCATATGAAGGCGAATGGGGTGTATTACCTGACGCTGATGTTAGTTGCTATGGTTGGATTCTGGTTCTTTGTTTTCTTTTTTATTATTATTATTATTTTAGATGACACAGGCACATTGTAAATGGAGATCGGGGTTACAAGATATCACAATGGCTTTCACAGATACATGCACATAAATCAACAAGCAAAAGAACATAATACAACAGAACGTCATACTTGCTTATTTAATGACGCACCACCAGTTACATACATTTCAGTTCATATTTACGGCATCGTTACTTACCTTTTGCTCCTTCACTCGTGTTGCTCCTTTTTCTTTTCACTGCAGGAACTGTATTTCTTTTTCTTGCTTTGTTGCTCTTCCCTCTGTGATCTTGTGAGAACTTGTCCTCCAATTCCCCTTTTTCTTGCTTATGTGTGGAGTTGCCCTTTAGTCATGGCTGCACTGCTACGCTCAGACTGCCTCTGGTTGCTGCCACAGTGACACACCAATACCCAACATTCCTGCTTTTTTGTCCAAAAACCCCCCAATAACCAGATAACGTAAAAATCTGGCCATGGCAGAGTCAAGTCAAATGACTCTCATTATTATTATTTTTTATTTCATATATATTTTTCATATTTTTTTTTAAGAGTAGAAAAACAAAGTGGTGTGAAAATAAAAATAAAATGGAAATTGAAATTAAAAAAGATAAAATAAAATAAGATAAAGTGAAGTAAAAAAAAAAAAAATAACATAAAATAAAATAAAACAAGAAAAAAATAAATAAAATAGATAAATAAAAAGCAAGACAAAATTAAAATTAAAAATAAAAATAAATAAATAAAAGAAAAGGAGTATATATGTACATTCAAATTAATGTTGATTTTTGTAATCTTTTTTTTCTTTTCTTTTTTTTAAAAAAAAATTTTTTAGTTAATTATTTTTATTAATCGGACAAAATTGAGTGTTGACAGCTGCCCCTCTTTACTTAAATTTTATTTGATAATATAAAAATTGGAATTTTCATATTATCATAATGAAAAATAAGTAAAAATAGAAACACTAATTTTGTCTGAATTCCAAAGAGGATGAATAAAACTAATTCAGAGGGATGAGATGACCAATTATAAGAAGAGGGCCAGGATCTGGAAAGTGAAAGAAAAAGGATTCACCAGGTCTTATCCAGGGTGGGAGAAAGAAATCACTTACCATTCTATCAGATAGGGTCGTTATGCCAACAAACTTTGAAAAATTATTTTTTTTGTTTTTCTCATCATTTTTAAAAAAAAAATGTGTGGATTCAACCATTCCTAGGGAGAGGGTTTCTTTGTAAAGAAAATGCTAACCATTGCCTTGCAGAGGGTCTCGATGCAACCAAAAAATCAATGACCATTGCTTCGCAGATGGTCTTGATGTGACACAGAAATTAATGACCATTACCTTGCAGAGGGTCATGATGTAACCATACGGAGATCAGTGACCATTCCCTTGGAGATGGTCTATATCTGAAAGGATTCAGTGACCATTACTGAGTAAAGGGTCTCGATCCGTCAAACGATATGGCCAATCCTAAGGAAAAGGCATAGGAATCGATGACTATTCTCACGAAGAGGGTCATAACCTGGACCTAACCATTCCCAAGGAGAGGGTCGTTGTCCGAAAGGAGAACACAAGACTTGACCATTCATAAGGAGAGGGTCGCGATGAAAGGAGGATTTGGACTTGACCAATCCCAAGGAGAGGGTCGTGAGGAAAGGATAACCTGAAGATGATTTTCATGTGTCGGCAAACATTACATGAATGCCTATCATTGGTGAAGCTTGTGCAACACATTTGTCCTGACTAAACGTTTGAATCCATTTTTTGAATGATGATGTAACATGATGAAATGCATGAACGCATGGATGCATGGATAAAATTCATGTGAAGCTTTTGTTTTTGTTTTCGTTGTTTTTTTTTTTTTTTTTAAAAAAAAACAAAGATGCTCTTGTTTTGGAATTAGTTATCAACGTTGTCGTCAAATCCAAGGCATGTTCAAGTCACGTTCATGATATTATGTTCAAGCAAAAATAGTGGGGAGTGGTGAAAGATCCTGGTGCACATTGCAAAACTATGAGTTTAATATCTTCTCTCTTCTTTTTTTTTTTTTTTGGCGCGTCATGCAAAACATACTAGCTTGAACTCATGAATGAAAGAGGGATAGGAACCAGTTTTGTAAGAGGCTGAACAATTGTTCAGGGGCAACATTACCGGTGGTCAGGTTAATACTTAAGAAGAAACATGCAAGGTTTAAAAACTGCCCCCAATTTTGTTGCGTTGGACAAGAGCGTAGTTTGATGAGACGGAAAGGATTGCCCCAATTTGCATCTTTTGCTTAACTCACATGCTGATGGGAAATTTTTCCTCCATTTTCTATCTTTATTATTTCATTTTTTTTTTCACTCACTCTCTTCCCTTTTTTTTTTTTTTTGCCGATTTGTGTCGTCAACCGCTTACTTTTGTCCACGAATTAAGCTCATGAGAAGATCAAGACAAACATTCTTCAATCGATGTGGACTTTTCTTGGCTTGTAACGTGGCTAGGGGTTAAGAGGTTTATGAAAGAAATGGTTAATAAGGCCCAAGTATGAGTTTGCAGGTATTAATTTTGGAACAAGAATCATTTGCGTGACACCCTGTAAGCCTTTCACTTGAAATTTCGGGGTGTTCTATCATCTTTATTTTCATTTTTCTTTCCCTTTTCCACATCCTTCATGTCCTTCGCATTGTTATCACTTTGTGATTTTTTGACATGCATTTCTAGATTTCTTTTTCATTGATCTGTTTGAACACCTCTTATGTGTTTCGGGTAACTTGACATGCTGATGATTCTTGTCCAGGGATACTGAAAGAAGTTTTTATTTTGGCTCAAAGGGGGTACAAACGGATATATATGACTTTTCCTTTAAATTTTGGTAGGGGAAGGAGGCCACACGTCATTTCAAAGTTTGTTCGCCTTATTTTCACATGAGCTTAGCTCTAAGCCAAAATTCGGCAGCATTTAACCCATTCCGCTCTCATTTCTTTTCCTTCATATATTCTTTCCTTTTCCCATATCGCCTTTGTAGGTTTTTTCATTCTAACGAACAATCCTCTTTTGTTCTTCCCAACTTGTGGCCTTGGCCTATTGTTAGACAAGGTCAACTAAACAAAAACCTGCCACAGTACACTCTTCTTTATTTCCTAGGGTAATCCTTTATTTCAGAGGGAAGTGAACGAATTGGGAGTTCAAGCAACATGAATGCAGATGCTTCAACAAGATATGCACACAAGCTATGCTTAAAGTGACAAACCATGGAAAAAACCTTCCCTTCTCCCCACTTTTTGTATTTTCATTCCCTTTTTCTCCTTATTCTTGGAAAATGCCATACACTTGACAACTTTATTAACAACGAATTCCAAAATTGATTTCTCTTTTTTTTTTGAACCTCTTTTTTTATTATTTTACGTCCACGACACCCTTTATAAGCGAGCCTGCTCTTAGAGATCATACCTGTGATGCCCCATTTATGGCTTTATTCGTCTTTTATCCTCTCTCTTTTTTTTAGATTATATGTTACTTATTCTCTTTACGAGCTCAACGTGACATCAATTGTTTCAAATTTATGGAGAAAACCAAATTGTATTTATTGAATGAAAGACAAAGCAGAGTACAACAAAATTTGGATACAATGTCGGTATCTCCTAGTAGCGTATCCTATCAAGGAATCATCATGCATAAAAATTTTTGACCGCGTCAGAATTGACCGGTAACGGTAATTCCTCCCCATCCATCCTTGTGAGAATTAGTGCCCCATCAGAAAATGCTTTCTTCACCACATACGGGCCCTCATAATTTGGAGTCCACTTGCCCCTGTGATCCTTCTGTATAGGCAAGATCTTTTTCAAGACTAGCTCGCCTTCGTGGAACTCTCTAGGGCGCACCCTCTTGTTGAACGCTTTTTTCATCCTTCTTTGGTACAACTGTCTGTGACTCACTGACGTTAGCCTCTTCTCCTCAATGAGGTTGAGCTGGTCAAACCGAGCTTGAATCCATTCGGCCTCTTCCAATTGGGTCTCCATTAACACTCGTAGGGATGGAATTTCTACTTCGAAAGGTAGCACTGCCTCCATCCCATATACCAGAGAGAAAGGCGTTGCCCCAGTCGATGTACGTACTGAAGTGCGATACCCATGTAAAGCGAAAGGAAGCATCTTGTGCCAATCTTTATACGTAACCACCATTTTCTGTACAATTTTCTTGATGTTCTTATTAGCAGCCTCGACTGCCCCATTCATCTTTGGACGATAAGGAGAAGAATTATGATGTTGGATTTTAAATTCTTTGCACAATTCAGTCATCATTTGATTGTTCAGGTTGGTGGCGTTATCGGTGATTATCTTGTTGGGCAATCCGTATCTGCAAATCAGCTCTCTTCTTATGAATTTAGTCACAACTTTTCTTGTCACATTGGCGTAAGAAGCCGCTTCCACCCATTTAGTGAAGTAATCAATTGCAACCAGTATGAAGCGATGTCCGTTCGAGGCTTTTGGCTCTATGGCTCCAATAACATCTATCCCCCACATTGAAAACGGCCATGATGCAGACATTACGTTTAAAGTAGTGGGCGCCATATTAATATTATCTGCATACTTCTAACATTTCTCACACTTCCTCACGTGCATGCAACAGTCACTCTCCATGGTCAACCAAAAGTAACCCGCCCTCAATATCTTCCTGGCCATTGAGTGCCCATTCATGTGTGTGCCGAAGGTACCTCCATGAACCTCCTCCAATATTGACCTGGCTTCTTTTGCATCCACGCATCGAAGGAGAACCATGTCATGATTTCTCTTGTACAACACATCCCCACTTAAAATGAAACTTGTAGCCAACCTTCTTAGTGTCCTTTTATCATTCTCAGATGTTCCTCCGGGGTATTCCCTGGTTTTTAAATAGCGTTTGATATCAAAATACCAAGGCTTACCATCTGATTCTTCTTCAATGAAGTGACAATATGTTGGCTCTTCGTGGCTCTTCATTTGGATCATTGGCAATAACCCATCTTGATTAACCTCGAACATTGATGACAAAGTGGCTAAGGCATCTGCCAACTGGTTATCTTCTCGTGGAATGTGTTAAAATTCAATGGAATCAAAATACTCCACCAACCCATGATATAAGCTCTGTAGGGAATCAACTTCGGATCCCTAGTTTCCCATTCCCCTTTTAATTGATGGATGACCAATGCCGAATCTCCATACACATTCAAAATTTTCGCCTTCGATTCAATCGCGGCTTGGATGCCCATAGCGCAAGCTTCATATTCAGCAATATTGTTCGTGCAATTAAAACACAACCTTGCGGTCATTGGAATGTACTGATTCCCTGGAGATATCAGTATTGCCCCTATACCATGTCCCATGACGTTAGAAGCACCATCGAATAATAACGTCCATGTCTTTCCATTTTGCTCTTCCTGATCACCTTCGAACAAGGCCATGATGTCTTCATCGGGGAATTCAGGCTGCATTGACTGGTAATCGTTAATGGGTTGTTGAGCCAGATATTCAGCCAGAGCACTACCCTTGATAGATTTCTGTGTGACATATATAATGTCGTATTCTGACAATAGCATCTGCCACCGGGCTATCCTTCCAGTCAAAGCGGGTTTTTCAAAAATATACTTGATGGGGTCCACCTTGGATATCAACCAGGTAGAGTGACTCAACATATATTGTCTTAGACGATGGGCGGCCCATGCCAATGCGCAACAAGTTCGCTCTAAAAATGAGTATCGTCGTTCACATTCCGTGAACTTCTTGCTCAGATAGTATATGGCATGCTCTCTTCTTCCAGTTTCATCATGCTGACCTAACACACAACCCATTGATTCGTCCAATACGGTCAAATACAGAATCAGTGGTTTCCCAGGTTTAGGTGGGCGTAAGACTGGAGGATCTTGAAGATATTGTTTAATTTTGTCGAAAGCAGCATGACAGTCTTCATTCCACTTGACAGCTTGATTTTTACGTAATAGCTTGAATATTGGTTCACAGGTGGAAGTCAACTGGGAGATGAACCTAGCAATGTAGTTTAGTCTGCCCAAGAAACCTCGCACCTCCTTCTCCGTATTAGGAGTAGGCATTTCGACTATCGCGCGCATCTTGTCAGGATCAACCTCAATCCCCTTTTGACTGACAATGAAACCCAGCAACTTTCCGGATTTCACACCGAATGTGCATTTAGCAGGGTTTAGTTTAAGCTTGAACTTCCTCAATCTCTCAAACAATTTCTTCAGGTTGAGGATGTGTTCTGCTTCTGACTCGGACTTGGCGATCATATCATCTACGAAGACCTTGATTTCTTTGTGCATCATATCATGAAAAAGCGCCACCATGGCCCTTTGATAGGTTGCTCCAGCATTCTTGAGTCCGAAAGACATCACCTTATAGCAAAATGTCCCCCACAATGTGATAAATGTTGTCTTTTCCATATCTTCAGGTGCCATTTTGATCTGATTATATCCCGAGAAGCCGTCCATAAATGAAAATAGTGAGAATCTGGCTGTATTATCCACTAACGTGTCAATGTGAGGCAATGGAAAATTGTCCTTTGGACTCGCACGGTTCAAATCTCGATAGTCAACGCACATCCGAACTTTGCCATCCTTCTTAGGTACTGGTACAATATTTGCCACCCATTGAGGGTATTTTGCCACAGCTAGAAATCCAGCGTCAAATTGCTTTTGCACTTCTTCTTTGATCTTTAATGACATTTCTGGTTTCATTCTCCTTAACTTTTGTCTAACTGGAGGACATTCCGGCTTGAGTGGAAGCTTATGTTGCACTATATCAGTATCTAAGCCAGGCATGTCATTGTACGACCAAGCAAACACATCCCTAAATTCCTTTAGTAAAGCACATAATTCTTGTTTCACTTCTCTCTTCATACTAGTGCCAATCTTCACTTCTTTCTTCTCATCCTCCTCTCCTAGGTTAAGTGTTTCAACATCCTCTTGATGGGGTTTTATTTCCTTAGATTCTTGTTCCACTAACCTCATTAGTTCAGGGGAGGGTTCCGGATCATCTTCATAATCATCTTCCATATTATCGACAGGGTGCTCAAAATTAGGGATATCGACATTGTTATTTTCAAAACATTCATTGTCATATCTGCATTATTCGAGTTTATAAAAACGATAAATAAAATAAACAACAGTGAAAAATGCAAAACAAAAAAACGAAAGTAGTAAACACAAATTGATTATCACGCTGAGCATAAAGAAAAAGGTGTCAACCCGTTAAGTCATGAATCCTAGAGCTCCGGGTAAAGCAGTAGGATCAATTAAAAATATTATATTTTAACCAAATTAAACATCACAGGTAGATCCAAAGTCTCCCAATTGTTGAGTGGTGCATCTGAAACGCACGACCACACAAAATTCGAGCCTCCAAGTTCCTCTTCATCATTGACGGCTGCTATCTGGCTAGTGTTGATCCACCCGGCACTGCGAAAGCTCTCTTTGATGTCACAAATGCAGATCTTTCCTAACCCCAACTCCTTTCCTTGCATGCGGGCCAGACCACGTTTTCTCCTTTCTTCAACTAACCTTCTTTTGTCTTCTCGAGTAGGCTTGTATCCCAGGCCGTATCTGTTTCTTTTCTCAGTGACCTCCAGAGGAAATATCAATCCTTGCTTATCCTTGCCTAGCCCTTTTCCGTACTCATATCCCTCTTTCAGCATGACCTTGGCAGTCATAAGGGAGGCACGAGACAAGCGTGTGTTCATTGGATATGGCTCCACATAAGCATTGCCCACAATTTCCAAAGACTGGAATGCTGTCTCGAGGGCTTCTTCTGCTGCTTCAATATAGCAAGAAGACAAAGGTCCACTTACCAAAATATCTTCCTCTCCTGAAACTATTACTAGTTTATCGCCCATGACATATTTCAACTTTTGGTGCAAGGTTGAAGGCACCACACCTGCTGAGTGAATCCAAGGGCGGCCCAACAAGAAACTGTATGCTGGGAGGATATCCATCACTTGAAAGGTTACTTGAAAGACACACGGCCCGATTTGGATTGGCAGTTCTACCTCTCCCATCACTTCTCTCTTACTCCCATCAAAAGCCCTCACGATCATCGCGCTTGGTTTCATGTGGATACCCTCACACGGAAGCTTTCCCAGTGTTTCTTTTGGCATTACGTTCAAGGAAGAACCATTGTCGATTAATACTCGTGCTATGACATGATCCAAGCATTTCACAGAGACATGGAGGGCCTTGTTGTGTCCTCTCCCTTCAACAGGTATCTCCTCGTCAGTGAAAGTGAGGTAATTGTTAGCGGTGATGTTGCTAACAATTCCCTCAAAACTGTCCAGAGAGATATTCTTCTCCACATCCGCCCCACTGAGTATCTTCATTAGTAGCTCTCTATGTGAGGTTGAATGCATGAGTAAATCCAAAAGAGAGATCCGAGCAGGCATGCGATTCAATTGTTCAACCACTTTATACTCGCTCTGTTGTATGAACTTCAAAAACTCACCAGCCTCTTCATTAGATATTTCTTTCTTGTCATCTTTTTTCAGTCCTTCATCGGTTTGTATCATCTTCCCCTTCAAGGATTCTTTAGCATTCTTGGTCATCATCGATTCACTACTCCCCGCTCCATTTTTCATCAAGATCGGACGCGTGAATATGCGACCACTCCTAGTCATTCCACCGATGCCCGATATGTTTTCAACCACCGGCTCACCATTGGTAGGTTGACCTTCCGTTCGTTGTTCCCCACCGACACACGTGCGCCATATTTCCACGGGACAGCTTTCTCACTCTTGTAAGGAAAAGAGGAGGGTGACTGAATAGTAATAGGTTGCCTTTCTTGAATTGTTGGTGTGGAGGGGGATCTGGTGAAATGAATCACCAATGGCTCTGGCAAAGTCACATCTAGTTTCCCGCCATCCTGTGCAAATACTTCCTCCTCCATACCCTCGCGATATACTTGCACAAAGTTTCTGTCAAGCAGATCTTGTAAAACAATCTCGAACTTGGTGCACTTATCGGCAAAATGTTTAGCATCTGGATGAAATTCACATTTTTCACCCAAGTTATATTCCCCATTTAACAGGCCCAATTTCAGCAATGTCTCAAAAATAAATCGCTTGGAGCTCCGAATTTCACTCACATTCTTTACTAGCTTGTGTTCCCTACCCTCAATGGCATTTGTCGAAGTATTCCCATGCCCAGAAAGAGGATTCGCTTCGACATTAGGTTTGTCTTCGTGAAACTTTACCCATCCTGAGTTGATTAAAGCTTCCACTTTGTGTTTAAGGGCTACACACTTCTCAGTAGAGTGTCCAACTCCTCCTCCATGATAATCACATTTAGCATTTGGATCATAATTCTTTGGGAACGGAGGTTGCATAGGTTTCATCGGACAAATTGCCACCAAGCGTTTTTGGAGAAGATAAGGTAACAATTCCGTATACGTCATCGGAATGGGGGTGAACTGAACAAAGTTCAGCTCTTGATTTCTCCTCAGATTGGCGTTTTGACCCGCATTTCGGCCGAAATTTGAGTTAGGTTCAGTTTTCCAAGCATTATTTGGGGGATGCTGTGGTTGATAAAGATTCGACCCTTGATAAAACCCTTGTTGCTGAGGTTGTGTTTGATGAACAGACACTGCATTGGCCACATAAGGAGGTTGATTCATGTGAGGTCGATAATTATGAGTAGGAGCTCGACTTTCCCACATTGGCATCACTGAGGCTGTGTGTGCTTCCACTTCTTTCTTCTTTCCTGGATGGAAACTGGGTTTCTTAGAAGTTGCAGCCGCGAACGGGCCATATGCAATTTTTCCACTTTTTAACCCGACTTCTATCCTTTCAACAATAATAATGATATCAGCGAAATTGGAAGACACATTCCCCAACACATGCTCATAAAATGGTGATTGTAGTGTGTTTACAAACGTCGCCACCATCTCCTTATCAAGTAGTGGTGGCTCAACCTGAGCAGCCAACTCTCTCCACCGTTGCGCATATTCCTTGAAGGACTCAGTAATATTCCTTGAAGGACTCAGTATCCTTCTTGGCCATATTTTGCAATTGCAATCTATCTGGCGCGCTATCTGTGTTGTACTTATACTGCTTCACAAAGGCGTCTGCCAAATCCATCCAGGAATGAATTCGAGATGGCTCCAAGTGTGTATACCAATTCAGCGCAACACCAGCCAAACTATCTTGGAAACAATGTATCAACAACTTGTCATCATAGGCATAAGCAGCCATCTTTCTACCATACATTGTCAGATGGCTCTTGGGGCACGTGGTACCCTGATACTTTTCAAATTCTGGGACCTTGAACTTATGTGGTATCATCACACCGGGAACCAAGCTTAATCTCGCAACATCACCAAACCCATAGCTTCCACCACCTTCAATGGCTCGAACCCTCTCTTCAAGAATCTCGAGCTTACTCTTAGCCTCATCAATACCGGTGGACACTACCTAGGCTGTAGCGTGCGGTATGACCTTAGCCAAAGCATCTTCGTCAACCGTTATGTTTGGAGACTTCGGTGCCACAGTCACCCTTGGTTCTGCGAATGTGATTGTCTCCTTCATTCCTGCCCCTGTCATGGGCGTTGAGGCTAATATCGGCCCTTGAGTATTGATCGGTAGTGTGTTGTTAGTCACAAGAAAAGAAAAGGAAGTCTGCTCCGTCTCCGAACATTCCCCAACGGGTGGGGTGTATCCCGGAGGTAGACCGTACATTGGGAATGGGATTGACATACCCTGGGCGTTCTGGACTTCATATCGTGGAACTTGAGGGTGAACGTTTTCCTCAATCCTTGCAGAGGAGGCTTCTCCCGAAGCCTTCAGCGACGTTAAGGCCTCTAGGATCTGGCTCACTTGATCTTTCAACTGATTAATGTCGGCCTTCACAGCTTCATGAGCTTCCTCCCAATCTTCCATGATCCTCTGATTAGCTCGTGTGCGGTAAGGGTGTCGTGGAAATTTTGCCGTTGTATTTGCTTTTGCTCTATTATTTTTATTAAATGAAATGAATTATGAAAAATGAAAATGAATGCAAACGTTTATCTTAGCCAGAAATTTTAAAGCCGTGAGAACCTTGAGGTAAACATATCATAGAAATTAACATGAAACTTAGTCCATCACATATTGTCAAAACAAATCGACCATCCACACGTCTTTTACATTCATTACACGAGAAAAGAAAGGAAAACTACTCTCTAGCCCTGGCTATCATGTTATTCATCTCCCTTATCAATTTCTTACAATGACTAAAGAACGCCTCAATTTCCCTAGGCGGATTGAATATCGGTAGTGCAGCCTCTGCTTCCGCCAATAATCGTGGAATACCTTCGATTGCTCCATTTGCAAGGCAAGCCAACTGTGAGAAACATCTCCTCCAATGTTCCATGGCCATTTCCTGCTCGACCGAGTATTCATTCATTCGACTTATCACCTCTTGGTGTTCCTTTTCCAATTCAGCTCTATGCTAGCGTTCTTCATCCATCTTCCCCTCATAAGTTGACACCATCTCCCTCATCTGTCGTTCGACCTCACTAATCCTAACTTGAGCGTTGTGCAACCGCTTTAGTGCTTCAGTCTTCTCCCTCTTAAATTCTTCGCACATTTGATCTCTTTGGCGCTTAGATGTTGCTGCTGCATCCCTCTCTCAGTCCCTTGATTTTAATGCGGTGTTGGCTGCAGCCAAATCCTGTTTAACTCTGAAAGCATGATCTCGTTCTTCTCGTTGTTTCCTAAGAATTCCTTCATACGCTTTTGTTATTTCCTCCTTATCATGCCTCATATCTACATACTCGTGTCGGAGACTTTGAAGCTCATTAATTAATTTAGCATTTTTAAGTTTCATCTTCTCCATTTCCTCTTTCAACCTTTTCATTTCCTCGGACTCGGCAGGTTCTGGCCGCTCAGGAGTAGAAGAGTCTGATTTGAAAGGTAACTTGATCGTGTTAACCCTTTCCAGAATCCATCGTCGGTAGGATATCTTCTCGTCAATCACCCATGGCCTTGGGTCTTTTTCTACACGCAGGACCTCACCCCAAGCACTCCTGATTCTACGAATTAGATCAAGGGAAATTCCTTCTTCATAATAGGTCCAAACGACAACCAAAGATTCTGGAGTTGGGGAGCTCTTGATCGGACACCCAAACTGTCGCTGAGCCAAGACAGGGTTATAATTCACGCAACTTCTAGTGCCCATTAGGGGGACGTTAGGGAAAGCCCCACAAGAAATGATATGTGACTTCGACAATCTCGGGACACACCATCTAATTCTTCCCCCATTCAAACTCGCACAAAATTGGGCCCATTCCTTTGCCCCCCGAATTTCAATGCCGCTAGGTGGTAACTCTCCAATAAGACATTCGGCATTCAATGTACTTAGACGGATTCGAGATATAAACCACACATACAACATAGGTACACAACATAGCATCTTCTTCCTCTTGAGTGTGTGGCATAGGTTCAAACTCCCATACACATCAGCTAGAACCGCGGTGACTGGACTTTCTGAATGAATCTTGTAGGCAACAAACACATCGAGGGCGATTTGATCAACAAAATGTTCCATGTTAGGGAAGAGTATGACTCCATAAAGTGTGAGAGCCAACACATCCATGAATGTCTCCCCCATTTCTTTTTCTGCCAAAAGACGCAGATGGCCTTCCAAATATCCTTGAGGGATCCCCTTCGAGTTGCCCTTGGAGGCCATCTTACCTTCTAGCTCAGCAGGGTGTACCTTCAAGATTCCAGCCAACGTAGAGACAGATGCATGTTGCTCTGAATGTCTGTAAGGGACTTTATCTTCCATGGACAAGCCCAAAATTTGTTCGAACTCTTCTATTGTTGGTACCAATTGAAAATCCTTGAAGGTGAAACATCTGAGTGGCGGATCGTAATATTGAGCCAGAGCGGTGACTGCCGATGCTTGGACTTCCACATTCAGCAACCTCAATAAGTTCCCATGTCGCTTCTTGAAAGCATTCCTCTGTATAGTCTTCATTTGTTGCACTATTTCCCTCAGACCACTCAAATTACTGTCTATAACTCTGATAGGTAGCTTCTTCTTCAACGCATCTGACCCTAAATTTCCCCCGACTCGAAATTCCATGTTAATTTCTCTTGTTTCTCACAAATTCAATCACGACCTTAAAGTTTCTGACCTAGAATCACAAAAATGTCATGACATGTTATGACAGGGTACATGTTATGCATGAACAAATAATCAAAATGCATGTGCAATGATGCCATAAAAGAATGTACAAATGCATGACTTTATCGCAAATCAGAATAAAATGAGAAAGGCGAGATGAGAATTAAGGTAATGCACATGCCTCCCTTTGTGCCTTAACAGCGGTTTGGCGCCTAATGGTTCTAAGCTAAAATACATGCGCTCACCAGGATCGTTTCTTAATACTTAAAGATCAAGGTCACTAGAGCTATGGCCCACTTCCCGACATTTCCCACAACAGTTGATAGACAACAAGATGTGGGAGTACCAACGAAGCAAACAAACTCTAGCTGGGGTTCTCACAATGACCACTTGGGAAGTTCATCCACTGTGGCACTGCTACACAATCCCCTCTAATTCTAAGTTAAACAGACCCGGGTATAGGGCCCCACTCATGTAATGCGCAATGTGTGTGTGTGTGTGAAGGGAGAATGATGCATACCCAAACCCCCATCTGCAAAACAACCAGAAAATTTCCCAGGCAGATATAGAACAATTCCAAAATATATATCAAAATAGGCAAAGTAATTCACACCCAATTAATCCAAGAAGCAAATCTATACAAGCACATATAAAGACAATAATACACAAATAAAAGAAAAAGGGAAAGAAAACATTAGGAAAAATCACATCAAGTTCGCATTTCTAATTAAATGGCTTGACTCTCTAGCATCCCTAGTGGAGTCGCCATCTGTCGCAATCGGGATCGCGACGAGAAGGCGAATCGAGAAAAAAAAAACGGGTTTAAAGGAGATTTGGAGTCGCCACCATAGTTATTCTGGAAAACTATGGAAAACCATCAAAATAAGACAAGTCTGCGGAAAACCAGATTTTGGATCCGGGAGTCGGTTACGCGTAGGGAAGGTGTTAGCACCCTACAGCGCCCGCCCAAGGGCGGTACCTTTAATTAAAAATGCAAAGTTGATGTGATTTTAAAATGTTAATTTTCCCCAAAAATAATAAGACAAAAAATGCTAAAAAAGAAACATAAATATTTTTTAATTTTTTGGGCCCGACAAGGATTGACCTTGGTCCTATGTATTCTCATTCAAAATGAGAAATCAGGGTTATAAAAGATATTTGAAAAATAATTTGAGAAAATGATTTGATTTTTTGGAAGTGAACCTGACAAGGACTGGCCTTGCTCCTACATACCTCATGGTGGAGAATCAAGGATCACGTAGTTCTTAAAAAGACTTTTGTTTGAAAATGTTGATGTTTTTATATTTTGAAAATTTTATATTTTTTTTGTATTTTTGAATTACTTGGAAATACGTGTCACACGACGCGGGCGATCGGACAGACATTAAAAGGGAAAGAAAACTATTTTTGGTATTTTGAAAATGAGTATCACGCAGTGCGAGCGACCGGACAGACACAATAAAGTGAAAGAGGGTATTTTTCATTTTTTAGATTTTTTTTTCTACTTTTTATAGCTTTTGTAATTTTTAATAATTTTCAAATATTTGTTTCTTTTTTTTAGAAATAATAAAAAATAAAAAAACGAAAATAAATAATAATAATAATGAAAAGGTAAATAAATAAATAAAAAAAACAAATTAATTAAGAAGGATGAAAGTGGAAAACAAAACATGGGGGTACATGAGTAATTGGTGGGAGGTACATGAAGTAAATGAGGTGTCTTTATTAAAAGTGGTGGTGTGGCGAGTAAAATATAAAACAAGCCTAAAATAAGAGTAAAAAGTGTGTGCAGGGGTGCGGGATTAGTAATTGTGGAGGTGCGCGAGGAAGTAAAAATGCAGCAAAAGCCCAACAAACAAAAAAACAAGGCGGGGGTGCAGGGTTATCATAAACGGAGGTGCGCGAAGAAAAGAAATGATAAACATGGAGGTGTATGAGATAAAAAAAAAGTGGTGCATGTGGTAGTGGAGGTGCATGCAGTGAACATCACAGGCCCAAAATAAGATAAACATAAACAGGGTGCAAAATTATCAATTGTGGAGGTGTATAAAGTGAAAACGGGGGTGCAGAGATTAAAAAAAAGGGGGTGCGCAAAGACAAAAATAGGGTGTGCAGTGGAGGTGCGCAGAGTATGGATGGAGGTGTGCAGAGTAAAAACTGAAATGGGAAGAAAAGGCTGAAAGGGTACAAACAGTAAAAAGTGGTGCAACACAAAGAGGGGGTGCAGATATTAAGGTGGGGGGTGCACGGAGCAAAAGTGTTCAGATTCAAATTTCCCAAAACACATTAAAACCTAATTAATCTTCTCTACGCGCATGCGTCTCTTCTTCCCATCCGCACACACACTACCCGCGCCGCCACCGGCGAGAGGCCACGCCGTCGACGCCAGCCACCGTCGGCAACGTCGCCGGCGAGAACCAAACCTCTTGAGTCGCTTCTCTTCCTTGCTTCTTCTTCCCGTCACCGCACACCACACCGTCCGTGCCGACACCGCACGTCCCGCCACCGGCGAGAGGCCACGCCGTCGACGCCGGCCACCATCGGCAATGTCGCCGGCGAGAACCAAACCCCCTGAGTCGCTTCTCTTCCTTGCTTCTTCTTCCCGCGTGCGAGACGGTGACTACGACCACCGCCGTGAACGCCACTGGCAGCGTCTATGACCACCGTCGTGAACGCCGCTGCCGCCGGTGCTCGACTATTTAATGACGCACCACCAGTTACATACATTTCAGTTCATATTTACGGCATCGTTACTTACCTCTTGCTCCTTCACTCGTGTTGCTCCTTTTTTTTTTTTCACTGCAGGAACTGTCTTTTTTTTCTTGCTTTGTTGCTCTTCCCTCTGTAATCTTGTGAGAACTTGTCCTCCAATTCCCCTTTTTCTTGCTTATGTGTGGAGTTGCCCTTTAGTCATGACTGCACCGCTATGCTCAGACTGCCTCCTCTGGTTGCTGCCACAGTGACACACCAATACCCAACATTCCTTCTTTTTTGTCCAAAAACCCCCCGATAACCAGATAACGTACAAATCTGGCCATATTTTGCACGGCAGAGTCAAGTCAAATGACTCTCATTATTATTATTTTTTATTTCATATATATTTTTCATATTTATTTTTAAGAGCAGAAAAACAAAATGGTGTGAAAATAAAAATAAAATGGAAATTGAAATTAAAAAAGATAAAATAAAATAAGATAAAGTGAAGTAAAAAAAAATAAAATAAAATAACATAAAATAAAATAAAACAAGAAAAAAATAAATAAAATAGATAAATAAAAAGCAAGACAAAATTAAAATTAAAAATAAAAATAAAAATAAAAATAAATAAAAGAAAAGGAGTATATATGTACATTCAAATTAATGTTGATTTTTGTAATGTTTTTTAGTTAATTATTTTTATTAATCGGACAAAATTGAGTGTTGACAAGTTACAACAAAATTTTTAGTTTATATATTGATATCTAAAGAGATCACTATAGTGAAAAATATTTTTGGTCACTAAAATTGATCATTATTGAAGTATTTTCTTATAATGCATATCCTACATTTTCTATTACAATGTAAAAATATTTGGAAGTTAAAAAAAGATTATATCTAGCGAGTTAGTGTAATCATTAAATAATTTGCCATTAAATTTTTATTTTTATTGGCAGTAAGGGGCAACATTCCAAAATTGGCTTAAGATGTGTTCTTCGAAATGTAAGGGAAGGAGGAAAATGTGAATCGCATTTAGTTTGTGTGGTAAAACATGAGAAGAAGCAAAAACACGTGTTGAAAGTTGTAACACATTGACAAACTATATAAGTTACAATAGGGAATGAGAAAATGAATCAAAAACAAAATTAAACAAAACATCATTTACCATCACAATTCAATACACAAGAATATCGAAGATGGACTCCCAAAATGCAAGCTACAACGCTGGTCAAGCTAAGGGCCAAGCTCAGGTATACCTTCAAACTTTTTGTTTTTAGTATGTTGATGTTCATGTATGCTCAATATTTAGAAATCATTGACAAGATTCTCTATGGTATTGCAGGAAAAGGCTAGCAACATGATGGACAAGGCTAGCGATGCTGCTCATTCTGCTCAAGATTCTATGCAAGAGGTTCTTTTATCCTTTCTTTCTCAACTTCTCTTCAAATCAAATTATGTAGTAACATTCATGTTTAATCCATATTACAATAATATTCATATTGATATATGAATGTAATAGATTTTTGCATGGTTGTTGAATTAGAAATTGAGACGCATGATAGAAGAAAGTATATTTTTTTGTGTATAGGGTGGACAACAAATGAAGGAAAAGGCACAAGGAGCTGCTGATGGTATCAAGAATGCTTTGAATTCAAATAACTAATAAAACTAAATGGATGGTTAACTATGCTAAACTTCCTTTCTTTCACGAGAATAAACCTTGTTCCTGCTCATCCACATATTTTGCAGAAACATGATTTTACCTTTTATTTTTGATATGTATTCATCTGATTACTATTTATAGAAGCATTGAATTTTATTTCAAATGTAACCATTTTTCTTTGATGTAGGAAACCAATTTCTTTAACGATCAAGACTCATGCACTTTGCATAATCATCATTCATTTTTTTTTTTTTCAAACTAGTGTGACATTCGTGCAAACGGACCAAAATTGCAAACTTTTAATAAAGAATTTTAATAAATATATATATATATATATATATATATATATATATATATATATATATATTGAGATGTAAAATAATAGTGAATAATCTAGAGAATAATATATTATTTAAAATAATATTATTATTAAACATTTTCAATGTTGGTTACTTACATAATTTAAATTAGACTATAAAAATATTGAATAAACACAGTTTTTAATTGACATGGAATGTATCAAACGCTACGCTGTAAATATTATGAATTAGAAAGATTATATAAACTTTAAAGTTTGAGAAGCAAGATCAGAAATGCACAAATTTCAATTTTGCATTGAAGTTAAGACTAAAAACATAACCATTATTCTTATAATCTCATAAAGACTTTTGACAACAACCTTAAACATAAACTTTTGAGATGACACAATTAATTACCTTGAATCCTAAGACTAAATTCGTACGCAGAAATTATACCATTTAAGTATCTAATATAATTGCCCCATTATTAATAATATTAATTAAATAAAGAAGTTCAAAAACGTAATTTGACAAGTTTTCTTTGTTTTAGTTCTAGTGCATCATTATCCATCAAGGATTTAGAATCGTGCTAAGAATTGGGCATAACACTAGCCATATGGTCCTAACCACAGCTCTGTGATATTAAACACAACATTCTTGGAGTGAATCTTCTAACATTATACACCGTGCCAATCATATATTAACCAAACAACATAATGATTAGTTTCTTACATATGTATACAAACATATATTTAGATAGCAATAATGCAGTCTTTGTACGTACCGATAAGCACAATAATTTTCAACCACTGTTTATTTTATAATTTTTAAGTTGTAAACTTTCATGGCACATGGACTTTATGTAAGATCACGTAAAATTATAATAATTAAAAAATAAATAAATGAAGTTATAATTAACTAATTTAAAAGAATTTATTTAAAAATTGTTACAAGATACAATAATTTATTATTATTTTTATGTAAAAGATTTTTTAAAGATATATATATATATATATATATATATATATATATATATATAATATTTTATCAAAAAATCACATAAAATATTTTAAATGTATTTAGGGTTTTAAGGGTGAGAATGAAGTTTCTGAATACACATACTAAAGGAGTGAATAAAGGCTACTTACGCTTGTTGAAAAAGAACATTACACAATGATAAACTTTGAAGGTTTACCTATTAAGAAATTTTTTCATCATAGTTGAGAAAGTTTCGTTTAAGGCTGTTATGTGTGCATTTTTGTGAAAAAAAACTTGTTTTTTTTTTTTTAATTGGTTTGTTAAAGGAAATGATTATTGAGAAAGGTTTTATTTATTTTCAAAAAAGCCTTGGACTTTAATCATATTGTGAGTTTTATTTTTTAAACAAAATGTTTTTGCTTTGTTATCCGTTGCAAAACTTGGAAAAAATTTTCAGAGATGCCGAATTATAGTTTTTCAAATTCATTATATACAATTCTAGAAATTTTAGAGAGTTGTTTTTTATTATTTTTAATTTTTGATTATCATGAAATCTTTCAAGTTTAATTGACGTAGATGCATTTTTTTCATCTTCATCACAAGTTTTTTTCATGAAAAAAAAGGAATAAATTATTTTACTCTTTATCATGATTTTTCTTATACAAATTTATCAACTCTCACATATTTAGAAGAAGATAAATTTACCGCCGTATACATTAGACAAATTTATCACATGCAAGAGAAAATATTTCTTAAAAAAAAAAAGTTAGAAAATGAACTTACAAAAGAAATTGATCAGTTAAAAATGTTTCTTAACTCCTTAATTTTATGGTGATACAATTTTATTTTAAAAATGATGAGAAAACAAGGGTAAAATATAATGGGTATGGACACAATTTTATTTTAAAAATGGTGAGAGAGCAAAGGTAAAATATAATGGGTATGGGCGGTGGGGGAGGGGTCGTCGCTCCCCTATATTATTTAGAAGGTCCACCGGTGTTTGCTATGTTAGCATTATTTTTCCATTTTATTAATAAAGTTTGGGTGTAAGACATTGTTTAATTTTATTTATCCGCTTTAATAAAGTGGTGACATCTTTTAATTTTATTCATGTATTATAAAATTTAGAAGCGTGAAAAATTGAGGTATTACGCTTTATACTTGTGGCACTTATAAAAATAACTTATAAGGGTGTTAACATACCCTATAACTTATAACTCATAGTAGTGACATTTATAAACATGAACGGTGTTGACTTACCCTATAACTAAGGTTGGGCAAAGTTAATTCAATTGTACTGGAATGTAGATTAACTGCACTAAATTAAACTAAAATAATTGAATTACATTCAACAAAATCTGAAGTAAACTTTTATACAGTTTAGTTTAAAAATATTGAACCCCTAAAAATTAAGTTCAGTTAATTATCCACTAATTGAACTACCTTTTTATTATTTTCTGTCCAATAATAAAATGCCCTTCACAATTAGCCCACATCTCGCGCTGTCCACTGTGAGTCTGGATTCTCTACTGGTTTTTTGTGTTGTCCTCTACTGAGCATTAAAAATACACTGTGTTGGTATTTTAAATATTTTTTTAATATATTTTAAAACGTCAAAATTAATGGTCATCAATATATTATGAAGACACAGTAGAGAAACAACACAAACAAACCTAGCAGAGTATCCAAATTCCTCCACTGTATCAGAGGATGCGTGTAAGTGTTAATTATATTATTACATGATTTTGAACTATTGAATCTTCACATGATATATAATAAAATTTTGTTAATTGTTTTTTCTAATAAATCACTTATATGTTAGTTGGAGAATTGATATTAAACTATCTAATAAACTTTTTTATTTACCAAAGAAAATTTGAATTATTGACCGAATTAATTAAAAATAATTCAGAACAAGGAAAGTTATTTCTGAATGGAAATTAACTTTTAAACCCGTAAGCTATAGTTTTGTTGCCAAAAAATTAGTGATGCTAAAATGTATTTTTTTAATAGAAAAGGAATATATATATATATATATATATATATATATATATATATATATATATATATATATATATATAATCTTTTTGGATGAATTGTCAAGGTAATTGAAGTTCATTAAAAATTATATATTAAATTATCTTGGATGATTAATTGTCAAAAAAAAGGAAGTTTTATGAATTTACATAAGGATGGCAAATTTAATTATCAAATGTAAGTATACCTATCAAAAATAGTTTAGTTCGGAACACAATTCAGTTCATACAACACTGCAATTCAATATATTTCAGTTTTTTAGAACAACAAACAGTTCAGTTCGTTTGGACTTGTTTTTTCAAACCAATTCAATTCAAGTGAACTATTGTTTAGTTTACTGCATTTTTTAACAGTGCTAAGTGCATCTTGACCGGTCATACCTATAACTTATAACTTATAGTAGTGATACATATAAACAATAATTTATAAGAAGATTTACTTACCATCTAAACCATGTTACAAAATAATATAACTACACAAAGCACATTTATGTAGGGAGTACATCTGGCATAGGCCTCAAATGCATGCAATTGTTTTGTGAAAATTATTTGCAGGTCAATATACAAAAGTCTTACCTCTTGCTTTATTTGAATATTTTGAAGATATTATCCTTATTCTTTTGCGACTAACTATTTTTTATATATCTGACCATTATTTTAAATTATCATAAATTTTATTTATTACGATTTTTAACGACTAAAATTTTATCTTTCAAAATATTTTTGTACGGTGTGTTTTTCGATCTCCTGATTCGATATTCATTATAGATTCTAAACTTAATTCTAAAATATTTATTATTAAACTTGGAATCAATTAGCACCAGACAAGTTTACCTGTCAGTTAAATGATTTGTAAATGAGTTTAAATCTCAATCCTACGATTTCCTTAAAATCATGTTAGGTAAACAATTTGGAATTTACAGTACAAAGCATTTACTTAATAAAAATTACAACCGTAAAAAAAATGGTCTTTTATGTATTTTGTTCAATTTGATTTATCTTTTAATAAAAGAAAACTCAATTTTGTTTCTTATATTTCAGAAATCCAACGTGAATTTTATTTTCAATTGAAACCCAAATGGATAAGGCTACACATTTGTTTTATTATTTTAATATTTTATAAATTATAATAAACTTAATCCAAATTTCTTAAATTAATAAAACCAATAAAAAAACTAAGAACATTTTCAGAAGAAATAAAAGTAGAACTGTAAGGCCCACTTACTTTACTACCTTTATTTTAAAGGACTGCCCCAAATAAGTTGGACCTAGGGCTGGCCCATAAAGAACCAAAGCCCCTAAACCAGCTGAAACACTTTTATTCTTGACTTTGACCGGTTGGATCTTTAATCGGAGCTCCGTAGTGAGAGCAGTTTTTATCGCAAGGTCACTGAATTTGTGTTGTTGACAACACTACACACTTTTCGTAAAATGAAAGTTACTACTTCGTTAACCGTTGGATCGAGCTGATATTTTAACAGCTGATCCTTAACACATAGCCTTTGACTTTGACCGGTCCGATCTTGAATCATAGCTCTGTAGTGAGAGCAGTTTTTATCGCAAGATCATTGTAGTTTGGTTGTTTCTCTGATCTTGAATGGTTATTACTGGCTTGAATCTAATTGTTATATTAAAAGCATGTGATCAATGATTATGCATGAGTGATGTGATTCATGGATTGTGGATGATGGGTTTGGTATGAACTTGGCATGTGATTTAAATGAGATGGTTGGTATCAAGGAGACATGGTATTGATATGAAATACAAATATATATTCACTGTTTGGGAAGGATGAGTTGATATGGATTCAACATTTGGTTATGAATGAGAATGGGTTGTAAAGGTTGGCATGAGATATTGTGTATGGTAAACATTACTTGATTGATTTAACATGATTGGTCTGTGGTCAGTGCATAATTCCTTGAAATCTCTAGGTGGGATTTTAGGGTCGTGCTTCAGTGGTCGGGATGTAATTCCATGGCCCCTGTTAGTGGGTGTCCATGGTGGTGCCCTATCTATATAACTTGGTAAGGATTCAAGGTAAGGATTGCATCTTGACACTCTAAGGAGTCAGTTAGTCTCACTTAGAGCGGACTGACTCCTGTGGTGAGAGTAGTAGGAGGCTTGAAATTCATTAAGGACTAACCTTGTACGTGAGGGAATTGATTCATTGTAACACTTGTAACACAGCTCGGGGGTGAGCAGAGGTATCCACCACAAGTGCAAGCATCCGCTGAATTTGACCAGTTTATATGTATCCGGATGAGTCAATTTGAGTCTTAGTGTATTGATTTGGGAGGTCATAACATGTTTGGATGATGTATGTATATTGGACTGTGAAAGTATATCTGATTGCATGATAAAATCTTTTTGGCTCTAGCTTACCCTTTTGCTTGTTTGATTGCCTTGTATGTTGTTCTTCTACCATTGCAATGATCATCAATTTATTGATGGGAGCAGATGTGAGAGGTACTCGAGGTCAACAGAGAAGGGATGGTTCCGCTACACAGTCTACCTGTGTTTGGATGATGTATTGATTTGGGAGGTCATAACATGTTTGGATGATGTATTGTATTGCCCCTAAGGCTTTATTTCGAATATTGACTATCTCTTACTCTTTTTGGGTTGTAGGCATTGTAGTGAGCTTCAGTATTTCCTTTTAAGTACCTTGGATAACTATAAGGAGTGATTTTATACTCCGCAACTTGGCTCTTTATATTATCTGGTGTAAGATTTCATTTAATTATGTTATTATTTAAATGGGATGTTACAAGAACTTCATCACATGAGCAATTTTCTTTTGTTAAACTCAATCTTCATGAATAGTTTAACATTAGTAACCTTAAAAGATAATATTTATGCTTTTTTATCATAATAAATAACATTAAATATTGATGAACTAATGTTTTGATTTAAGAATTTAAACAAATGAAACAATCTAACTATTAAATATTCACTAAATCATCAAGTTTTAGCATGTTTAGTGTCACCTAAGTTTTATATGATACAACATAAAAACTTTTACTAGTTAAAAAATAAGTAACAATGCATGTTTCATTACAGAAGACATCAATTCCATTTTCAATTTGTAAGTATATATAAAAGGCACAAAAGTTGCTCATAAATTCTAATGAAGATTATAACACAAACATTTTTTAAAATGTATGTTAAATTTGTTGTTATCAAGAAAGATATTCATATATAAGGTATTTTATATACGACAAGATGACTACAAAAACAAAAAAGTTGTCTTCTTGTGCACTTTTACCCAACATTTTATGATAGTCACTAGTATATATAGCAAAAGGATATTCCATCGATTTTTTTGGCATATTACATTAATTTTATAATTGATGTCGTATCAAACAATGTAATAAGTGAGAGGCATAATACATCAATTGTAAAAATTAATGTAATATCATATAAAATAACATCGATTAAAAAAAGAATTCATTAATAGATAAAGTTTATTTTAGACCTGAAAAATATATATATATATATATATATATATATATATATATATATATATATATATATATATATATATGTACATATATATATATATATATACATACATATATATATATATGTATATATATATATACATATACATATATATATATATATATATATGTATATGTATATACATGTATATATATATATATATATATATATGTACATGTATATACATATACATATACATATATATATATGTATATATATATATATATATATATATATATATATATATATATATATATATATATATATATATATATATGTATATATATATATATATATCATGTTATAATAAAGCATATATCAAAGTTAACATGGAAGTTAAGACATCAATAGTTAAAGAAATTCATACATCAGCCCATGAATCATCTATCTTAGCATGAACTATGGTCCACATTCAATGCATAATGTAGTATCCACACTCAAAGCTTTCATGTTGCTTATTGCACTAATATATGAAATTTACGTAATTAATATATGAAGAACTAAGAAAATTTAGTTTATTCTATATAGCTTCAATGCAAACTACATACCATGGGATATATCCAATAATAATGGTATGTAGATGCATTGGATTTACCATCTAAGACATTGATGACATTAATAGCACTAAAAAGAGAATTCATTACATTTACAACATAATCATGATAAAATACATTACTTTTGTAATTAAGACATACCTTTGTATTAAAGTTTTCAATTCTTTGCTTGGCTTCTTGTGCACTCAACAAAACCACATGACAATATGGTCTATGAGACAAATAATAATCAATTGTCAATGAGACCTATTAAATAAAGATTTTAGTTAATGATTTGGCATTAGTTAGATAATAACTAAAGTGAGTGAGTTCAACTTACGCATGAAAATAAGGAGCGATGTAAATTTTTTTCTAGGATGCATCAATCAACCATTGAATGTAAATTTGAGAGTGCATTGTTCTATTCCTAGACTTTTTTGTACTTTGAGGCTCAAGGAAATCATAGATATTAGCATTTCTCGCATTGACAATTAATCCATTTAGATACATGCATTGCTACAAATTCACAAGGTTTAGGTTGATCTAACGAAACATAAGTTAAATGCAAAATATAAATTTAAGTGCACTCACATAATCCAAAGTTGAATGACTACAATGTTCAATATCTGATTACCCTGAATTATTTCAAACAAATCTGACATGTTTATATACAATGATATATCATCATTGTCAACGCTAAAGATGGTTGCATCAACGCTAATGGAATGCCATAAGGTACTTGAACAAATTGGATGATGCCCGAATCAACTTCTTAATTAGATTAACATTTTGGTCAGGTTGGGGTTCATAGCTCGGGCTCAAAACTATAGTCTAACTCCCATACGAAAACCAGCAGTACGCACATGACCCAGGTGCTCTTCATCCCGTTAGTTGCAAGACCAAGCCTCAAATTTCTAGGATCACTCCCAAACTGTGGATAGAGTGTATCATTTCTCTTTCATTGAGGTGAATCAGTTGTGTGTCATAACAATCCATCACTTTTTCTTCCATTTGCATGCCACACAAGGTTTTTTGCATCATTAACATTAACAAATAAACGTTTAAATCGAGGTATGATTGGTAGATACCATGTCATTCAACAATTCAGGCAATTCAATGATACTTTTATCTATCCACCCATTTCTTGCCTTGATGTTAAATAATCTTAATATTGCTAACAAACGTGTGAATCTTGTACAGTCGAGATATAAAGCTTTTTCTAAATCATCTTTCAATAAATCATACATGTGTGCGTGTTAAGAATTTTCTTCTCCAATATCCTCAACCATATCCTTCATGTGATCTTCACAATATACATTAGACTATGGAGATGGAGATACAATTGAGAGGTTTACAATTTCACTATGTTAGGTCGATGTTGTATAACTTTTTAAGAAATCATCACAAATAAAATGTTCTCTTACCAACTTAATTGGTAGTCTCTCTCGTTTAAACAATTAACACAGGATCAATAATATTTTCCATTCAAAAGTCTTCTTTTTCGTTGAGCAGATTGTAGAAATTCTTCAACATCATTATCATATACACCACTAACTCAACTAGCATTCACCCAACTTCGATCTATTTCTACACAACATAAAATCCATTGTTTATTTATGAATATCTCCCATTCATTAAAAAATATACTACTTTGCAAACTGTCAAAATCGACGACTGAAGTTCATCATAATGATTGTCATTACTCCTTCCTTTAATTTTAAAATATAATTTGGGATATGAATTCAATTTTTATATTGAATCTTAAATAGGAAACTAAGAAACAACACAACTATAAAATTGATGGAATAACACTTAAAATATGAATTTCTAAACATATTGTTGAGTGTTGAACACCCTTGGACCCAAAACCAACACCTTAACATTACTACTAATACCAAAGCACAACAATTAGATACTTGGAAAAGCAGTAATCAAATATAAATCATAATCCTGAAAATAAATTTCATGAATCACGACGTAAGCAAAAAGAAAAAGAAATAAGAAAAGGCCCAAAAGTGTTAATAGGTTGAAATACTCTCTAATTTCTTATGATCTGCATTTAAGACAACCAAGGATTGTTTTGAAGAACTTGAAATATAACACTTGTAAATTTCTTAGTTGTTTTGTAATAAATTCATAATATCCTTTTGTATATATCAATATGGCAATAGTGGCTAGAGATGGCAAATAAACCCGTCCCCGTGGGTATTGCCCGAACCCGTCCTCGTTTTGACGGGGAATCCCCGCATTGACTGGGTATGGGTATGGGTATGGGGAATCCCCGACTTTTTCAGTTGGGTATGGGGATGGGTATGGGAATATATATATATATATATATATTTTTTTTTCTTTTTTTTTCTTTTAATTATTTCATTTGTCATGAAACTCATTCTCATCTCCAATATATTTTTTATCTTATCATAACCTTTACGTAGTTATGTTAAAATGATGTATGTTAATAAAAAAAAAATATTATGCCTCGCATTTGAATATTTATATTATTTTTTAATATTTTTATTTATTATAAATTTTCCTTTCACATGAGAATGTTTATACTCTCAATTTAAGGTAATATAAAAAAAATTCTTTACTTATTATTATTATTATTAATTTTTATTTAATTTGAAGAACTCTTTTGTTTCATTAAAATAATTTTCGTTATTTTTCAACCATTAAGTATATATGTTGATATTTGAAAAGTTTTCTTAGTTCTTTAAGATATTTTTCGTCTTATCATACCTTAGTTATACATTTGATTTCCTTTGTGTGATTTTTTTCGATAGTCTCTCAAATTATTTCTAAAACACACATTTGTTAGTTTTTTAATATTTTTATTTATTGTTTTTATTTTTATCATGTAGAATAATATTTCGATATATTCTATCTAATTATTTTTTATTTTATAACTCATTATTAATCATAATTTAATTTTTTCACTTTAAATTCTGTTTGAAGTGGTTAAAATTTTATATATATATATATATATATATATATATATATATATATAATGATATTTAGGAATAGTATATGATAATTCACTACAAGAAAAACATGAAATGGTGACTGATTTAGTTAGTAACCCATATCAGTCACTATTTTTCGTCTTTGGTGGTAGTAGTTGATTTATTATCTGAATCAATGACTAAATTAGTGACTGATTCAATGATCGAATCGATACTTGATTTAGTGACCAATTTAATTACTAATTTATTTGTAATTTAATGACAAATTTTTTGGTCACTAATGATATTTC
Organism: Vigna unguiculata; assembly: GCF_037176805.1. Lineage (NCBI taxonomy): Eukaryota > Viridiplantae > Streptophyta > Magnoliopsida > Fabales > Fabaceae > Vigna > Vigna unguiculata. The sequence continues at coordinate 8,870,083 of NC_140795.1, forward strand.
TATTTAATTTTAACCACTTCAAATGTAATTTAATAATTAGTTCTCTAAGGTATTTTTAATTTTATCATACCTTAATTATACATTTGATTTTCTTTATGCGATTTCTTTCGATAGTCTCTCAAATTATTTCTAAAACACACATTTGTTAGTTTTTTAATATTTTTATTTATTGTTTATTTTCATCATGTAGAATAATATTTCGATATATTTTATCTAATTATTTGTTATTTTATAACTCACTATTAATCATACTGTAATTTTTTTTCACTTTAATTGTATAAATAACTTTTATTTACTACAATATAAAAATTTAATGTAATTGCTATGAATATTTTTTTGTCACTATCCAACATATATTGAAGTTCAAAAGATACAAAATCTATGTCAAAATTTTATTATTATGTTTATTATTTGTTCTTTGTGTCATTTTGATCAAGTGATGTATTATAACTTTTATTAGTGTATAAAAAAGAGATTTATTATAATTTAAAAAAATGAAGTAAACAAACATTTAAAATATATTTTAATTTGAATATTTGTTTTCCTTTTATTATTATGTTTATTATTTGTTCTTTGTGTCATTTTGATCAAGTGATATATTATAACTTTTATTAGTGTATAAAAAAGAGATTCATTAGAATTTAAAAAATTGAAGTAAACAAACATTTAAAATATATTTTAATTTGAATATTTGTTTTCCTTTTATATTTTTTTTGAAATATTTTTTAATTTTATCAACTAAGTTCATCAATGTTGTAGTTTGCAAATTTAATAAATGTTTTGGTTCACATGAAATTTTATTTGGTATTCTAATATAAAATGTAAACAATTATAATTTATTTTAAGGTATTTGGCATCGAAGAAAATCCTCCTAATATTGAATATTTCATAATATTATGTTTTCTTTACCGTAATTTTTTTTCTTTTATAAAAATTAATATTGAAGTAGTTAGAACACGGGTACGGGTATGGGTACGAGATTATACCCGTTACCCGGTGGGGATGGGGATGGGAAAAAAGTTTGATACCCGTTGGGTTTGGGTATGGGGATGGGGATGAATTTTTTATGCGGGGATGGGTATGGGATAGCGAAACCCGTCCCCGCCCCGCCCCGTTGCCATCCCTAATAGTGGCCCTTACAACAAGTTGGATAGAGCAAAGCAAATAGAAACCCATGCCCTATTCAACAATAGAGTCACTAAAGTAGCTTTGAATCAAGAACAACCAAATTCAAATTTTGTATACTACATTTACTTATCCATACACGGTTTTTTTGCAAACATTCCCTATATTATTCAATTTCTTTTCCATTTCTAAGAAGGCACTCTACCTTGTTACAAAAAATTCTATCTTATGAAAAACAAAGATGATGTACGTTACCATAAGAAGACGCATCTCAACGGAAGAGAAAGAATATGTTGGGAGGGGAGTGCCACTGTAAGGGTTTGAGAGTCTCGTTTGAAGCCCACCATAGAACAGGACCAAGAGGCACAAGTTGAGCACAATGCAGCGGTAGACTAAGAGGGTTGAGCGGCGACAATGGTACTGGCAAAAAAGCTCCTTTAGGGCGACAATGCCAGCCTAAAAAAAATGTTGTTCGGTATGAAAGAGGCACACAACAATGGTGAACGAGGCACAAGTGGAGGATCAAAAACAGGTAGAACCAGCTGCGAGAGAAAACAAAGAACCGGAACAAAAGAGAGAAATGAAAAGGCACGAGCTTTGAATAAAAACATATACTACGTCAATTCTCTCTAACAATTGATGTAGTATCATGTGTTTTTTTTAAGTTCAATTCAAATGTCATACTACATCGACTACCCGAACAACTGATGTTATATTATTTTCAGTATTTACGAAATTGTCACCGATATTTTCTTATTACATAATTTCATTAACGAGTTATAATAATAATTCATAAAAAGTATCATTTTTCATGACAAGTGTAGTTGTAATCATTATAAAATGAATTATATTTTATGACAGTTGAATATACTATCATAAAAGATACATTTTTCTTTTAAAAATTTTGTTTATTTAATCAATTTCTACTTGTATCGTAAAAAGTGCATTTTTTTTCTTCTAATTTTTATTTATTTAATCAATTATATACTTGCATAACAAATACTTTGTATACAAGAAACACTTATATGACAAAGATTTTTTAACAATACAAGATACACTTATATAACAAAGATTTTTGAACAAAAAATTTTAGTGATTTCATACATTAACTATAACAAAACTTTACTGAAATTTAATTTAAACAACTACATATAAACATGATCATTACAACAAATATTTAAAAGAAAAAAATGTCAACTATCTTGAACTTCATGTAACACATCATTCTTTAATGGGATAAGTAATTGAGTATCTACATGCTTAAATATTTATTCAATCAATAAAAGATAAAAATAGTTAATTTTTAAATATTTAAGATATTTGAACTAATTGTATGTTATCTCTCTCTAAGAGACACTATTTTTTACGATATGAAACACCCATATATTTATGTTGATCATAAATGTGAAAATCACTTTCCAAAATTGGTTTAACATGTGCTCTTGGAAACACAAGTTAAGGAGGAAACTCTGGATCACAATTATGCAAGAAAACGTGAACATCAAACACTTGTTCAAAGATGCAATGCATTGAGAAACTATATAAACCACAACAAAGAGTGGGAAAATATGCATAAGAAAAATTAACACTAATTAACAACACTTGATTCTTCATTCAACATAAGATGGACTCCCAAAATGCAAGCTACAATGTTGGGCAAGCCAAGGGTCAAGCTCAGGTCTACCTTCAACCTCTTCTCTTTGTAGTGTGTTGATGTTCACGCATGCTCAATATTCATAAATCATTGAAAGGTTTTTGTATGATATTGCAGGAAAAGGCTAGCAACATGATGGACAAGGCTAGTGATGCTGCTCATTCTGCTCAAGATTCCATGCAACAGGTTCTTCTATTCTTTGTTTCCCAACTTTTATCTAAATCAAAGCATGTTGTAACATTCATGTTTAATCCATATTTACAATAATATTCATATTGACATTCGAATGTAAAGAGTCTTACATGGTTGTTGAATTAGAAAATAAAATGCATGATAAAAGTAAGTGTATTTTATTGTGTATAGGCTGGGCAACAAATGCAGGAAAAGGCACAAGGAGCTACTGATTCTATCAAGAGTGCTTTGAATTCAAAGAATTAAAAAGCTAAATGGATCGTTAATTATGCTTGACTTTCTTCCCTTCAAATAAACCTTGTTTTTGTTCATCTACATATTTTGTAGAAATATCATTCTTTTTTTATATTAGATGTATTCATCTTATTTCAATTTGTAGAAACATCATTCAATTTTATTTCAAATGTAACCATTTTCCTTTGATTTGGGAAACCAGATTCTTTAATGATCAAAGACTCAAAGTTTTAAATATGAATGGTTCTAAAATCTTGTAGAAAGACATTGCTAACACCAAAATGTTAGATCTAGCCATTTATAAGTACATTTTGTTGAGTTCCTTTCAACAAGCAACAAGTTTATCTATCAATTAAATTACTTCTCAGTCCTACAATTTGTTTTAAATTCTATTAGGCAAACATTTTGGAATTTTGAATGCAAAGCATTTTTTTTGGATGAATTGAAACATTTTTCACTTAATTAAAATTATGTTAAATTACTCTTTTGGTCCTTATATTTGTCAAGTAATGTCAAATTAGTTCTCTAGTTTTTCTTTGTCTCAATTTGGTCATTGTTTTTTTTAAATGATTCAATTTGGTCATTGCCATCAATTTTGACCAAACAATCTTAAAGCCAACTCCACATGTCAATTTGTGATTTTTTTATTTTTTTTATTTTTGAATTTTTGAATTTTTTTATTTTTTTCACAATTGTGTCACACATAAGTTTAAGAACTAAATTTCAAGTTTAAAACAAAACTCAAATTTAAAGTTTTGTATAAAATTTAAGTTAATTTGAAAATATCTTTAGAAATATTATTAATAGAAACGTTAATTTTAGTAAAAATATCACCATAAGATTTACAGAAAAAATAAATTGAGTCTCAATTTAAGGAGGGATAATACTGTTCTACTTTTACAAAAATTAGGACTAAATTGAAATTAAAAACAATTATAGGAAACAAATTGAATCATTTTGACACGTGGCACAATTGCGAAGTGACACGTGTAAAAAAATATTAATTAACACGTGGCATTGATTTTAACATCGTTTAGTCAAACTAACAGTAAAGACCAAATTAAATCTTTTTAAAAAAAATAAGAACTAAATTGAGATAAAAAAAAAACTTGAGAACCAAATTGACATTACGTGACAAATAAAAAACCAAAAGAATAATTTAACCTTAAAATTACAATTGTAACTTAATAAAAAAGGTATTTTAATTATTTTATTCAGTTTGATTTATCTTTTTGATAAAAAAAAAACTCAATTTAGTTTCTTATATTTCAAACTCTAACGTGAATTTTTTTTTTCCATTTACACCGAAATGAGTGAGATTACACATTTGTTTTATTTTCTAAAATTAAAAAGTATAATATACTTATTATGAGTTTCTTAAAATGATAAAATAAATCAAAACTTAGAGCAATGTCAAAAGAAGTAAACTCAATCACAAGAATTATTTTGTTGTGTTAGACTAACGGTCTTTCTTGAACAGTTTAACATTAATAACCTAATATAACATATTTTTTTTGTCTAATTTTAATGAGATACATTTATGTCTTTGTAATAATATAAGATGAGAATGTTCATTAGTTAAAAGATAACATTCAACACATCCTTCATCATAGAAGACATAAGTTCATTTTTTGTTTTTTGTAAGACTAAAATATACAAAAGTTGACTTACGAATGTCAACGAAGATTTTAACACAATAAATCAAATATTTTCTAAAAGTGTACATTAAATTTGGTATTATTAATATAAATAAATAAAGGTGTATTTTAAATTTAATATTATCAATATAAATTTTAAATTTAATATTATCAATATAAGAAAGGGATGTTAAGAATATAAGATATTTTATATATAACATGATGATCGCAAAAAAAATAAAAAATAAAAAGTTGTCGGTTAAATGCTACCTCCAATTGATAAAGATCATTTTTTATAATGATTAAAATGCACTTTTTATGTGAATTTTAAAGCTGACATAGATACAACTAACATATAAAAGTATTACTTTTCATGATAGTTGAATAACAATGATAGTTGAATAACAGTGTTATAGAAATTTCACTTTATATATTAATTTTAAAGATTTATCTGAAAAAATATTGAAATATGTCACTTCATTATAAAAAAAATTATTAAATAATGATTAGTTTTAGTGATTAAAAATATGTTTAAAGATTAATTTAGAGATTAATTTTCTAATTAAAATTAATTTAGAAATCAAATTTTTCTAACCAAAATCTTAATAACTAATGTTAGTGACCAAACTTAGAGATCAAATCATAATAGAAATTATTTTAATTGTCAAATTAAAAACCAATTTGAAACTAGAGCTGTCAAAATGGTTATAACCCGCAAACTAACACAGTTCACCACGGGTTGAGACCGGGTTGGGTTGAAAAAAAAAATTAGAAATTTCAATACGGATCAAAAATGAACCTAACCCACTAAGAACCCGACTCATTCGAATTGAACCTGTGATGAATCAGGTTAGCTCACCAACCCACTAATAAATTTTAAATATTAAATATATATATATATATATATATATATATATATATATATATATATATATATATAATATTAAAAAATAAAACCCTAAATCTAAATGATATTCTCTTTAATTCACCACTGCATCTTTTGTTTGTTGTTGTCATCTTCAAACTGCTGCTACCAGACTCAGCATTATTTGTTTGTTCATATTTTCACGGTTCTAACTTCTATCTCTCATCTCTCCCTTACTTTCACTTCATAATTTATTTTGAAACCTGCAAAATATTTTTAATTGGCTAAAACCCCTTTGAAAAAAACCCTTCCTAATGCATTGGTTTCTATTTTTGTGGTACCATGTGTTCGTTTCAAAGATATAAAACTATTTGTTTTCCTTCTTTTACATTTTTTTTCATGTGTTCTTTTTCAATATGCAACTTGATGTAGTTGTTAGATAAGTGGCATCCAAGAATATCTTATAAGTATCTTGCACTAACCATGCTCAAACGAGTTGAATACTGGTAATTTATTGGTCCCTTATATATTGTTTTAAAGTTATGCTACTTACACTTTTGGTTGTTTGTTTATATAATTTATGTTTGCGGTAATTACAGAACAAAATGAATTTTGAAACAGTAAATGATCAATGTGTTAATGATACTTTAAATGATTCTTTGCCACCAACCGTATAAGAGATTGAAAATGAGGGTACAAATTTTGATAGAGAAAGTAAGAGACCTAGTGGAACTACTTCTAAGGTTTGGGATCATTTTAAAAAAATTGGTATAAATGAAGGTAAAGAAAAGGAAAAATGTAATGCATGTGGTGCAGAATATGTTTCCGGTGGTTCAAATATAGGGACTTCAACAATGTTACGTTATTTGTCAAAGTCTACGATTATAAAGAAATTAAAAGACAATGACATGGGGAAAATGATAATTGATCATACTAGGAAATTAAGATCTAGGGAAATTGACCAAAAAGTTGTAGATGACCTTATTTCAATGGCTATTATTCAACATGGGCTTCCATATAATTTTTTGAAATATAAGTGAATTAAATAATTGTTTGTATATCTAAATCCAGAAGTAAGAGTTCCAAGTAGGAATACAGTTGTGTCTAATATTTCAAAGAAATTTTATGAACACAAAGAGAGGGTGAAACTTGTAATGCGTAAATTTCATAGCCGAATTTGTTTGACATTTGATTGTTAGACTTCTATAAATTAAGAAGGGTTTATTTGTTTGACTGCTCATTTTGCTTATCTGAGTTGGAGGTTGTAGAAGATTATTGCCTTTTGTAAAATGGAACCTCTACATATTGGTCATGATTTGGCACCAAAAAATTTTGCTTTGTTGCTTGATTGGGGAATAGATAGGAAAATTGTTTCTATCACATTAGACAATGCTAGTGCCAATGAGGTGATGCGAAAAATTTTGCGTGACTAATTGAATTTGCAAAATAGTTTGATATGTAATGGTAATTACTTTATTGTAAGGTATAGTGCACATGTCTTGAATATTATTAAACAAGAGGGATTAAGGGTGGCTTCTGATGCTTTACATAAGATTAGAGAGAGTATCATGTAAGAGGATTGGAGGCAAAAAAAATTGCATTTAAAGAATGTGTTATTCAAGTGAGGGATATTGATACCAAAGTAGGTTTGAGAATGGATGTTGCTACTAGATGGAATTCTAGGTACCTTATGCTTGAGAGTGCAATTAGATATCGACGTGCCTTTGCAAGTTTGGCTATCCATGATACAAATTATGTTCATTGTCCATCAAATGATGAGTGGAAAAGGGCTGAAAAAATGTGTGAGTTCTTAAAGCCATTTTATGTAATGACTAATTTGATTTTAGGTTCTTCTTATCCAACTTTAAATCATTACTTCATGCAAGTTTGGAAACTTGAATGTTTGTTGCGAGAAAATGCAAAAAGTGGTGATCCGACGATTAAAGATATGTCGTTTTAATTGGTTAATAATTAAATGTATGTTATATCGTATGTTATTGCATGATCAATGTCTATTTTTGTTGAATTTTGCGTTTCTGGGAATTTTTCCAGAAACCGCCTGGCGAGTGATGAACTACCGCCAGGCGACACATGCATTTTGCCTATTTTTCTGAGTTCCTAATAGGAACCGCCTGGCGGTGAGCTTAGTGCCGCCAAGCGAAGCAAGCCCCACCACCCATTTTTCTGGGTTGATCATGAACTGCCTAGCGGTGAAGAACACCCGTCAGGCGATGCTTTTCGTTTTTATTTGATTTTCGGGTTCTGCATGTTTTGGGTTGCTTTGGTTCGGTGGAAAAGGAATTTTAAGAACATTTGGACCAAAAAGGAAGGGATTAATTGTGAAAAGTCATAGTAGTGCGATAAAATAAAATGAAATTGGCTATGAATGAATGTCAAGGTGGAAGAATTGGGGTTTTCGGAAATTGTATAACAAATTGCGTAATAAACTACAAACTTATTGGATGAATTGTGATCCTAAACCTTTGAGTGGTGAGTATTGAGTCGAAACTGAAGGAAATCGGGATGGTTGGGCTAGTTGAGGTTCGTAGGCGCAAGGGAAGGGTTGTTGTGTTCCTGGAACTGCAGGAACCGCTTGGCGGCACCGAATTGGCCGCCAGGCGCCACACCAGAGGTGCATGGTGTGTTGACTAACGAAAAACGTTGTTTTTCGTACTTTTCGGGCAACAGTAACCGTCAGGAGGTAGTTTAGTCCTGCCGAGCGCCAGTCGTCTGATTCTGGGCGCTAGGCGCCACCAATTTTTCTAGTTCGCGTAGTTTTCATAAAACTACATTTTCCGATTCGTTAACCGTTCGATTTAGGTGAAATTTTTACAGGTGGTCCACAACATGTAGTTCTTCACTTTGAACGGTGGAGATTTGATTTGGAGGTAAGTAGCTAGAGATATACATTACTTAATATTGCTGATTTTGGATTTTGTAAAATACATGAAGAAGCCCTTGATTAGTTCAAGTAACTTCTAATGAAGCATAATTGGGTTATGTGGTAATTCTGTATCAATTTGAATGTTCCTTTGGGTTAGTCAAATGTGGAGAATTTTTTTGGTGAAGGCATGTGTGTCAATATTAAATTGCATCGGTGCGTAAGATCATGTTTGAGCATGCTTGGGATGGTCTATACGACTAGGGGATGAATGCACATGTGAGATGCTATAAGGCCTAGAACATTAAAGATGACAATGCTTTTCATTAGGGGTACTCTAGAATGAGAGCAACCTGTGTGAAGTGTGCTTAAACCTGAACTAAAACCAATAATGTGCAAGTACTGGTGTAGTGATTGGTGGTACGTTTCCCCCGCCAGGCAATCTAAAAGCGGCAGCTCCTAGCGGACGTGTCCCCCGCTAGGCAATTTTGCTGTAGCAGATTGGTGTTATGCTTGCTATGATGTGCGTGATCTACAAGGCTTCTAGGATATCTTAAAGGTCGGCTTGTTGGTGTTCCTTGAGTTGAGCTCGAAATGGCATCCCTCGAGTTGAGCTCGGGATGGCGGATGAACACGAGGAACCCTTGAGTTGAGCTCGGGTTGGCGAGTGTTGCCGGTGTGAGTGTGCTGGTTGTGGCCAGTACGGATGGGTCCAGATAGATTGCCCTCCTCAATAGTTGACTAACGAGTTTGGTAGTCTTGTAACGTTACGAATTATGTTCGTATATGGGAACTCCACCTGGCGTTACAGTGTATGATCCGTAGCATGGTTACCTGCACGTGCTCTATCGGTTGTGGCCAATAGGTATGGCAACAAGACACCTTGAGGTACCCACTAGAAGATGTAGAACACGAATAACATAGTGGTGGCCATGTGATGTGATATCAAAAGATGGAATTCCTTTGGTGTGATTGTGTGATTGGTATATTTGTGTCATATATATATATATATATATATATATATATATGTTTATTTTGTTAGCTCACCCTATTTGCTTGTGTTTGGCGATGATCGTGTACGCGGTACATAGGAGCAGATGATGTTGCAGGTGGATCTGGTGAGGCTTAGCAGCGGAGCAGGGAAAACTCATGGGAATAGTTTTATAGAGTTTTATCATTTATGGTTTTGGATTAAAGATGTAATCTATTATGAGACTGTTTTGGTATTTCATTGAATTTTGAGAAGATTTGAACTCAAAGTTATCTTTATTATGAAATAAATTATTTGAAATTTTCCGCGTTTTTGGGAAATGGATTTATAATTAATGCGTTTTTATTTTCTTATTTTATTTTTTTGTTTAAACTCGTAATATCCTAACAGGATGTTACATTTGGTATTAGAGCAATGGTTTTCAAAAGATTTTTGGGCATTGGGGAGTCAGCTTGACGCGTTTCAATTGTATCTTGTGTGTTATGGTTAAGTTCTAATGCTTAACTCTATATGTTTAAGCTTAGTAACAATGTCCTTGCTAGGTTTTGTTGAGCAGGCAAGGAATGTTGCTGGTGAGGCTCAGGAAAAAGTGACGCTCTTACCGGGTTTTGGTGAACAGGTAAGGGTGGGGCTCTTGTCGGGTTTTGTTGAACAAACAAGAGTTGTGTTTGTGAGGATCAAGGAAAACAACACTCCTACCGGGTTTGTGTGAGCAGGTACGGGTTGGACTCTTGTCGGGTTTTGGTGAGCAAGCAAGGGTTGTTGTTGTGAGTCTCAGGGTATGCAACGCTCTTACCGGGTTTTGGTGAGCAAGTAAGGGTGATACTCTTGCTGGGTTTTGATGAGTAAGCAAGAGTTGTTGCTTACGGGTCTTAGTAGAAGCAGCGCTTTTACTAGGTTTTGGTGAGCAGGTAGGAGTGGTACTCTTGCTGGGTTTTGGTGAGCAGGAAAGGGTAGTTGCTTATAAGACCTAAGGAAAGTAATGCTCCTACCGGATTTTGGCGAGCAGGTAAGGGGTATTACTTGTCTTTCCCAATGCGTTGGTGCGCAAGGGGAGAGGTTCTTTCCAAGAAACGTTGGTGTGCAGGAAAGGAACTTGTGAACTGGAAGTATTAAGAACAGAAAATGTCTTGGTAGAGTGATGAGGGTGCACACTCATGACTATATCTGAGATAGTTTCCCTTCTTAATTCTAAAGGTTTTGGTAAACGAGAAAGGTGATAGGATGAGTTTGTCTTTTATACTTTCTTGTTATGTTTACGTTTTTGTGATCTATGTGTGTTATTTGTAATGGTTGACTACAGAATCAAGGTCAAACTTGATCTGTTTGTTTTGCAAGAGTTGGGTAGGGATTTTAAGAAAATCTCTTGATAGAAGATGTGAGTACGCAGAAGGATATCTCGGTGGGCAAGGAAAGATAAGTTGGTTTGATGAGCCTAAGAGCGACGTTAGGACCCAAAAGCAACGCATTAGGCAAGGGGATCTTCAAGAATGAGTTCTTGGGACTAATACCTCAAGTGTTGCGAGAGGAATTGAATTCAAGGGTTAAAATAAGGAGAGGTGTTCAAATGTCTATTGGTGTCGCGAAGTTGGGAAGTTAAATTGGTACTACTCTCTAGTATAGGTCTAAAGTTGGAGGTAGTAAGTGGTGAAAAGTACGAAGCAAAGGTTAAAACAAAAGGGTAGAGACCAAGAGGGATAATCTCAAGTTAAAGGTAAGTTGAGGCAGAGCTCGGATGATTAAATCGAAACGGGAAGACCAATCTGGTGGTGAGAATACAGTGAGTTCAAGGTTTTATACCTAGGTAACTCATAGGAAGTAGTTGAAATTTTTCAACAAGGACCGCGATTCAGGTCAAGAGTATAAGGGACATCCTAATGAGGGTGGCTCGCAAGAGAGACAAGTTTGAGTTGGGACATGAGATGAACAAATTCTCGTATAAAAAGAAGAGCTACAACGTAAGTCGTTCTTAAGGGAAGCAAGATGATAAACGGTGATGGACTGATTGAAGCAAACAAGCACATTCAAGGATACAAGGTTTAAAAGTAGTACTTGAGAGGTGAATTTTGTGTTAATGGAGATCGTATACTTTGGGTTGTGCCATAAGAGATTTGGGTTCTGATAGTCTGCAAAGGGAGTTGGTAGTGAGAGGTTGGTTTTTTTTTCGACTATAGTTACGGCCAAGGGAGAAGTATTCTCGTATGGTGGGCTACTGGGGATCAAAGGATTCAACCTCGAGATTAACTGGAAATCAACTCCTTTGTGTGATTGGGACAGAAACGCAAGGAAAATTGGTTATTCCATGTTTTCCTTCCCTGATCGAGGGGATACCAACAAAGTGGCATAGATGACACAAAGGAGATAAATCGACCGTGGAGTACTATTTGTTGATCAAGAGGAAAGAAGGGGGCAGAACATCATGGCAATTTGAGTCGACTAACAACGATGGATGAAATATAAAGGCAAGGGATTGCAATTGCGAAAGATTTCTTAAACGCGTTTCTGAAGAAGGTGCTAGAATTTTCATCTATAAGTGATGGGGTTCACTACAACGTTGATGTGTGAATCAAAACTAAGAGAAATTGTCTTTAATGGGATAGTTTCTACTGAGGGTGTAAAAATTAAAGAAGCAGGTTGTAACATCTCGTCCAGATATTACGAATTTATTAAAATAAAGTAAAGTAATTAATTTCATTTTGATTAATAATACTCCATTTCCCAAAAACACGGGAAATTTAGATCTTTATTACTTTACCAAGAAGTCCATAAATACAAAACTGCAAATGTAATCAAAATATTCCATGAGTCTTTACAATCCATTTCAAATAAAGTAAAGAAAACATTAACAAAAAGATCCCATGGTCATCCCCTCTCCGCAGCTAAGCCTCACCATCTGCACCTGCATCATCACCTGCTCACGTGTACCGCATACACGATCATCGCCAACCACAAGCAGATAGGGTGAGCTAACAGTTGAAACACACAAAAATATACCAACATACATATACATGTATAACCAATACAGATAATATAACAATAACACAAACTCTTTCTTTATACTACATGTCCACAACCATATAAAATATCATTTCTTTTCCCACGGAACCTTACTCCATTACCATCACATGGCCACCACCATGTACACCGATGCACCTAGTGGAAGACTCGTTACCTTCCCTTCACATGGCCACAACCATGTTAGCAGCCATCTACATCTCCTATTAAGTATCTCAAGTTGCCTTGCTTCCACACCTATCGGCCACAACCGATAGAGCACGTGCGGAAACCATGCTACGGATCACACACCGTAACGCCAGGTGGAGTTCCCAAATACGAACAAAGTTCGTAACGTCCCAGGACTACCAAACTCGTCAGCAACCACTGAGGAGGGCAATCCAAGTGGACCCATCAGTACTGGCCACAACCAGCACACTCACACCGGCAACACTCGCCAACCCGAGCCACCACTCAAGGGTTCCTCGTGTTCATCCGCTATCCCGAGCCACAACTCAAAGGAAGTCATTGCGGGCCACAACCCATAGAATGCCACGTGCTTAATCCTTGTCCCGGGCAACAACCCAAGGATACGTTCTGGGCCACAACCCATGGAACACCAGCAAGCTCACCATTAAGACACTCTAGAAGCATTATAGATCATGCATCAGCATCCAAGCATTATAGATCATCCAACCAATTAGAAAGAATTAAATATCTAATGAGTACATTAACTAGATTCACTCTAGGAAGAAATAATTTGGATGCAATTTTAGGTTCCCAAAAAGAAGTGTACTGAATAGAGAAGGCATAGGTTATGCTGAACACGAAAATCAACTTGGTAGTCGACTAGAGTCAAGGAAATTCATTAACTTGAGTAAACAATCTTCTATTGTATGCTTTTATTGTTGTGAACCTGGCCATACATCAAATAAATGCTACTTTAAGAATTATGGTGTTCCTGAGGGTAAATATAAATGGATAGCTAAAGAATCAAATGTTTTGTCTAACATGAAAGGACCCAAATTCAATTGGGTACTTGCATCATCTCTTTAAATTGTTTTGTAGAGTTTATGAAAAGCCTAATGATCAATGTGATATTATTTTTTGGGTTGCACAAGTAAAGATAAGTTTGAATCACTCCCTACCTCAATAATGATGAGTAAAACAACTTTTAACACTTTTTGATGATGTTTCTTAGGACATAAAGATTAATCTTTTACTACCAAAAGTGTTTCTACAAATACAAATTGTGTTGTTACATCTATGTTGCTATTCTTCAACATTTTAATGAATTAGGCATACTTAATTTCGCATTTACAGCATAAAAATTTGCATCAGATTTTACCATTCTACAGCAAATAAAGTTGACTATCTAGTTAACTATCATTTTCATACTGCACCAAATTTGTCACCACTGCACCAGTTTTTTCTGTTTTTGCATTAAATAGTCAACTTGCTAGTTAACTAGTCACGCATTTTTCATATTTCATGTGGTATATTTCGAAATTAGTCGACTACATTAGTACCCTAGTTAGCTATGTCTGCAACAAACTTGGTTTAGTAAAGTTTTTTTGATAACTTTCAAATTAATTTCAAAAGCCATAAACAACACTACTAAATCCCTAAATAAGATCCGAACCCTAAATCCCCATTCTCTAATTGTTTTCAAAATTTCCAATCTCTTTAAAACCCTAATCTTGAGAAGTTGTAGTAAGTTACCAATATTCCTTTTTCATTGTGCCATTTGAATTGTGTTGTTGTTACTCATCCTTCCTGCAACCTTCATATACGTTTGAGGAAGAAGAAAAGAAATTTGTCGCTGCCATTGTTGATGATGAGGAAGGATCTCCACAAGCTGAAATGTCCGATTAATGGGATTGTAATCTTTCTATCTTTCTCCTTTTGTTTTCATTTTGGTTTAAATTGGTGTTAACATGTACACTGCCTGATCTAGTTTCAGTAGCGTAAATAGGATATCTCTTTTGCCTATAATTGAGGATATTAAAAAGATATGCGCGTGGGTTGTACGAGTCGGGCCTTTACGGGCCAGTAGGCTCAATATCACGACTTACCACACGTATTTTTTGCAGGTCGGCCCGTCAGGCCATGCCCACATTACAACCCTTTTCCACATCCATATTTATATTTGTGCTTCATAGATTAAATTCCACTTTTTAAGATGATGTCAAAGTTATATAAAGTTTGTGCAAATAATATTTGTTATTTGTTGTTTTATTGTGCGACTTGTTACTGAACAACCCACTATTGTATGTCACACACTCAAGATGTATATGCCTTGGTGTGAATAAAGTGTATTGGAGATTTCATATTGTCATATTGACTAAAGATAAACTGGATTTATAGTATATAAGTAATTGCAAATCTTATTTTACAGACAAATTTTATAAGATTGAGTCAGACTTAAAGTCCACTTCATTTTTCATTTCAAATGGTGTTAAAATTTGATTCCATGGATATTGTACCCGTCCAGAAATAGTGCGTCGATATATTATCGATGATAGGGTGATGATCAACAATGAACAGAGATATGAAATGGCATCGCCATCAAGCCGACACTTGAGCAAGGATGAACAGAGGTGAAGAGTTGTATCGCCATATAGCTGATGTCAAGGAATAGGGAAAAAATTCAAGTCAAAAAGCACGTCTCCACATAGTCGAGGTTATTGTGGCAATCCAAAAGGATGTCTCCACAGACTTGAGGTCATTGGAGGAATCCAGAAGGATGTCTCCATAGAGTCGAGGTCATTGTAAAAATCCCGAAGGATGTCTCCACAGAGCTGAGGTCATTGTAGGAATCCAGAAGGATGCCTCCATAAAGACGAGGTTATTGTAGAAATCCAGAAGGATGTCTCCACAAAGTCGAGGTCATTGCAAGAATCCAGAAAGATGTCTCCATATAGTCGAGGTCATTGTAAAAATCCAGAAGGATGTCTTCCTAGGACCGACGCCACTTAGGGTAGTTGGTTGATGGTTCAAGATTTACGAGGATATCACCATAGTACCGATCTCTCTGTAAGAAGCTAGGATTGAGGAGATGGTGGACGTGAAGATAGAAAATATTTAAAGGAAGGTACATTAGTTATTATTTAGGGAAATATTCTAGTTGTTATTTAAGGGAACACTACAAAACACCATTTTTGCTTCATAATATGACGGTTATAGAAAACTGCCATATGACGGTTTTAATATGGCGGTTATAGAAAACTGTCATAATTTGCTTCATAATACGACAGTTCTATAACTGCCACATTTTGTATGCAAAATATGGCATTTGAAAACGCCATTATGCTCCCATTACACTTTCGTTTTCTAGTGGCGCCATCTTTCCCTCCATAATACTTTTTTTTTTTTACTTCTCATTTAATTCTATCTTTTTTATTACACAGAAAATCGAATTTTAATGGGATAAATGCACACACAAAACATAAAATTGACTCATGTAAGACAACCTACAAAATCCTCTCTATCAACCCCAATAGCTGTTTCGTTTCCACACTCTTCACACCTCACAATTTTCCACTCTCGCACCTCGCAGTTCCCAATCCTCGCCGACTCCACCCTCCTCGCCGCAGGAGATCACCATGCAGTTTCCCACTCCTCGCACCTCGCTGTTTCCACTCCTCGCACCTCGCACCACCACACCATTCTTGTTGTTTCCGCTCCTCGCACCAAGGCGCCGAAGATTGGGACTCCCTTCGCCACACTGATTGGGAACCAGCAAAGCGTTGAAAATCTCTAGCAACTACGACGACAATGTCGAACAGGGTTTCGTCGCGAGCCATTTCTCCGCTGCCCAAACTCTCAACCAATCGAGCACACTAGCAGTCGCCACGGAGCATTCGTTGTGCATTTCCTCATTTCCGACACGGACAAGGTCCTTCCACTTCTTTCCCTCTATTACGATTTCGTTTTTGGTTGGTTTGCACTTTGATTAGTGACTAATGTGCGACTCGTATTGTTTGCTCTGATTATTGGGTTAATTAGTGGGAAACATAAAAGTTGTGATTTTGATTGCCAGAAGGCATGAAAATGCTTTGTTTTGGCGCTTTTGTTTGATGTTTATGGCTGTTGATATCATGGTTAATACTAGGTTTCTAGCATCTATAACGGATTTTGTTTGTTGTGGACTGTTGGAAGAGGTTGGTATTTTTTGGATGAAATAAGGAACTGGGTTAATGTTTTATAAGGCCCCATGGTCTAGTGTTGTGTTTTTATAAGGTAACTTGTCCTGTGTTTGATGGATTTTGAAAGCACCAAAGAATCTAATCTTGTATTGTTTTAACTTTTCTAAGACTAGTCATGTGAATGTCTGTGTAGTGGATTTTGAAATGATAGAAGTGGAAGTAAGGATTCAATGGCTGTAAAAAAATGGTGCTTGTTCTTGTTATGTGTTTTTTTACCTTTCAAATAAACAATTTTCATTCTGTGATTTTTTGTCTAAAGAAGGAACAAGGGTCTGTTTGCTTTTCCATCGAAAACCAATGTTATATGAGTAATTTCAACGTCTCTTTGAAGCTTGGATCAAAAACCAAACACGTTAGAATGTTTGGAAGATGAGAGAGTCTTTGAAGTATAGTCATTTCATCAGTTTCTGAATTTCTATTGAATTAATTACTTTTGTTTGTTCTATTTACTATGATATTTATGAACTACAATTAATAGATTGTTAGTTACATTTGAGAAGGTTTAAAGGGTTCTTCTAGGCTATAGTGAGAAGTGGAGAAAGGTATCTCTTTTACCATGTAGTGATTGGATGATTCTTGATGAGAATGATACGTTTTTCTCATTGTCATCATGTTGAATTTAAAAGTTCCATGTTAGATATTCACTTTCATAATGTGTCCTATATTACAAACACTACCGAGTTACTGTTATGCCTGATCTTTACCTATTGAATATGAAGATTTCAGGGAATCCTAGGGGTTATGAATGAGATGAATATATATATATATATATATATATATATATATATATATTGTCAATCTGTTGGAAACCTAATTAATATATATATATATATATATATATATATATATAAATGAAAATGATTATGATTTAACAGGAAACTCATAATTGTGATTTAAAAAATGGATTTTACCTTTAATCCTAGGTTTTTCATCTTGACAGTACTTCGTGGGTTAGTGTCAATTAGTATTTTGTTTTCATGAGTATGTACCAACCAACATAATAGTGTGTGCATGCATCATTCCATTATTTATTTAAATCATAACTTTGGTTGAGATTGTCATGATTAGTATTATATTGATAAGTTTTAATGTGTGTGTCTTGCTAAATCTTTCCTTTGTCAATCTTATAAAATGGTATTCATGGGTGCTAACAGTAGCTTGCTTTTTGTGTTCTTTTGCTTCCTATATTGTTTATACTTGTAATTTATAGTGTACAACTAGAAACAATATTCAGTGAAACTTTTTTGACTATTTTGTATGCAGATTTTATTGTGATTGAAAAAAAAAATCATTTATTGCGTCAAAGACAATTATCCAGGTAATTTATTGGATTTACTCCCTATCAAACTTTATTAATTAAACATTGTCAATGTTTCCTTTTGTATTTATAAACTTTATCTACTTACCTTTATTGTCTACTTTTGTTCATTTTATTTTGTATGATCCATATCTGTTAGCAGCCCATTAGCCAAATGAGAATTTTACTAGAACTAAGATTATCTTTCCCATTTATTTTTTATGGGTTATGATGCTTACTTCGCCTGAGTGCTTTGACACTTCTAAACCATCCTCAGATTTTTCCTTTTCACTAGTATTCATTCCTTGATGAGATGAGCGCTTCTTTTTGAAACCAATGAAAGCAACTTTCTGCTGATAATTCTTAGAGAGCACTTTTTGTTTATCTCTAACAGGATGTTGGTTAGGCACTTTATCAAGACCCATCAAATTTAAAATAACACTTGATGCTTCTTTAGACTCCATTATGCAATTATTATTCTACAAGATAAGTTGAACACTAGAAGCACTCTCTAAAAACTAATGAAATTGTCTGCAATAGATCACAATATCTGTCACATGAAAATAAAAGTTATGAATGCATGCTGATAAGTGATAAATATAATCTATTTGGTCATTTCTTTCCTTTTCAAACAGTGAATCCAAAGCAAGAAGAATCACAAACCAACCTTTTGTATTACATCTCATTTGTTGTAGACCAAAGGATTAATAAAATAGGGGGTATGGAATCTAGTGCTTCCTATTCTTCAACACTTCCTGGGAATGATTTTAATGCTCTATCACTTTCAATTTTCTTATTTGTGTCTGAACTAATTGTTGGTGTACTGGTTTATCATTTTAAGTCGTCATAATTTGTTTATTTGGCGGTCTTTTGCACTTCCAATTTAATGTAGGAAAAAATAGATGAGCTAATGTTGAATAACCCAAAGATTGCATCAGATATATCTCCAAATGATCCGATTGGTCTCATATTTGGTAAGGAGAATCCAGGTCGGGTCAGAGGATTGTCACATGGAGCTTGTCACACTCTTGCATTTAAGCAATCCACTACAAGATTAAATGGTATGAATTTTGCTTCATGTAGTGCACCATCAACAAATACGGATGAGAAGTTTCTAAAGATAGAAAATGAGCTCACAACTCTCAAAAACCAAATGCAAACATTGGTTGCCTACATTGCTTCTAGAGATGACGTTCCTGACCATTTTGCTGCTATGGCTGTAGGTTTGGTACATACTTCGGTTAATGAGGTAAAACTTAATAGTTTATTTAACAAATTACACAAGTTTATTATAATACACATGTGAATTTGAATAAGTTATAATTATTTTTTATTCCAGGTACCCGATGTTGGAAGTGGTGCTCCATCACCTATTGGTATAAGAAGATCAAGTGGGACAGAAAAGACAAATTAGGCACATAACTATAGGAACATAGCTATAGAAATTTAGCAAAATGTATTATAATAATGTTTTAGATTTTTTTTGGCTTTTGTTTTCAATGTGAAAACTTTTGGATGGTGTTTCGTAATATCAACTTTTTAAATATGAAATATGAATTATGAATGGAAGTATTATTGATCAAGATGTTGTCTGTGATTTTTTTAATTTTATGGAAAACAGGTTCAATAATAATGGAAAGCAGGTTACATAAAATTAATATAAAATAAATTACATTCAAATTATGGCAGTTGAAACGTCGTATAACGCATCTGTACAGTACAAATAATGGCATTTCTAGGTAGTGTATTTCGCATGACAATTCTTTAAAAATAAACAATTTAAGACGGTTTTAACTGCCATTATTTGCGCACAAAATACGGCGGTTCAAACTGCCATTATTTGCGCAATGCATTTAATGGCGGGCGCTGCGGCATTTCGTCCAAGACCGCCATATTATTCATTGTGGCAATAGGATATATGGTGGTACCCGCACCTGCCATACGCGCAAAATATGACGGTCAAAACCGCCATTTTATACCCCAAATAACCGTTGTATTTAACAATTTTTTTTGTAGTGGAATAATTTATATTATCTTTAAGGCTATTATTATGCATTAACTGATTATGTATATCTACAATATTTGTAACCGATTTACCTTCTATAAATAAGAATGTTACTCTCATGGTCAAGGGACAAATTGTTTTTTACCTAAGCAAGTCTTAAGCTAGGGTTAAAAATTTCTTTCTTTTTGTTTTTGGTTAAGAATTATCTGGCACTTTTTCTTTACCAGAACATATATGTTAAAATTAGATCAAGCATAGCTCGAAACAAAGGTCTCAAAGTTATATGGTTCTTAATACAAATGCATGAATGAGGTCATACTTGACTTCCAGCTTATTCTCAAGTACTTACATGTTACTCAAATAAATTTATTTCTCAACCTAAAAACTCATAAATTCAGTGATAATGTAGTTCCAAATTTGTTCATAGCTAACTAGTATCAATAATAAAAATGGAATAGAAAAACTTCAAAACTTAGTTAAAACTAATAAAGACGCAAACTTTAAAACATCAATAACATTATGTTAACATCACTCTTAGAAAGTACTTAAATAACAACTAATATTAGTGACCAAAAATATGTTTAGAAACTAAGACTAATTTAGAGAATAATTCTTTTAGTAACCAAAACACAGGTAGTTAATGCTAGTGACCAACCTAGAAACCAATTCATAATAGAAATTATTTTAGTTACCAATTTAGAAACTAATTATAACTTTTGAAACTATTTTAGTTACAACAAAATTTTTAGTTTATATATTGATATCTAAAGAGATCACTATAGTGAAAAATATTTTTGGTCACTAAAATTGATTATTATTGAAGTATTTTCTTATAATGCATATCCTACATTTTCTATTACAATGTAAAAATATTTGGAAGTTAAAAAAAGATTATATCTAGCGAGTTAGTGTAATAATTAAATAATTTGCCATTAAATTTTTATTTTTATTGGCAGTAAGGGGCAACATTCCAAAATTGGCTTAAGACGTGTTCTTCGAAATGTAAGAGAAGGAGGAAAATGTGAATCGCATTTAGTTTGTGTGGTAAAACATGAGAAGAAGCAAAAACACGTGTTGAAAGTTGTAACACATTGACAAACTATATAAGTTACAATAGGGAATGAGAAAATGAATCAAAAACAAAATTAAACAAAACATCATTTACCATCACAATTCAATACACAAGAATATCGAAGATGGACTCCCAAAATGCAAGCTACAACGCTGGTCAAGCTAAGGGCCAAGCTCAGGTATACCTTCAAACTTTCTGTTTTTAGTATGTTGATGTTCATGTATGCTCAATATTTAGAAATCATTGACAAGATTCTCTATGGTATTGCAGGAAAAGGCTAGCAACATGATGGACAAGGCTAGCGATGCTGCTCATTCTGCTCAAGATTCTATGCAACAGGTTCTTTTATCCTTTCTTTCTCAACTCCTCTCCAAATCAAATTATGTAGTAACATTCATGTTTAATCCATATTACAATAATATTCATATTGATATATGAATGTAATAGAGTTTTGCATGGTTGTTGAATTAGAAATTGAGACGCGTGATAGAAGAAAGTGTATTTTGTTGTGTATAGGGTGGACAACAAATGAAGGAAAAGGCACAAGGAGCTGCCGATGGTATCAAGAATACTTTGAATTCAAATAACTAATAAAACTAAATGGATTGTTAACTATGCTAAACTTCCTTTCTTTCACGAGAATAAACCTTGTTCCTGCTCATCCACATATTTTGCAGAAACATGATTTTACCTTTTATTTTAGATATGTATTCATCTGATTAATATTTATAGAAGCATTCAATTTTATTTCAAATGTAACCATTTTTCTTTGATCTAGGAAACCAATTTCTTTAACGATCAAGACTCATGCACTTTGCCTAATCATAATTCATTTTTTTTTTTCAAACTAGTGTGACATTCATGCAAACGGAACAAAATTGCACCCTTTTAATAAAGAATTTTAATATATATATATATATATATATATATATATATATATATATATATATATATATTAAAATATTAAGATGTAAAATAATAGTGAATAATCTAGAGAATAATATATTATTTAAAATAATATTATTATTAAACATTTTCAATGTTGGTTACTTACATAATTTAAATTAGATTATAAAAATATTGAATAAACACAGTTTTTAATTGACATGGAATGTATCAAACGCTAGGCTGTAAATATTATGAATTAGAAAGATTATATAAACTTTAAAGTTTGAGAAGCAAGATTAGAAATGCACAAATTTCAATTTTGTATTGAAGTTAAGACTAAAAACATAACCATTATTCTTATAATCTCATAAATACTTTTGACAACAACCTTAAACATAAACCTTTGAGACGACACAATTAATTACCTTGAATCCTTATGCAGAAATTATACCATTTAAGTATCTAATATAATTGCCCCATTATTAATAATATTAATTAAATAAAGAAGTTCAAAAACGTAATTTGACAAGTTTTCTTTGTTTTAGTTCTAGTGCATCATTATCCATCAAGAATTTAGAATCGTGCTAAGAATTGGGCATAACACTAGCCATATGGTCCTAACCACAGCTCTGTGATATTAAACACAACATTCTTGGAGTGAATCTTCTAACATTATACATCATGCCAATCATATCTTAACCAAACAACATAATGATTAGTTTCTTACATATGTATACAAACATATATTTAGATAGCAATAATGCAATCTTTGTACGTACAGATAAGCACAATAATTTTCAACCACAGTTTATTTTATAATTTTTAAGTTGTAAACTTTCATGGCACATGGACTTTATGTAAGATCACGCAAAATTATAATAATTAAAAAATAAATAAATGAAGTGATAATTAACTAATTTAAAAGAATTTATTTAAAAAATTTTATAAGATACAATAATTTATTATTATTTTTATGTAAAAGATTTTTTAAGATATATAATAACATGCTTAGTTTTCTTAAGCATGTGCCTCCATCCTTGGTTGGGGTCAATCCTTCATCATCTTCCCCTCCTTGGAGAGAATTTGACCACAAATTCTTTGAGCCTTTGTAGATGGAGCTTGGCTTGATTTGGGGGAGGATTTGCGCCTCCCTTTTATGAGCTCTTGTTCCATCCTTTCTAAGGGTATTACCCCTAGCTTTGGTTAGGCCATCTTTATTTTCTAGACTACTCTTCCTCTCTTGCTTTTGCTTTGGGCCTTCCTTTTTGACTTGGGAAGAGAAGGAAGGGTGATGCACATCTTGCTTTGGAAGAATTTTTTTGTAGGCAAGTAACACCTTAGTGAAAGCTTGCCCCTTTTCTTTTTCTTCTTTATCTTTTCTTATTATATTTCTATCCTTATTAACTTCTTGAGGTGATAGAGGTTGTAAAGTGGTCTTTTTCCCATTTTTAAAGAAAATGTATTGGTTGGTATGACCATCATGTAAAGTTTGTTTATCAAATTGCCATGGCCTACCTAGTAAGATATGTGTGACTTTCATGGGAACAACATCACATAGCACCTCATCTTTGTAGCTTCCTATAGAGAAGTTAATTAGGACTTGTTTATTGACATCTATTTCTCCCTCTTTACTTATCCAAGCAAGCTTGTAGGGCTTAGCATGAGGAATGGTCTCTAAGCTAAGCTTTTCCACCAACCTTGTGCTAGCTACATTGGTACTACTTCCTCCATCAATAATTAGAGAGCAAACCCATTTGTTAATTTTGCATCTAGATTGAAAAATGTTTTCTCTTTGAGTTGGCTCAAGCTCACTTTGATCTTGACCTATCATGCGCCTTAATAACATAGGGTCTTTCTCAAAAATTTTAGTTTTACTAGAGGAAGAAGATTCTTTTGAAAGAGAATGGGGAGATGAGTGTTCACTTTCAACATCATTACTCTTCTTTAAGATCATGGTCCTCTTGGTTGGGCAATTTAAAGCAATGTGATTATAACCCAAACATTTAAAACATTTAATGGAACTTGATCTTGAAGAAGTGGAATGGTGAATGTGATCACTTGGAGACTTACTTTTACTTGGTGGTTCTTGATGAGAGTTAGAAGGGAACTTATCATGTTTCTTTTTATCCTTTCCCTTCCATGAGTGACTAAAGTAGTGATTGGGTGAGTAACTCTTCTTTGCCCTTCTTTTTCTTTTCAATTGAATTTCAATCCCAAGGGCAAGTGTGAAAACATTTTCAAGAGTGGAGTACTCATACAACTCTACTTGGTCTTTTATGTCTCTCCTAAGACCACTCACAAATCTTTTTATTTTCTCTTTGTTACTTTCTTTTATTTCAACCCTACGCATTTGAGACTCTAATTCTTTAAAGTATTCAAGCCTTTGAATGTGATCTTGGATTCTTAGGTCACTTTGCTCCTTGTCTTTTCTCAATTGTTCAAAGGCCTCCTTCCTAGACAACTCCAAATCCCGAAGCAATCTCATCAATGTATTGTTTTTGTTTGGTGTAAGTGCATTTGATGAACTTGCCATGATTCCTACAACAAAAACACTCAAATCCGAGACAAAATAAATAGATTAGAGGTTAGAAAACATGAAAATCGAGACCAAATCCAACCCAAAATGTAACCCAAGTGTTTAGATCACTCTCCCAAAGTAACAAGGCAAGGCTAGCACTCAAAATCCACCAAAGGAGTGAAGCAAACACTTTTAAAAACTTGTTCAAAACCTTTCAAATGCAAACACTTGGTGAAGCCTTTGGAGCTTCATAATAAGTTCCTTCCTATAGGAGGGAGGAACAAATCTAGCGCGCATAAGAGTTTTAATGTCCTTCCAAGAAGCCGCGGGTGGCCCTTAGTCATAATTCTTACAAACTTTATGCCACCAAGTATTGGCATACTCCAAAAATCCTAAAACTACTAGATCAACTTGTGCTTGATCCTTTACATGATTTTCAATGAAAATTTGATCAACTTTAGCTTCCCAATCAAGGAAGATTTTGGGATCACTTCCACCGTAGAACTTAGGAATCTTTGGAGTTTGCTTCTCTTGTGATGGGTTGCGCCTATAATGCCCTCTTTTCCTAGGATATCTTTCTTTCTCCCTAGATTCAAGCCTTTGAATGTGATCTTGGATTCTTAGGTCACTTTGCTCCTTGTCTTTTCTCAATTGTTCAAAGGCCTCCTTCCTAGACAACTCCAAATCCCGAAGCAATCTCATCAATGTATTGTTTTTGTTTGGTGTAGGTGCATTTGATGAACTTGCCATGATTCCTACAACAAAAACACTCAAATCCGAGACAAAATAAATAGATTAGAGGTTAGAAAACATGAAAATCGAGACCAAATCCAACCCAAAATGTAACCCAAGTGTTTAGATCACTCTCCCAAAGTAACAAGGCAAGGCTAGCACTCAAAATCCACCAAAGGAGTGAAGCAAACACTTTTAAAAACTTGTTCAAAACCTTTCAAATGCAAACACTTGGTGAAGCCTTTGGAGCTTCATAATAAGTTCCTTCCTATAGGAGGGAGGAACAAATCTAGCGCGCATAAGAGTTTTAATGTCCTTCCAAGAAGCCGCGGGTGGCCCTTAGTCATAATTCTTACAAACTTTATGCCATCAAGTATTGGCATACTCCAAAAATCCTAAAACTACTAGATCAACTTGTGCTTGATCCTTTACATGATTTTCAATGAAAATTTGATCAACTTTAGCTTCCCAATCAAGGAAGATTTTGGGATCACTTCCACCGTAGAACTTAGGAATCTTTGGAGTTTGCTTCTCTTGTGATGGGTTGCGCCTATAATGCCCTCTTTTCCTAGGATATCTTTCTTTCTCCCTAGATTCAAGCCTTTGAATGTGATCTTGGATTCTTAGGTCACTTTGCTCCTTGTCTTTTCTCAATTGTTCAAAGGCCTCCTTCCTAGACAACTCCAAATCCCGAAGCAATCTCATCAATGTATTGTTTTTGTTTGGTGTAGGTGCATTTGATGAACTTGCCATGATTCCTACAACAAAAACACTCAAATCCGAGACAAAATAAATAGATTAGAGGTTAGAAAACATGAAAATCGAGACCAAATCCAACCCAAAATGTAACCCAAGTGTTTAGATCACTCTCCCAAAGTAACAAGGCAAGGCTAGCACTCAAAATCCACCAAAGGAGTGAAGCAAACACTTTTAAAAACTTGTTCAAAACCTTTCAAATGCAATACAAGTGATTCGGCCACAACATCCCAAGAGTTTCAAGAAAAGAAAACTACGAAGACACAACAAAGAACACCTAGTGACAAGCAAGAAAAGCACAAAAACAAGAAAGTTTAACTTCTAAGGAAATTTTGTTTTAAAGACAAAACTTGAACAAGACTAAAGCAATGAAAAACACTTTTAAAGACTCTATGGAAAGCATTTGAACAAGCCAAAATTATACCTCAAATTATGCATACACCAAGAAAGATCATAACCAAGTTAAAGCATGGAACTAATTTGCCAATATCACCCAAAATCCAAGTATAAAATTTGGTAGCATAACACCTAGTAAAAATGGCCAAATGGATTCGCCAAGCATTGTAAAAGCTCTCGGCCAAACTGTTTTTGGTCTTGAAAACACTTTTTCTTTTCAAAAATAGGTACTTAAAATGATGAGAAGGATGTTTTAGGGTGTCTTGAACACTTAGTTCCTTAAAATTAGGTCAAAATCAATTTCAAGGAGCATACAACAACACAAGGCATAGATCTCATGCTATAGTTCAAAAACTTAGAAACAAGAACAAGAAAACTCAAAGAAGCATATGACAAGAGACTCAAGAAAAAGTTAGACACATTTAAAGACTCAACATGACATACACAAAGACACAAACATGTAGCTATCATGCATTTAAACTCATGGATTTGAGGCTCAAAGACTAAACATCAAAAGACATGTTATCCAACCACATTTAGGAGCAAAAGAGTCACAAAACCGAAGCCAAAATTGCCACAACATAACCTGAAAACGTTGTTTTTCGTATTCTCGGCAGCTCTGACCTTTGCTCACTCATTTGATCATAACTCTCTCCACAGAACTCCAAATGCATTAATTTTTTTTTTTGGAAACTAGACTCACAGAGCTTTCTTTTGATATAACGAACGTTACTTTTGAACCACTGAGATAGCTGCAGTATTTTTTTCAAAAACGCACACGTTGCTGCCAGCACTGTTTTTATGTGGACCATTCAAAGATAGCTACACAAGACAAGGTTAGAACATGAAAACACCATATTCAAGGACAACCAAAGCTCTAGATACCAAATGATGAAGGATTATGTTGTTCCTTTTTAAGATTATTGAATATGGTGTGAGTTGATTGAGAAAGCTAAGTGAAATCCCCACTGGACATTAAGATAGCAAGCTATCTAGATGTGAAGGTTCCTTTCACAAAACTCAAGAGAAGAAGATGATGGATTGATTCAAAACAAAAAGGAAATGGAAAGCACATAAACCATAGAAAACCAAGAACAATTAAAGGAAGAAGAAAACATAAAATGGAAAGGAAAGAAATGGTAAAAAATGTGAGAAGCACGCCACTACAAGGCTAGGCTAGTAGCCATGACAACCTTGAAGATGAGTGGATGTGTGCCGCCACTTGCTATGCAAGATAAGGCTTAAAAGTATTCACTCCCAAGGGAGGAAACTCTCACAAATGGTTGAGACACAAGAGTGTTTTTACTTCAAAATCTTCAACCCTTTTACATGTCTAGGAGCACCCCTTATATAGAAGAGTTTAGGGGCCTCTAAGCAAATAAAAGATACCTAAGGATGTCTCTACAAAAACCTAACCCTAGCTTCTAGAAACTAGGTCAAATAAGGTTACAAAAATGAGAGACAAAAGAGCCAACTATGGTGTGTGCAAGGCTAATTTCGTTCTAGCACAAAAGGAGACAAAGAATGTGTCTAATATGTCTCCAAAATGTGGCCAAAGTGTGCTAAAAACAAAGGAGACCAAAGGTACATAGGTACACTTGTTTTATGCATTTTACTTTATGCTTTATGCCTTTGCTTTACTCTCTCCTCCACATCATTTATGCTCCCCAATCTCCATGCGCCACCTAGCATTGCTTTCTTACTCCTAATTAACCGACAAAGCAAATAAACATAGATTAGCATGTTGGTTTAAGTCAAGTCAACTATAGTCAACAAGTCAAACCTAGTCAAAGGTCAACAAGTCAACTAAAGTTGATTCAACTAAGTCAACTTAGGGAATCAAAAATAACAAACACAAATGAAAGGGGTGAAGGATTAGTGAACTTCCTTTCTAAACATGCTTAGTTTTCTTAAGCATGTGCCTCCATCCTTGGTTGGGGTCAATCCTTCATCAGGCTTTATTTCGAATATTGGCTATCTCTTACTCCTTTTGGGTTGTAGGCATTGTAGTGAGCTTTAGTATTTCCTTTTAAGTACCTTGGATAACTGTAAGCAGTGATTTTATACTCCGCAACTTGGCTCTTTATATTATCCGGTGTAAGATTTCATTTAATTATGTTATTATTTAAATGGGATGTTACAAGAACTTTATCACATGAGCAATTTTCTTTTGTTGAACTCAATCTTCATGAATAGTTTAACATTAATAACCTTAAAAGATAATATTTATGCTTTTTTATCATAATAAATAACATTAAATATTGATGAACTAATGTTTTGATTTAAGAATTTAAACAAATGAAACAATCTAACTATTAAATATTCACTAAATCATCAAGTTTTAGCATGTTTAGTGTCACCTAAGTTTTATATGATACAACATAAAAACTTTTACTAGTTAAAAAATAAGTAACAATGCATGTTTCATTACAGAAGACATCAATTCCATTTTCAATTTGTAAGTATATATAAAAGGCACAAAAGTTGCTCATAAATTCTAATGAAGATTATAACACAAACATTTTTTAAAATGTATGTTAAATTTATGTGTGTGTATGTAATATTGGGTTGTTCATGTGAGACATATTAAGTTTGGACTGAAAACAATAAACGTTTAATCCATTTTTCTACACATGAGGTTTACAGGAAGATTATAGGAAGCTTTCTCCCAGGGTAAGTTGTCTCCTTATGTTTGTGCTTCTTGTTACAGTGTAAATTCATACCCATGTAAAGGAATATCTACCTCGCGTCATAACAAGGTGTAGAATTAGGAGTTAATTTTCAAAGTTTTTCATTAGGGTGTTTTCTTCTTTTTTTCATTTTCATTTTCAGTTCATGTGATTTGGTTGATAATATACAACAATTTTTGTGGACCTAATGCTACTAAAGGGAAGACCAAGGAGTGCGACAGTAGCAAGATTTTGAAGGGTTCAATCAAGAAAAGGGGGACAAAATTACATGATATAGAAGATTTTGATGTTGTTCCTATACGAAGTGATAGGTCATTTCCAAATGGCAAAGGGTCATATTGGTTGAGGTCAGTTGTATTAATAGATTATGAATTCAATTCTTGAAAAGGTAAATAGAAATACACTTTATATATTTCCATTGATTAAGCTATGTGGATTGGAAGGCATTAATCATGCTTCTTGACTTAATGATTGATATATGAATCAATGATTTTTTTTTTTTTATCTTTCTACTCATCTTGACTTGCCTAGGAATGTACAGAAGATAGATATTTTTCTTCTCATTTCCATTTCAATTAGCAATTTGTTACAATGATTTTTTGTAGAGCCTATTCTCTAGTAGTGATTGTCATTCTTGTGGAACAGAGCAGTTGTAAGTTTTTAGAATATATTGTTATTTATATCTAAATAGCAAGGGTTGGGAAGGATCTAGTTTCCAATCTTGTATCAGGTAAATATATGCCTAATTCTAAATAAGGTTTGCTTACAATTGGTCATCGATTTGGGGGTGCCATTTATGATGTTGCTCTCCACTTCAAGATGCTCATGACCGGGTATGATATGTACTTTTTGCTGTGAATTTGGTTGGAACTAATTAAATTATTAAGAGGTGGTATGGAATTATAAAGGTTATTATTTTATAATTAATACAATAAACTTAGAAATAAGAGAGTTTTCAAAATATTTTGGAGGCGTTGCCTTCCTAAAAAAATACACTGTGGACTTTGGCTTTCGTCTCTAACATGGTATTGTTTTCTGTGTCTTGTAGGGGCTTACACCTTATGAGTTTGTGGAAAGTATGAAGAAGGGACTCGTGTGCTAGGAGTGTTCCATGAATAGGGCATAGGTAAACCATTATGTTGTTCATTTAATTAAGCAATGAATATGTTATAATTCTTTTCGGCTTGTTGCTGCTATGGTGTCATAAAGATATAAATCTAAGATTTTTTCCTATTGAAACAAGATCAAGCAAGAATAGGGGCAACAAAGATAAGATAGTTGAACTGTTGCAGAAGTTTGCACGTATATTTTTTTCTCCATTTAATGCAAACTAGTGATATATATATATATATATATATATATATATATATATATATATATATATATATATATATATATATATATATATATATATAGTGTTTCAATGGAGTTCACAAACCTAATGTAAGCCATCCAATTTTATTGTGCCTGATACTTTTCTGGATCATTCATCTTGTAAGTATTGGTCATGATATTTCTTCTTTACTATCCATTAATTAGTAACAAGTCTACGAAATCTTAATTATTTCTCTTTCTTCATCTATGGATATTCATTTTTACTTTTCAATTTCCCCAAATAAAGGGACTTCAATCATCAATTAATTATTTATTTGCGTTTTATTGTTTTGATCCTTTTAATTGTTTAGTGTAAGAGCAACTTTAATCCATTCAATATTATTGTTATTTTTATGGATTGATCGTTACCTAATTTATGTAAAAGTTAAGCAACAAAAAAAAAGTTTAAAATTATTATTTTTCATATATTTTAAAATAAAGTTAATCTTAAACTATATTAGTGAAGTTCAACAACATAATGTGGCAAGTGTTGAGTATTCAGTTTCTAGAATGGTAATGAACAAACCCACTTGTTTGTTTTGTGTCTATTTCCAGGGGATCTAATAATTGAAAATAATTTCTGATAATTTAATTTCATGAGTCTCTATCAAGTTGAACTAGTTTCATATCTATCAATTATGTTTACTCTATATTAGACCTTTTCATTAGCTTTATGATAAATTAGTAGATGTCATTTGTCATGGTGGAAAAAAGGTCGTAAAGGAAAGACATAAGAGTTTCCCAAGCAGCCATAACTTTTATCTTTTAACGGAAATGAATGGTGGAATTAGTTTAGCTCATTCAAAGCACGTGTTCTCAAATTTCTGTAGTTCTTGCTTTAAATAGTTTAAATTTATTTGTAGGGTCATTTCTGGGCTAGGGTTTTTATCATTGTACTTATTTGGGAAAATAAAAGCATTTGATCACAAAGGTCATGTTGCAAAACTCTACATTATTTTTCTGCCATTATTTTTTGCATCACTTGTTGCATTTTTGAAGTTGATAACTACCGGCGCTACTAGCAGGATGTGTTTGCAAGACGAAGCATTCAATAAACCAAATGCAAACCTTGCTTGCCTTAGTTGCTTCTGGAGAAGATATTCTTGAACTTCTCGCTGCAATGATTGTTGTTTTGGTACATCCGTATGGTATAATAAGGTATAATTTACTTAAGCAAATTACCTAATCTTATTGTATTACTATTTTAAAATTATTCAATTACTTATATTCTTTAATCATTGAATGCACAGGATGTTCAAAGTGGTGTATTGTCTCTAAATGATGTCCAAATGATGCAGGATGATCAAATGGTGGAAGCAAAACACATTAAGATTAGGTTTAAATGTAGTATTGTATTAAGATTTGTCAATGATTTTTAATGTTGTCTATTTTATGTTTAAATATTTCAACTCTTTGACACTTTGAAATTGTTGAACAATTAATGAAATCTCTTTTCTTTTCATTTTTATTTGTATACCGACATGTTGTTTTTAGAGTTTTATAATATTTTTATATAATTTAAATTGTCATTATTAAGGAAAAATTTATTGAATTATGAAATTATAAATATAGGAGGAAAATAATAAATAATAAAATATTTTATTAAAGAATAATTTATAATAGTGACATTTATAAATGTCGTAGTATAATTTGGAGTGAAAGATAACACTAAAAGAAGAAGAATGAACGCAAAATTAAATAAATTATAAAAAAATAATCAAATCAATAGATAACACTTGTTTGAAAAAACACTATTTATCGAAGAATACATAGATTGTGTTTGAAAACATAAGTGCTGTCTATAAGAGCATTTATAGATAGCACTTTTTGCAAAAAGTGTTGTCTTTCTGAAACTACATAGACAGCGCTTGTTTAGTCAAGTGTTGTCTATAAGGTGTCATTAGATAGCGCTTTTTTACAAACGCTCTCTATTAATAGATATCGCTCTAATAGATAGCGCCTAAAAAGCGCTATCTATTATCAAAAAAAGCGTTGTCTATTGACAATTTTGGCATAGTGTATGTGGATGCATTGGATTTACCATCTAAGACATTGATGACACTAATAGCACTAAAAAGAGAATTCATTACATATACAACATAATCATGATAAAATACATTACTTTTGTAATTAAGACATACTTTTGTATTAAAGTTTTCAATTCTTTGTTTGGCTTCTTGTGCACTCAACAAAACCACATGACAATATGGTCTATGAGACAAATAATAATCAATTGTCAATGAGACCTATTAAATAAAGATTTTAGTTAGTGATTCGGCATTAGTTAGATAATAACTAAAGTGAGTGAGTTCAACTTACGCATGAAAATAAGGAGCGATGTAAATTTTTTTCTAGGATGCATCAATCAACCATTGAATGTAAATTTGAGAGTGCATTGTTCTATTCCCAGACTTTTGTGTACTTTGAGGCTCAAGGAAACCATAGATATTATCATTTCTCGCATTGACAATTAATCCATTTAGATACATGCATTGCTACAAATTCACAAGGTTTAGGTTTATCTAACAAAACATAAGTTAAATGCAAAATATAAATTTAAAGTGCACTCACATAATCCAAAGTTGAATGACTACAATGTTCAATATCTGATTACCCTGAATTATTTCAAACAAATCTGACATGTTTATATACAATGATATATCATCATTGATTGTTGCATCCCAAGGAATGCCATAAGGTACTTGAAACAAATTGGATGATGCCTTAATCAACTCCTTAATTGGATTAACATTTTGGTCAGGTTGGGGTTCATAGCTCGGGCTCCAAACTATAGTCTAACACTCATACGAAAACCAGCAGTACGCACACGACCCAGGTGCTCTTCATCCCGCTAGTTGCAAGACCAAGCCTCAAATTTCTAGGATCACTCCCAAACTATGGATAGAGTGTATCAATTATCTTTCATTGAGGTGAATCAGTTATGTGTCATAACAATCCATCACTTTTTCTTCCATTTGCATGCCACATAAGGTTTTTTGCATCATTAACATTAACAAATAAACATTTAAATCGAGGTATGTTTGGGAGATACCATGTCATTCAACAATTCAAGCAATTCAATGATACTTTTATTTGTCCACCCATTTCTTACCTTGATGTTAAATAATCTTAATATTGCTAACAAACGTGTGAATCTTGTACAGTCGAGATATAAAGCTTTTTTCTAAATCATCTTTCAATAAATCATACATGTGTGCGTGTTAAGAATTTTCTTCTCCAATATCATCAACCATATCCTTCATGTGATCTTCACAATATACATTAGACTATGGAGATCGAGATACAATTGAGAGGTTTACAATTTCACTATGTTAGGTCCACGTTGTATAACTCTTTAAGAAATCATCACAAATAAAATGTTCTCTTACCAACTTAATTGGTAGTCGTCTCTCGTTTAAACAATTAACACATGGTCAATAATATTTTCCATTCAAAAGTCTTCTTTTTCGTTGAGCAGATTGTAGAAATTCTTCAACATCATTATCATATACACCACTAACTCAACTAGCATTCACCCAACTGCGATCTATTTCTACATAACATAAAATCCATTGTTTATTTATGAATATCGCCCATTCATTAAAAAAATATAATACTTTGCAAACTGCCAAAATGGACAGCTGAAGTTCATCATAATGATTGTCATTACTACTTCCTTTAATTTTAAAATATAATTTGGGATATGAATTCAATTTTTATATTGAATCTTAAATAGGAAACTAAGAAACAACACAACTATAAAATTGATGGAATAACACTTAAAATATGAACTTTTCTAAACATATTGTTGAGTGTTGAACACCCTTAGACCCAAAACCAACACGTTAACATTACTACTAATACCAGCGCACAACAATTAAATACTTGGAAAAGCAGTAATCAAATATAAATCATAATCCTGAAAATAAATTTCATGAATCATGGGGTAAACAAAAAGAAGAAGAAATAAGAAAAGGCCCAAAAGTGTTAATAGGTTGAAATACTCTCTAATTTCTTATGATATGCATTTAAGACAACTAAGGATTCTTTTGAAGAACTTGAAATATAACACTTGTAAATTTCTTAGTTGTTTTGTAATAAATTCATAATATCCTTTTTATATATCAATATGGCAATAGTGGCCCTTGCAATAAGTTGGATAGAACAAAGCAAATAGAAACCCATGCCCTATTCAACAATAGAGTCACTAAAGTAGCTTTGAATCAAGAACAACCAAATTCAATTTTTGTATACTACATTTACTTATCCATACATGATTTTTTTTTGTAAACATTCCCTATATTATTCAATTTCTTTTCCATTTCTAAGAAGGCACTCTACCCTGTTACAAAAAATTCTATCTTATGAAAAACAAAGATGATGTACGTTACCATAAGAAGACGCATCTCAATGGAAGAGAAAGAATATGTTGGGAGGGGAGTGCCACTGTAAGGGTTTGAGAGTCTCGTTTGAAGCCCACCATAAAGCAGGACCAAGAGGCACAGGTTGAGCACGATGCAGCGGTAGACTAGGAGGGTTGAGCGGCGACGATGGTACTGGCAAAAAAATTGCTTTAGGGCGACAATGGCAGCCTAAAAGAATTGTTTTTCGGTATGAAAGAGGCACACAACAATGGTGAACGAGGCGCAAGTGGAGGATCAAAAACAGGTAGAACCAGCTGCGAGAGAAAACAAAGAACCGGGACGAATGAGAGAAATGGAAAGGCACAAGCTTTGAATAAAAACATATACTACGTCGATTCTCTCTAACAATTGATGTAGTATCATGTGTTCTTTTTTGAGTTCAATTCAAATGTCATACTACATTGGCTACCCGAACAACCGATGTTATATTATTTTTTGTATTTACGAAATTGCCACCGATATTTTCTATTACATCATTTTATTAACGAGTTATAATAATAATTCATAAAAAGTAGCATTTTTGTGACAAGTGTAGTTGTAATCATTATTAAATGAATTATATTTTATGACAGTTGAATATGCTATCATAAAAAATACATTTTTCTTTTAAAAATTTTGTTTATTTAATCAATTTCTACTTACATCATAAAAAGTGCATTTTTTTTCTTCTAATTTTTATTTATTTAATCAATTATCTACTTGCATAACAAATACTTTGTATACAAGATACACTTATATGACAAAGATTTTTGAACAAAAAATTTTAGTTATACATTAACTATAACAAAACTTTACTAAAATTTAATTTACACAACTACACATAAACATGATCATTACAACAAATATTTAAAAGAAAAAAATGTCAACTATCTTGAACTATATAACACCTCATTCTTTAATGGGATAAGTAATTGAGTATCTACCTGCTTAAACATTTATTCAATCAATAAAAGATAAAATTAGTTAATTTTTTAATATTTAAGATATTTGAACTAATTGTATGTTATCTCTCTTTAAGAGACACTATTTTTTACGATATAAAACACCCATTATTTATGTTGATCATAAATGTGAAAATCACTTTCTAAAATTGGTTTAACATGTGCTCTGGGAAACACAAGTTAAGGAGGAAACTCTGGATCACAATTTATGCAAGAAAACGTGAACATCAAACACTTGTTGAAAGATGCAATGCATTGAGAAACTATATAAACCACAACAAAGAGTGGGAAAATATGCATCAAAAAAATTAACACTAATTAACAACATTTGATTCTTCATGCAACATAAGATGGACTCCCAAAATGCAAGCTACAATGTTGGGCAAGCCAAGGGTCAAGCTCAGGTCTACCTTCAACCTCTTCTCTTTGTAGTGTGTTGATGTTCACGCATGCTCAATATTCAGAAATCATTGAAAGGTTTTTGTATGATATTGCAGGAAAAGGCTAGCAACATGATGGACAAGGCTAGCGATGCTGCTAATTCTGCTCAAGATTCCATGCAACAGGTTCTTCTATTATTTGTTTCCCAACTTTTATCTAAATCAAAGCATGTTGAAACATTCATGTTTAATCCATATTTACAATAATATTCATATTGACATTCGAATGTAAAGAATCTTACATGGTTGTTGAATTAGAAAAAAACATGCATGATAAAAGTAAGTGTATTTTATTGTGTATAGGTTGGGCAACAAATGCAGGAAAAGGCACAAGGAGCTGCTGATTCTATCAAGAGTGCTTTGAATTCAAAGAATTAAAAAGCTAAATGGATCGTTAATTATGCTTGAATTTCTTCCCTTCAAATAAACCTTGTTTTTGTTCATCTACATATTTTGTAGAAATGTCATTCTTTTTTATATTAGATGTATTTATCTTATTTCAATTTGTAGAAACATCATTCAATTTTATTTCAAATGTAACCATTTTCCTTTGATTTGGGAAACCAGATTCTTTAATGATCAAAGACTCAAAGTTTTAAATATGAATGGTTCTAAAATCTTGTAGAAAGACATTGCTAACACCAAAATGTTAGATCTAGCCATTTATAAGTACATTTTGTTGAGTTCTTTTCAACAAGCAACAAGTTTATCTATCAATTAAATTACTTCTCAATCCTACAATTTGTTTTAAATTCTATTAGGCAAACATTTTGGAATTTTGAATGCAAAGCATTTGTTTTGATGAATTGAAACATTTTTCACTTAATTAAAATTATGTTAAATCACTCTTTTGGTCCTTATATTTGTCAAGTAATGTCAAATTGGTCCTCTAGTTTTTCTTTGTCTCAATTTGGTCCTTGTTTTTTTTTTAATGATTCAATTTGGTCATTGCCATCAATTTTGACCAAACGGTGTTAAAGTCAATGCCACATGTCAATTTATGATTTTTTTTATTTCTGAATTTTTGAATTTTTTTATTTTTATACGTTTCACTTCACAATTGTGTTACACATAAGTTTAAGAACTAAATTTCAAGTTCAAAACAAAACTCAAATTTAAAGTTTTGTATAAAATTTAAGTTAATTTGAAAATATCTT
Source organism: Vigna unguiculata (assembly GCF_037176805.1). NCBI lineage: Eukaryota > Viridiplantae > Streptophyta > Magnoliopsida > Fabales > Fabaceae > Vigna > Vigna unguiculata. The sequence continues at coordinate 8,907,554 of NC_140795.1, forward strand.
TAGAAATATTATTAACAAAAACGTTAATTTTAGTAAAAATATCATCATAAGATTTACAGAAAAATAAATTGAGTCTCAATTTAAGGAGGGACAATATTGTTCTATTTTTACAAAAATTGAGACTAAAAACAATTATAGGCAATAAATTGAATCATTTTGACACGTGGCACAATTGCAATGTGACACGTGTAAAAAATTAAAAAAATTAAAATAATTAATTAATTAATTAACACGTGACATTGACTTTAACATGGTTTGGTCAAACTAACACTAAAGATCAAATTAAATCATTTTAAAAAAAAAAATAAGAACTAAATTGAGATAAAAAATACTTGAGAACCAAATTGATATTATTTCACAAATAAAAAACCAAAAGAATAATTTAACCTTAAAATTACAATTGTAACTTGAAAATAAAAAAGGTCTTTTAATTATTTTATTCAGTTTGATTTATCTTTTTGATAAAAAAAAAAAAACTCAATTTAGTTTCTTATATTTCAAACTCTAACGTGAAATTTTTTTCCATTTACACCGAAATGAGTGAGATTACACATTTGTTTTATTTTCTAAAATTAAAAAGCATAATATACTTATTATGAGTTTCTTAAAATGATAAAATAAATCAAAACTTAGAGCAATGTCAAAAGAAGTAAACTCAATCACAAGAATTATTTTGTTGTGTTAGACTAACGGTCTTTCTTGAACAGTTTAACATTAATAACCTAATATAACAATTTTTTTTGTCTAATTTTAATGATATACATTTATGTTTTTGTAATAATATAAGATGAGAATGTTCATTAGTTAAAAGATAACATTCAACATATCCTTCATCATAGAAGACATAAGTTCATTTTTTGTTTTTTGTAAGACTAAAATATACAAAAGTTGACTTACGAATGCCAACGACGATTTTAACACAATAAATCAAATATTTTCTAAAAGTGTACTTTAAATTTGGTATTATCAATATAAATAAATAAAATATTTTGTAAAAGTGTATTTTAAATTTAATATTATCAATATAAGAAAGGATGTTAAGAATATAAGATATTTTATGGATAATGATACTTTAACCTACTTTTTTTGACTCACTTTTAACCTACCACTCTCATCATTCTTAGATCTTCACATCACATCACTACAAATAATTAAATAGATGATCTAAGAGTGATAGATTAAAAGTGAATAAAAAAAAATGAGTTAAAATATCATTTTCCATATTTTATATATAACATGATGAGCGAAAAAAAATAAAAAAGAAAGTTGTCGGTTAAAAGCTACCTCCAATTGATAAAGATAATTTTTTATAATGACTAAAATGCACTTTTTGTGTGAATTTTAAAGCTGACAAACTAACATATAAAAGTATTACTTTTCATGATAGTTGTTATAGAAATTTCACTTTATATATTAATTTTAAAGATTTATCTGAAAAAATATTGAAATATATCACTTCATTATAAAAAAATTTATTACATAATGACTAGTGATTAAAAATATGTTTACATATTAATTTAGAGATTAATTTTTTAATTAAAATCTAATTTAGAAATTAATTTTTTTTAACCAAAATCTTAATAACTAATATTAGTGACCAAACTTAGAGATCAAATCATAATAGAAATTATTTTAATTGTGAAATTAAAAACCAATTTGAAACTAGAGTTGTCAAAATGGTTATAACCCGCGAGCTAACAGGGTTCAATCCGGGTTGGGTTGAAAAAAAATTATAAATTTCAATATGGATAAAAAATGAACCTAACCTGCTAAGAACCTGACTCATTCGGATTGAACCTGTGATAAATCAGGTTGGCTCACCAACCCACTAATAAATTTTAAAAATTTTAAATATTAAATTAATATATATATATATATATATATAATATTAAAAAATAAAACCCTAGATCTAAATGATATTCTCTTTAATTCACCACTGCATCTTTTGTTTGTTGTTGTCATCTTCAAACTACTACTTCCAGACTCGGCATTATTTGTTTGTTCATATTTTCATGGTTCTAACTTCTATCTTTCATCTCTCCCTTACTTTCACTTTATAATTTATTTTGAAACCTACAAAATATTTTTAATTGGCTAAAACCCCGTTGGAAAAAACTCTTCCTAACGTGTTGGTTTCTATTTTTGTGGTACCATGTGTTCGTTTCAACGATATAAAACTATTCGTTTTCCTATTTTTACATTTTTTTCATGTGTTCTTTTTCAATATGCAACTTGATGTAGTTGTTAGATAAGTGGCATCCAAGAATATCTTATAAGTATCTTGCACTAACCACGCTCAAACGAGTTAAATACTGGTAATTTATTGGTCCCTTATATATTGTTTTAAAGTTATGCTACTTACACTTTTGGTTGTTTGTTTATATAATTTATGTTTGTGGTAATTACAGAACAAAATGAATTTTGAAACAGTAAATGATCAATGTGTTAATGATAATTTAAATGATTTTTTGTCACCAACCATATAAGAGATTGAAAATGAGGGTACAAATTTTGATAGAGAAAGTAAGAGACCTAGTGGAACTACTTCTAATGCTTGGGATCATTTTACAAAAATTGGTATAAATGAAGGTAAATAAAAGGCAAAATGTAATGCATGTGGTGCAGAGTGTGTTTCTGGTGATTCAAATATAGGGACCTCAACAATGTTACGTCATTTGTCAAAACGGTTCTAAAGAAATTAAAAGACAATGACATGGGGAAAATGATAATTGATCATACTAGGAAATTAAGATCTAGGGAAATTGACCAAAAAGTTGTAGATGACCTTATTTCAATGGCTATTATTCAACATGGGCTTCCATATAATTTTGTGAAATATAAGTGAATTAAATAATTGTTTGTATATCTAGCTCCAGAATTAAGAGTTCCAAGTAGGAATACAATTGTGTCTAATATTTCAAATAAATTTTATGAACACAAAGAGAGGGTGAAACTCGTAATGCATAAATCTCATAGCCGAATTTGTTTGACAATTGATTGTTAGACTTCTATAAATTAAGAAGGTTTATTTGTTTGACTGCTCATTTTGTTTATCTGAGTTGGAGGTTGTAGAAAATTATTGCCTTTTGTAAATGGAACCTCCACATATTGGTCATGATTTGGCACACAAAAATTTTGCTTTGTTGCTTGATTGGGGAATAAATAGGAAGATTTTTTCTATCACATTAGACAATGCTAGTGCCAATGAGGTGATGCAAAAAATTTTGCGTGAATAATTGAATTTGCAAAATAGTTTGATATGTAATGGTAATTACTTTCATGTAAGGTATAGTGCACATGTCTTGAATATTATTGAACAAGAGGGATTAAGGGTGGCTTCTGATGCTTTACACAAGATTAGAGAGAGTATCATGTAAGAGGATTGGAGGCAAAAAAAAATTGCATTTAAAGAATGTGTTATTCAAGTGAGGGGTATTGATACCAAAGTAGGTTTGAGAATGGATGTTGCTACTAGATGGAATTCTAGCTACCTTGTGCTTGAGAGTGCAATTAGATATCGACATGCCTTTGCAAGTTTGGCTATCCATGATACAAGTTATGTTCATTGTCCATCAAATGATGAGTGGAAAAGGGCTGAAAAAATGTGTGAGTTCTTGAAGCCATTTTATGTAATGACTAATTTGATTTTAGGTTCTTCTTATCCAACTTCAAATTGTTACTTCATGCAAGTTTGGAAAATTGAATGTTTGTTGCGAGAAAATGCAAAAAGTGATTATCCGACGATTAAAGATATGTCATCGAGTATGATGAACAAGTTTAGTAAATATTGGGATCACTATTGTGATATTCTTGTTATTGGGGCTATTCTTGATCCACAAATGAAGTTTGAAGCAATTCGATTTTGTTATTCAAAGATTGATCCTTCTACTTGTGAAGAAAAGATTAATTTTTTAAAGGATAATATGTATAAGTTGTTTGAATAATATGTCAAATTAAATCCAAATGAGTCAAAGAGTTCAAGTTCTCAAGTTTCTCCTCGACCACAACTTACTTCTTTTACGAATGATGAGCAAGTGATGAATGCATTTGATGTGAGTTTTTAATTCTCAAATCTCTCATTTAACACAACTTGCTTTATTTTATTTCTTACTTATGAATGACATTAAATATTTTTCATATTGTCTTAGAAATATGTTGATTATTTGAGCTAACATGTTAATGACACTAGAAGGTCTGAATTGGATCTTTATTTAGATGAAGGAAATTTTGATCCAAGTTTTTTTGATAAATTAGATGTATTGAGCTATTGGAGGGATCGTGGAGATCATTATCCAAACTTGTCTAAGATGGGTTGTGATGTGCTTAGCATTTCAATCACTACCGTTGCTAGTGAGTATGCCTTTAGTCTTGGTTCTCATGTGCTAACTAAATATCGTTCTTCCATTCTTCCAGAAAATGTTGAGGCACTCATTTGAACACAAAATTGGTTGCATGGTTTTGAACTAACGAGTAACATTATTGTTAGTACTGTGAAATTAATTTAATTATTTATTACTTAGTCTTTTAATATTATTAGTTAACATTCTTTTTTCTTGTTTTATTGTAGATGGGGATAAAGAAGATGCTTCAAGAGATGAAAATGTTGTGGATTTATCCATTCAAGACTCTAATACTATAGTTTGATAAGTGACAAGAATGATTTGATGTTAGATAGTAATTTGTATTTTGTTGATTTTGGTTTGTATTTGGAGTTTAACATAATTTTGGATTTTATTTGGATTTTATTGAAGTTTATTTAGATTTTAATCATAATTATAATTTAGTTTTCTTGGGACTGAAGAAAACAAAATTGTGTTTTTTTTTTTAAATTAAGTGAGTCAGTGAGCCAACCTGTTTAACCCGTCAATCCGTAATGAGTCGGGTCAGATTCTTTTGTTTTTTTTTGCTTGCTAATAAGTGAGTTGAGTTTTATTGACCCACTAAATAACCAATCCGTAGTGAGGCGAGCCAGATGAGTTGGGTGACCCATTTTAACAACTCTATTTAAAATTATTTTAATTATCAATAATTTTAACTTATAAATTAGTATCTAAATTAACTAATTACTTTTTATCTTTAAAATTAGTTATTATTCAATAATTTTCTTATATTGTGTACACACTTTGTATCACTGGTCTAGAAAATTCTACTTTCTTTCATGGATTTGGTTATAATTATCATTAAAAAGAAATAACATTTTCGTGATATCTATAGTTTTAACCATTATATAATAGAATGCATTGTTTTTTATGATGGCTATATATATCGTCATATAAAGTGCATTTTGCTCTTAAAAAATTATTTATTTATTCAATTCCCTATTTTTCTAACTTATCACGTAACATTCACATTCATAACTTTCTAATTGAGACGTGCAAGTTAAATACAAATAATACAATATAATTTATATATTAAAATTAAATATATTTCACAATAAAAAATACTAACTTATCATTTGCAGTATTTTAAAAATCTTTACCGTAATGAATCTCAATTAACTCAATATAATAATCCCAATACTATATTAGTGTCCCATTAAACTATTTAGTCACATAATACCATTTTTCGTCATTGACCCAAGATACCAGCATTGAATGTAACTCACATAGTTTCTCATCCTAACAAATCATAAAGTCACTTATAATGTCGTCCAAATTTGTTCACATCTAACCAGTATCAATAATCAATGGTGCAATAGAAAAACTTCTAAACTTAGTTACAACTAATAAAGACAAACTACAAAACATCAATAACATTACAATACCACATATTATTACTACAAAGAAAATCTTTAATTAGAAATCAATCTTTTATACCAAAAATATTACTATACTGACTAATTTAGATACCAATTTATAAAATTATAAATTATTGATTACTAAAATAGTCACTGTTATGAATACAAAATTATAATTGGTCACTAATTAATTAGAGACCAATTTAGCAACTAAGTCATTTTCGTAATCAAAACCTAGGTAGCTAATTTTTAGTGACCAATTTTTTTTGGTAGCTAAAACCATAGTATCTAATTTTAAATACCAATTTAGTGACCAATTATAATTTTTTATTTACAATAGTGACTATTTTAGTAACCAATAATTTTTAGTTTTGTAAATTAGAATCTAAATTGGTTAGTATAGTTATTAATCATTATTGGTCACTATTTAGAAGTTTTTTGTAATGTACTTTTTATATTACTGTGTAAAAAAATTGAAAGTTAAAAAAAACATTATTTCTAGCGAGTTGGTATATACCATTAAATAATTGGCCAATAATTTTTTTCTTTTTTTGGTAGTGAGTGGGCAACATTCCAAAATTGACATGAGATGTATTCTTTCAAATGTAAGTGGAGGAGGAAAATGTGAATCTTAGTTAGTTTGTGTGGTAAAACATGAGAAGAGGCAAAAACACGTGTTGAAAATTGCAACATATAGACAAACTATATAAGTTACAACAGAGAATGAGAAAATGAATCAGAAAAACAAAATTAAACAAAACTTCATTCTCCATAACAATTTAACACACAAGAATATCGAAGATGGATTCTCAAAACTCCCAAAACGCAAGCTTTAACGCTGGCCAAGCCAAGGGCCAAGCTCAAGTCTACCTCCAACCTCTTTTCTTGTTAATGTGTTGATGTTCATGCATGTACGATATTCATAAAACATTGACAAGTTTTTTATGGTATTATAGGAAAAGGCTAGCAACATGATGGACAAGGCTAGCGAAGCTGCTCATTCTACTCAAGACTCCATGCAAGAGGTTCTTCTATGCTTCATTTCTTAACTTCTATGCAAATCAAATCATGTCATAATATTCATGTCCAATCTATATTTACAATAATATTCTTATTGATATATGAATGTAAAGAGTTTTGCATGGTTATTGAATTAGAAATTAAGAGGCGCGATAAAAATAAGTGTATTTTGTTATGTATAGGCTGGACAACAAATGCAGGAAAAGACACTAGGAGCTGCGGATGCTATCAAGAGTGCTTTGACAAAGAACTAATGGAACTAAATGAATCGTTAATTATGCCGAACTTTCCTTCTTTTCGAATAAACCATGTTCCTGCTCATCCATATGTTTTTGCAGAAACATCCATACCTTTATTTTAGATGTATTGATCTTACTTCTATTTGTATAAGCATTCAATTTTATTTCAAATGTAACCATTTTCATGTGATTTAGGAAACCAAATTCTTTAATGATCAAAGACTCGTTATTCAACTAGAGCAAATTATTTTTTAAAATTGTGTCCTTCTTGAATAAACTTACTTAAATTGAACTTATGTGTAGCGTAAGTGTTTGTCGTAAGGATAATAAGATAATTACTAGTTCATTTGATCAGCCTATAAAGTAGTTTAACAAAAACAAAAGTATTTTATAAGGTGTATCAAAATAATTAATTTTAAAAGCTTGGAAGTTATAAACTACAAGTTACTAAAAAATGGTTTAAACTAGTCAGTCAAAAATTTAAATTTATAAAAATAAATATATTAAATTTGTTATAAAATAAAGGAGAGAAAGAGAATAGAGAGTAGAGACTGATTTTCTGTGTATTATTATCAATAGGAGAAGTCCCTATTTATAGATACAAAAGGAAACCCAAGGAATACAACTCAATGGTTACAACACTAATGATAACATCAATAGCAATCAATCATAGGTAACTACTAACAACTCAATGGACATCTATACATTTCATAACACTCCCCCTTAGGTGTCCATTGATTAGAGAACGTGCCTCGTCAAAACCTTACTAGGAAAAACTCTTTGGGATAAAAACCTAGTTAAGGAAAAAGAGTACATCATTCTTCATTCTTCAATATAATATTATTCATCACATATTCTATTTCCTCCCCCCCCCCCCCCCCCCCTCATATAAACTTTCATCTTTAAGAAGTCGGAACCCAAACTTATGAAAAAATATATTGTTTGTGATCAATTGTTGTGAGGATCAGATAAATAACCTACATCTACATAACTCATTTGATTTTGAATCATTTGGATAAAATAAGGTTATATTCAAAGTACCCTTAAGGTAACAAAATATATGTTTTACACTAATTCAATGTTTTATTGTAGGTGAATAATTATATCTTGCTTAACAAATTTATAACAAATACTATATCAAATCGAGTATAATAAGCAAAATACATTAGTGCTCTGATAACATTAAAAATATGGTATTTCTTAACCAAGAAGTTCTTTATCATTGTTAGGTCTAAAAGAACATTTATCAACATCTAACAACCTCACAATTGAAGTGTAAAAATGTATCACTTGTCCATATAGAACTTTTTAAGCACCTTCATTATATAAACCTCTTGTTGTACAAAAACACTTGTGTTTAAATACTCATTTTGTAATCTTAAACAAAACTTTGTACTTCCAAAATCTTTCATCTCAAATTCTTTCTTTAAGAAATCAATTGTCTTTGTGAACTTATTAGAAGTTCCAACAATGTTTATGTTATCTGCATAAACAACAATTATGACAAATTCATTTTTCGATATTTTCACATAAATACAATGATAAGTACCTTTCTTTTAAGAAGTACTTACAAGGACAAAATACATCTTGATTGCTTTAATCCATAAAAGGGACTTGTTCAATTTTATTGAATAATCGACTTTAGAATTTGCATTATTGGGTAAATAAAATCCTTCAGGGATTTTCATATAATTATTATTCTTTATAATATTATTTTACGCAAAAATCCATTTGTACTAAATGAGTTTTACACCTTCAAGTGTGTAGACTACAGGTCCACAAACCTTTTGTTTAACAAGCAAATATAATTTTGCTTTTATTTCATCTTTCCATTTGGCCTGTCATTTCTTTGTCAACAATCTTGATCCTCATTATCACTCATAACATTCATCGTTATATTATATGTTAAGGCATAGTCAACATTGACTTCATTTTGGTTCCATAGTATCTTATTCATGACATAATTTATTGAGATCTCATCATTTTCAACAATTTTAGGTACTTGAGGTTCTTCTGGAACCAAAATTCTTCTGGAACCCAATTATTAATTATGTCAAATGAATCTTTTGTGATTTACACCTCCTCGATTAGGTCATCTTGTCTTTTTAGCTCCTTTTCTCATTTGAGGATTTTTTATCTTTGGAACCAATAAGCTTACCACACTTTAATCATGTTATGAATTAATATCAATTCTATTTGGAGCATTAGTAGTTGGTATATGTGGTTTAATTACCCTGTTTGTGTCAGTAAAAACATCTTATAATTGATTATCTAATTTGGAAATGAATTATCATTTAAACTTCGAGTTTATATTATTTTGTACGAGGATCAAGACAAGACAATGATAATTCGTTCCAACCGATATCCTTTTCCAATTATTTTCTTTCTCCCCCTAATGTTGGAAAAACTTATTCATCAAAAATAAGAGTTGATAAATCAAACTGTAAATATGTCACATATCCAACATATATTCTCAATCGTCTCTAAAGACATAGCCCCTTTTGGTGGGGAAATTCGATCATATACAAAAATTATTAAATGAGACAATTAGGTTACTGACCAAAAACCAACTGCATAATAGAATAATTATGATAACTTGATGACTTGATGTGAATCAATCATGTATCATGTAAAATTACATATCTCCAAGTAGTCATTGGAAGATTAGCTCTCATAAGTAATGGTCTTGCAACCAACTTTAGACGTTTTATTCATAATTCTACAAGTCCATTTTGAGCATGAACATATGTTCTACTGGATGTTCAACAACAATTTCCATTGACATACAATACTCATGAAAAAGATAAGATGTAAATTCATCAGCATTATCAAGACAAATTTTCTTAAACGGGTAATTTGGGAAGTGATCTCTTAACTTAACTAATTGTGCCAATACTTTGCAAATGCTTGAAATAAAGTTGATAATAAACAAACATGTGACCATTTAGTTGATGCATCAATTAAACCATGAAATATCTAAATGATCCACATGATGAGTGCATTGGACCACAAAATCACCCTGTATTCATTCCAAAAGACGAGATTGACTCATTTCTAAAGTTTTCTAGTGATGGTCTTATTATCAACTTTCCTTGTAAACATGTATTACATGAGAAATCATTGGATTGAAGAAATTTTTTGACTCTGAAGTGGGTGTCCACAAGAGTTTTCAACTATTTTTTCGCATCATGATAAATCTAGGATGACCCAATTGATCATGCCAAACAAGGAATTTCTTTTTGATTCATAAACTTCTGACAATGATATGTATTTCAATTGTACTAATACATGTGTAGTAAAAGCCATAAGAGAAGATTGATAATTTCTCTAATACACATTTTTTTTATTCAACCCAAGTCCATTGATATAAAGATATTTCATATCTCCTTCATTGTTTGTCTCAATATGATATCTATTTAGACAAATATCTTTAGAACTTAATAAGTTTCTATTAAACTTCTTTGTAGAAGTGTAATAGCTCTTCTGGAGCCTTTAAAACATTATTTGTGATATAAAAATAATGCTAATATTGACTTCTCAAATAACCAAACATGAGAAAAATAAATTAATAATCTTGAGAGTTTAATTCTTGCACTATCAGCAAAATACAATATATTTAGTCTATCCAATATTACTGCATATCAAAATGATCATGTATATATAAATTAAATTTTAAATTTTAATGAACTTAATAACCTCAATTTATTGTAGGTACCATCCAAAATTAATCAACTTCGCAAGTCATATATTATCAAATAATATCAAATAAAACTAAAAGTATAAAATATCATATCCAAAATCTTTGAACCTTTATATATGTGTAGTATAATAAAATTAGAACCACAAATCCATATCAAAACTCTTCACATTCTTAGAAAAAAAATGTATTTTATTTTAATATATCATTTAATGCAATCTTAATTTACCCATTATATTTTAATACTAATCAAGTTCAAATTTATTACCTGCCAAAACCTAAATTTTCTGCACCCAAAAATGCATGGTCCTTTTTATTTACTTTTATTTAAAATTACTTCATTGCCTTGTTACGTCAATTTACTGTACAAAATTCAGTTACATCCTGTAATTCAATTTCAATCAATTAATGCACCATAAATGATGACTTTTTGTATTTAACATTAAAAAATGTGCAATTAATAAAATTCAACATTTCTATTTCTATCATGGGACATTATATATATTTTTTAAGAAAGACTTTTCAATTATCATGCATATTCCCTACATAATACTAATTCAAGTTTAATAATGTTATTCATGTATCATCCAATATTAGAAAATATCAATATTATACATTTACATTTTTCTAACAATTACTATATATAATAATAAATGTTCATTATACACTAATTTCACATATGCATTTCATAATATAAAAGAAAATATTGATTCTTACTTATAGATAACCAACATCAAACATGCATATTTTATATAGTAATAATGCCATAGAGAATTCACCTTCAATTAAATTATAATAAAAATAATTTAATATATAAAACTATATTTTGTATTGTCACATAAAAACTTCTTCTGCAATTTTATAAAATAAAGTTATTAATACTTCCATTTAGTTTAGCTAAAAAAAACAACAATATCAAGATGAGCGACATCCATATTTTTATAAACACAAAGTGTGTTTCTATGTTCTTATCCATGTTTTTTAGGATGCTTTTATGTAAGACAAGTATGATCCAAATGGTCTTTACCACCATAGTGGTAAATTATATTTTCATATTATTTATCATTGTTTTCATCTTCTTCTTTTCTCATTTTCATACTATTGTTCAACTTCTGATGATAAAATTTCTCTTTAAAATTTCCTTTATGATCACAAAAATATGGATAAGATGTTGCTGCATTCACTTCTGGGAATGAAGCATAACCAATTTAGTCTCATGGATGTTACTCCATTCACTTATGGGAATGAAGCATAACAAATTTGATCTCATGATTTTTCATAAAAAAACGATACTGTTATTATAAGAGCAAATTATTTCTCAGATGCTTTATTTCTTTCTTTCCTTTTGTTAGAGCATCATCAAGACTCATTGCATCTAGATGTATTTCAGTCTCTAATACTCAAGAATATGAGTAATTTTTTCTTATAATATCAAAAGTCATAAATTTAAATTTTGTAAGGTTTGACTTTTTGAAAAAAAAACTAGCTCATAAAATATTGATAATAATCAAATTTTATTTATGAAACTATAAAATTAATATAGACAATAATTAAAATAATCAACATCACAATAAAAATAATAATAATAATAATAATAATAAGACAGATGAAACTTGATAAAGTCAAATAATTTTTTATCACAAAAAATAAGAATATAAGACAAAATTGTCAATAAGGAAAGAGTTAGAAAGAGCCTGGATTGAGGTACGCAGAGTAGAGATGGCAAATAAACTCGTCCCCGTGGGTATTGCCCGAACCCGTCCCCATTTTGATGGGGGATCCCAGCATTGACTGGGTATGGGAAATCCCCGTTTTCAATTAGGTATGGGGATGTATATATGCCCGTCATAATACCCATCCTGCCACATCTTCCTCCCTATTTAAATTATTAAAATATTAATTAATTAAGTAACTATATATATATATATATATATATATATATGTATATGTATATGTATATATAGATATAAATATATATATATATATATATATATATATATATATATATACATATATATATATATACATATATATATATCTATATATATATAGATATATATATATGTATATATATATATATATACACATATACATATATATATATATATATATATATATATATATATGTATATATATACTTTTTTTATTTTTTTTTTCTTCTAATTATTTGGTTTGTCATGAAATGTATTTACATCTCTAATTTATTTTTCATCTATAACAATATATAAAAAGGATTCCTCTTTTGTGTCCATATTTCAAAATACCAATTTTACCCTTTAAAATATAATTATTTTTTAAATTTTTTAAAATTGACTGTTACTTTTATAAACTTTTTTTCTCTATTTATCAACAATTATTCTCTCATATTTTCTTATATATTTCACTTTATTTTTAATAAATATAATTTTATTTTATATATTAACTTAATAACATTATATTATCATCACCTATTAATATAATATCACGCATATTTAAAAAATGCGTACACACAGGCGCGATAGTGCCAGTGTGTCCGCTAGTCTTATTATAACATTTATGTAATTATGTTGAAATGATCTATGTCAATTTAAAAAAAATGTCTCACATTTGAATATTTCTATTATTTCTTAATATTTTTATTTATTATATATTTTCCGTTAACATGAGAATGTTTAATGCTCTCAATTTAATTGTTTAATAGCATAAACGTTTCATTTACCGGTAATATAAAAAAAATATTATTTACTTATGTGCTTTTTCCAGCAGCTAAGCTTCATGCATTTGATGCAAACAAAAGAGTGTTCATAGTACACCTTTGGCTTAAGGCTTGCAAAAATAAAAAGCATTAATTTCTACTCCAATAATTTTTAGTTTTTTGTGATTTATTCTAGAGATTTTCTTTAGGTATTTCTTTTGTGTGCCTAACCTTTGTTCTTATCCTTTATTTTCATGCTTGTCTCACGAATTTTTCATCCTAAAATTCCTTTTGAAGAGTTTTGTTCATTTTTTTCCTTTATTTGATTTATCCTTGGCATTATACTCTCGGTTTTGGAATTGTAATGTGGTATAGGAACTTTTGAGATTTGGCCAAGACTAGAGGAAGCCCTTGGAGGTATTGGAGACCTTTTTGGACCTCAAAGCCTGAGTTGGAGAGAAGAAGAAAAAGGACTGAAACACTTGGAGAAGAATACACAACATGTTTGCTTGTATTGCAATTTTTGGATTTGTAATCTTATATTTGTTTAGACTTGTAATCATGGCCAAGTTAGGTGTCTTGGGGGAGTCGTAGGTACTCAATCTCATCTCCTAACTTGAACCTCTAATATCTTATTAAATTCGTGTTTAGTTAGTGAGGTTTGAAGTTTCCAAAGTGCCTTCTAACTCCACCATTAGACCGCATAGTTTAGTTTAATTACTTTTTCTATGGGTAGCAGGCCGGTCATGTCTGTATGTGGAAAGGTCGACCACATCCCGGCCCCAAGGAGAGGGAAGGAGATGCGCGTGCAAGCCCAGCAGACAAAGGAAAGGGGCCAACATGGTGCAGAGGTCAGGTACATCTCAGCCCGCCGCCTGGCCAAGTATATCCCGGCCCAATAGTGGCCAGTTGGGTAAGGATGATGATGTACAGACGAGCAACGCGTAATCTTATTCAATAAGGAAATGAATGATCCTTGACAAGGTACAAACAAACAATCTTAGTCAATAAGGAAAGAGTTGATCCTTGACAAGGTACAGACGAGCAATCTTAATCAATAAGGAAAGAGCTGATCCTTGACAAAGTACAAATGAGAAATTTCAGTCAATAAGGAAAGAAATTACGCGTGCAATCTTAGTCTGAAAGGAAAGAGTTGATCCTCGAATGCGAATGACCCGCAAATAATAATAATAGGTCTGCCAAATGAACAATATAAATTAGGGTCTAGTGACTATAAAGGGGTATGCTTTTCTCACTTTACTACATACGCCTCATACCGAATCACTATTTGACTTGAGCGTCATAGTGCCTGCAAGTACACCCACCCTCGAAGTTCACGCAACGAGCAGATCCAGGAAGATTCCGGAGAGGAGCAGAAGAAGGATCGACACAGAAGGTTCTTGAGATCATCTGGTTCCATACTAAAACAGTATCGATCAGGTACATTTGGCGCCCAATGTGGGGCCAAGCAATTCTCAAGAAGGATGGTGTCGACAAGAGCAGCAATCAATCAAAGTGTGGCGATGGCAGAAATACGACGAGAGATGCACCACCAGTTGGAGGAATTGAGACATTAGAATGAGGAAGAGATGTATACCTTGAGAAAAGAAAATCAACGGATGCGGAGGCAAATTGAGAAAAATTCCTAGCAAAGGGAGGAATCTCGTGGTGATGGAGAAAGAGAGGGCAGAACGGGACAAGACGAATCCAAGGTACAGACTAACACCAACCAAAACAAGCGCAACACCGAGAACAACATGACGTCATGCCTTCGTCGATGGGATCATGGAGGTAGAGCTTCCTACATGCTGGAAGGGGTTGACTATGAGCTAATACGATGGTACTACTGACCTAAAGGAGCACGTAGACATATTCCCCACCCAAGAATATACACCTTAGGTGACGTAATTCTTTGTCGTGTTTTCCCAATGTCTCATAAGGGGCTTGCGCTCAACTGGTTCACGCGGTTACCACCCAACTCTATCGATTATTTCAATACGTTGGTCACTCGTTTCGGCATTCAGTTCGCCACTAGTAAGCCACACCATCTCACTTCTCTAGCATTAGTAAATATACGACAGGAGAAGGGAGAATCTCTACGAGAGTTTATGGAGCGCTTCGGGAAGATATCGTTGAATAACTCTAATCTAAATCTTGAGGTCGCCATGCACCACCTTATAACAATGTTGAAGCCTGGCCTGATCAGGTACACTTTCCTTAATTGCTTTCTTTTTGTTTGTAGTTTAGTATGAGTCTACTTGCTTATCAAACCTAATTGCCTTTGAGAGGTTAGGTGTAAGAGGGCTTGAGATAGCTTTGGCAATGAAAGATTTAGATTTTAAGTAATCCTTAGTGATTCTCCTACCTTTCCTGGAAGTGAACTCAAAGTTCTTTTGCTTCTTAAAATCCCTTAGAGTGTGTTTGGATATAGTATTTTAATGAAGTAATTCATTTTTTTTGAAGAATTTAAATTTCTTTGTAATGAAATACTTTGCTTGGATACAGAAATTAAAAAGCATTTCAAATGCAAGCATTTTTTTTAGGGATTTCAATTAGCTAAATTAGTAAACATTCAAATACCCTCAAAATAAGTGGAATTTGAAATTCTTCTCACTCAACCTCACATTCTAGATGATCCGAATAGGCACAACGACCCGGATGTGCCCGATGACCCGAATGGGCCCGACGATTAGAACATGCCCGACGACTCGGACGCGCCCGACGATCCAAATGGGCCTGATGACCCAGACAAGTCTAACGACTCAAACGGGCCCGACGATCCAGACGAGCTCAATGACCCAAACGAGCCTAACGACTTGGACGGGCCAGACAACTTGGACGATCCCGACAATCTGGACGGGCCCTTCCAAATCATTGGGCCCGACGACTAGGACGTGTCCGACGACCCGGAAGTGTGGGATGATGCGGACAAGCCAGACAACCCAGACAAGACCGACGACTCGGACAGGTCCAACGACTCGAACAAGAACGATGACTCGGACGAGCCCGATGACACGGACGGTCCCGACGATCCAAACGGGCCCGACAACTCGTACAGGCTGGACTATCCGGACGGGCCTGACAATTTGAACGGGCCCGTACAAGTTGTCAGGCTCGTTCGAGTCTCGGGCCCGTCTAGGTCATTGGGCCTATCTGGGTCGTCGGATGTGTTCAAGTCGTCGGGCCCGTCCGGATCCTCGGGCCCATCCTAGTTGTTGGACCCGTCCGGGTCTTCGAGCTGGTCTGGGTTTACGGGCTTGTCCGGGTCGTTGAACCCTTCTGGGTATTCGAAATCGTCCAGGTATTCGGCCCCGTTCGAATTGTCGGGCTCGTCCAGGTCGTCGGGTCTGTCTAGGTCGTCGGGCCCGTCTTGATCGTCGGGCTCGTTCGGGTTGTCGAACCCGTCTAGAGCATTAGGCCAATGACCTAGACAAGCTGGACCAGGCCATATTGATGAACTTGACGGCACAATCGTGCAGTATGGGCCGTCAGGCCTTTAGATCACTAGGCCACCCAGCCTGTCTGCTCTTCCCAGTCGGTTCAACTCGGGTAGGTCATCGAGTCTAACCAATCTGGTTGCGTAGTTGGGTCTGCCCGACCCATCTGGGTTGTCGAGCATGTTTCCAAATTTATCATGAACTCAAAACATAATTAAGTGTAAAATAAATATTGTTAAAATTAAATTTTATCTCAATAAATTTAAATTTTTTTCCAAACAAGAAATTGAAATGTAAGGTATTTTAATTTCCTTATCCAAACAAGTTATTTAAAAAATGAATGAAATTTAATTACAAACAATTCAAATACAAAGCATTTCAATTTCTACGCGTTGTTGAAATGCTCCATCCAAACACAAGGTTAAGGAATTAGAGTTTGAGATACAAGTTTGTTTATTGCATTGCATATTTTTGAAAACTTTAAGATGTCTAGAGCTCCTTCCAAGGTTCCCTCTTACCAAATTGGTAGTGATTCTAGTGAAGTGCCTAGTTTACAACATTTGGCAAAGGAACTAAAATCATTAAAAATTTGGCAAAAGCAAGAGTCCACTTTGAAAGAACAAGAAAGCATCGAGAGAAATGAATATTTCACAACCTTGGAAGAAGAGCTTAGGATACTTAATGCAAAACCAGCCAAAGTTCAAGAAGAGTTGAGACAAAGCAAAAGTAGGAGCAACTCAAAAGAAGCTCCCAACACAATACACAACTCACACACTATGAGGAAGATAGTAAGATTTTGAACCAATACTACCAACCTCCTCCACATAGAAGATCAAAAAGGGAGCGTGAACACCAAGAGCCTAGAGAAATTAGGGTTGACCTTCCCCATTTCCATGGGAAAGAAAATGTAGAGGCATACTTAGATTGCGAAATGAAAGTGGAACAACTTTTTTAGTGTCATCAAGTGACTGAGGAAAGAAAGGTATTCCTAGCCACCTTAAGCTTCTAAGGGAATGCCATGTATTGGTTGAATTTCCTGATGAGAGAAAGATGACTCTCCAACTCCCCTCAAGTTGAGTATTGAAATGATTTAAAAAGTGCCCTAAGAAGAAGACACATACCTTCCTACTATAATAGGAAACTTATGGACAATCTCCAAAGGCTCCAACAAAAGAACATGAGTGTGGAAGAGTATGGGCAAAAGATGAAACTCTATATGATGAGGACAAGCATTAGGGAAGGATAGGAAACAACCATTTCTAGGTTTTTAAGTGGACTCAATCTTGACATTAGAAAGAAAATGGAATTTTTGTCATACCAAGAGTTAAATGTTTGGTACAAATTTCCATCAAAGTGGAGCAACAACATTTGAAAAAAGGTTTTAAATATCACCACTCAAGCTTGTATGTCAAGAGAGACTACAAAAGGGAGGGTAAGCAAGTGTTAGAAGAAGAACCACCTAAGACCCTAGGGAAAGAGAAAAACCAAGAGAACCCAAGGGAAAGAACATCATCACACGCCCCAGTAGAGACACTAAGTGTTTTAAGTTTCAAGGGAGAGGTCATATCTCATCCCAATGCCCTTCCAAGAGGACCATAATCCTAAGGGGTGTAAATTCCTATAGTAGTCAAGATAAAGAGAGTTTTAATGAAAGTGCAAATAAAATTAAGAACAAAAGTGAGGATGTGTACCCTTGTAATGAGGATCTTCTTATGATAAGAAGAAATATCCACAATCAACTAAGTCACCAAGAACTAACCCAAAGAGAAAACATCTTTCACACAAGATGTAAAGTTTTAGAAAACACATGCTTTCTCATTGTGGATAGTGGCTCATGTTGCAATTGTTGTAGCACAAGGTTGGTTGAAAAGTTAGCTTTGCCTATCTTGCCTCATCCTAACCCTTATAAATTTCAATGGATTAATAATGTTGAAGGCATGGTAGTTAATCAACAAGTGGAAGTTAAGTTTTCCATAGGGAATTTTGAAGATAGTGTGCTATGTGACATGGTATATGGAAACTTGTCACATCTTGTGGGGGAAGACCTTGGCTTTTTGAAAGAGAAACCATACACCATGGCTATACCAATGAGATAACCTTCACCCACCAAGAAAGAAAAATGTACTTCATCCTCTCACACCTTCTCAAATGGAAGAGGACCAAGTGCAAATGAGAAAAAAAAAAGGGAAAAAAGAAAGAGATGACACTTGCACACACAAGAGTGAGATCAATTGTTCGAAGTGTCAAAGTAGTATACACAAGTCCAAAGAGTGCCCCAACAAAAAAATGTTCATGTTAAAGGTCAAAGGCTTGTGTGAAGATTCAAAAAGAGGTCTTCTTTCCACCTTCCTTTAGTAGGATAGAAAGACAAGACCAAATTGTGTTGGAAAAGGAAGTTACTCCAAAAACAAATGGATTCCACACAAGGCACACAAGAGTTTAAAGAGAAAGTTTCCCCAACTCCAAACCCTTATCATTCATTTTATCCAAGGTGTATAATCTTTGGGAGCTACATGCTTTGGATGATTATTACACTTACCATGTCTTTTATTTTTTGTAGAAGGATATTTGACCATGGTGAGAAGAAAGCCAAACATCTCCAAGAGAAGGAAGGATGAGAACTTAACAATTTGAAGATTTGAAGAAAAATCCTTTTGAAGAGCGAGGGGATGATGGCATACCCCCTAGCATGGCTAAGCACTTTCATGAATATTTAGGCCACAATGGAGTATCTTTAGTAGATTATGAATATTTAGGCTTTGTATTAAGGGCCAAGTAGTGTAGGTTTCTTCTAGGCCGTGTATTAAAGGTAAAGTAGTGTAGGGTTTTAAAAACAATCTTTCTTAAGTGGGGAGCATCATATATGTCTACTTAAGCAACTATTTGATGTTTAATTATGTTAATCAAGCTAGCATAGGAAGAGCATCCCATATGTGCCACATGGAAAACTTCGTAATGGAGAGTTCTCTTATATAAGTACTGGCCATGTGTCATTATCCTATTAGAGAGGATTTTCATAAAGGAGTTTTCCACATGGCAACACATGAGTGGTTTGTTTTGTGAGAGTGGGGATTGCCACATGTCAAACTCTCCTTCACTAAGATATCATTTTTAGGGTTTTGTTGCATGTTAGCATTCTAGGGTTTTAGACCATTTTAAAGACACCTTACTCTATAAATAGAGGTGTCTCCCCCATGTATTTCTCACTTTGAAAATGATAATGTTATGCTGCCAAAATTATTTTAAGCATACTTCTTCTCTTAGTCACTTGCTAGAGTATCCTGAGAGGTCCCTCTAGCACCCTTTTCTCTAGAGTTGGTCTAACCTCTCTTAGAGCCCCACGAACAACCTTCGTCCTACCATTAAATCATCAAAACCGAGAGCCATTTTCTTTCAACACCAAACTTCCACAAATCCACCATCCATCATAGTCACCATTTTAGCTTTAGCTTGAGGAGGAGGCTATCATGGACGAATTCCAATTTCGTGTTAAATTTTAGGGACTTTTGTAGAAGAACAATTTTGTAGAGGACCTTAACATTAAATGCTTAATCAATCAAATGATTGGAATACCACAATACTTTTGTAGAAGAACACTTTTGTTGTGTTCTCTTCGTCATAATGATGATTATACTATAGGATTATTTTGTCACACTCTCGGGCTTGGGGGCCAGTGTACTAAATAGATGCTTTGTTAGCCAAGATATCTCCCTGTCAAGGAGTGGTCGGCATAAACACCAAACACATTTCATCCTAGACTGAGATGTTCATGGTCCGTAATCACCAAAACCTAGTACAATGCATGATGATCATGCCCAGCAATAAGTCATTCTCATCTGAGACATGATCGACACAGTCATCGTACAAATCATCCTAGATCGAGACATTCCCGAGGATAACTCACCAACTCTCTTGATGATGCTAATCACGCTTAAGACATACTTGGGACCTGATTAGCCAAATGAATAGTACAAAGCCCAAATAGGAATAATATAAATATGTAGGACCACCTTGTGAAAAGGTTAGCTTCTCTGTTATCCCAATAACATATCTCTATATATGTTTGAGAACATGTTTGTCTCAATATTATTGACTTGAGTGTCAAAGTGCATATTTCAAATAACCTTACCCTTCTCATTATATAAAGCTAAGAGTCAAAGATTAAAAATGAATATCGAGGACCGAGCATAGAGAATCGACAACGCAGGAAGCATTAAGTGATCTTATTCATCCTATCAGATTTTGTAAGAACAATAATTTTTTTTTTTACCATGATAACTCACACCTTGGTCACTTATCCAACAATATGAACTCTTTTCTATATAATATGCAATTATTAGGAAAAGTAATTTTTTCTTTTACTCCATAAATAGTATACACAATATCTTCTATGTCTCACGGTAACGGGCGGACAATGCATTACCTTATATAAGCATTTCATTCAACAATTCTAACAATTGAGTGAAACATTTTAATAGTTTATAAACGTGTGAAACTTATACAACCCCACATAGAAAGGCTTCTCTGAGTCATTTTCAAGGTATCATACATACAGACGTGTACGTTGAAATTCACTACTAGATATATGAGTTTTAATAACATTTAAAAAATGTTGCTAAAGCCTAAAAAAATGTTACCATTTGCAAAGGTAACATTTATACACATGTTATGTATAGTACATGTTACAAAAAGGCTTTAACAACATTTTTATCTATATTTAGCATCATTTTAAAAATGTTACTAATTAGTGTCTTTACTAACATTAGAAAAATGTTACAAATTTAGTTTTTTGTAACACTTGGAAAATGTTACCAATACATTTTCTAGCATTTAAAAAAAATGTTACCTCTATATATATTCTAACATTTCAATAAATGTTACCAATAATCTTGTTTTGTAACCATTAAAAAATGTTACAAATTGTCTTTTTGTAACAATTAAAAAATGTTACAAATTATCTTTTTGTAACATTTTAAAATTGTTACTAATTTATCTACTTGCTACACATAAGGAAAATTCAGCAATCTAATCTATTTTGCTATTTATTTTTTATAAAATTATGTTAAAACATAGAAATACTAGTAATGTATTGTATTTCTCAAAAGCAAAGCAAGAGCAACCATGTAATCTGAAACCTCATATCAAAGCCATGTCAAGTTGAGCCTCAAGTTCACAAGTACCAAACCAGAACAATTTAAGAAAAACAGATGGCCAACTAACTTTATTAAGGTCATTTTAAATCCTGAACAAATTATCCTTTCAAGTTTGTTTACTTTCATTGTTCCAACCTTTTCAAACACCAACCACTTGCAATCTGCATCAAATGTCTCCCTTTTGTAGTGATATACTATCGTATAGAGGGAGATATGGAGGAAAACGAGGCAAAGCTCCCAATGGCGTGTTGAAAGCCCTCTCCAATGCTCTATAAATATTCTCTACATGCCTAAGCTTTCATCTTTAACCTATCCACCTGAAAAGTTTGAGAATTCAGCTCATGTTAACTGCATATAGAGTGTAAAACAATGGAATACTATCATAGTAACTACTCAACGACAATAATGGTGGTAAAAAAAGAATTCTCTCAACATGATACCTGCCAATATAAAGCGTTTTAATAATGTAAGCACTGAGTAGACCTCTCTGGTTTTTGCATCCTCAATTGCTTTTTAATCATTAACTATACTTGGCTAAATCTGATTCAACAAGGTCTGCAATTTAATAACCTCTCTGGTTTATTGCTTCATGGTGTAATCATATCATGCATACAAAACATTCCCCTGCCTTGATTTGGAAGAAAGTTGCTTCATTGCTATTATTTTCCCATCTGATAAATTTCCCTGCATATGGAGCAATGCAATATAGTTGTTGGGTTGGAATGCTGATTTTTCCCTCAAAAGTAATATCTTCAATTAAAATAGACTCATAATAATTGAGGGGGTATGCCATATTATCCAAATTACCTTGTACATAGGACCAAACCCTCCTTCTCCAATTTTGTTGGCTTTGTTGAAGTTATTTGATTTGTCGTAAGGTAAATATACCCATTTGCAGTTTTAACCCCTTTAGCTCTGTCAATTAAACTAAAAAAGACTGTAAATTTAACTGCATACCCTAAATTTAGGCTCATAAGAAAATTCATGTTGCATGCAAGAGTTCATTTTTGTACATTGAAAGTCCTTAAGGTGAAGCACAAAGGTTATCATCATGACAGAATAAGTTATTTGCAATTACCTTTTGCTAAAGAACTTTTCTGTCCTATAAATTATAAACATAAAAGAGATGACTTGTGCCTATTCAAGAAATACAGTTCACACCTCTGTCTCACTTTTACTTGTGCCAATTTCAAAATATCTGCTCAAGCAAGAAAGGTAAAAGAAGAAATTCAGCACAGATAAAGAACAAAAATCAAACACTTCTATAGCTGACGAAGGATATCAATAACGATAGCCCTAATGATTTATTCTTTATAAACATCTTTCAGAACATTGTATATACAACAACATGCAGAAAAAAAAAACATAAAAGCATCAAAAGAAATTCCCTCCGAAACCAATTCTAGCACTCAAAACTAAGGATGACAACAGCAACTAGAAATTCAGAATCGGACACCACATCAACAAGTATAAGAACGATAATCATAAGCAATAGCCAGAAACAAAAGGTTAGAGAAAACAAAAACAGTGTTGTGGCATGAGGGGAATATATATAAAAAGTATGATAAAAATTGAAGAAAGACATAGAAAAAGAGATCATACAACTGGCCATATGCATCTTAATGAGCTTAAAATCCTCCAGTGTGATACCTTTTTCCTTGTCAAGTGTATTCACCATATCCACATCTTCCTGGTCCAGAAGATGCTTGCTGCAAGGTTCATAACCCCAAGAATACCAAATTACAACACAGATGCACACAGAGAGAAAGAAGGAATCTTGGGGAGGAGATGAAACATACTAATGAGATGATGTTCAGAAATTGGCAGCCATATTTCTTCATAAATGAGCGAACACATTTGAATTATAAAAGAAATATACATAACTTTTTAAATGATTATATAACTGACGGCTATAACAATTCATATACCATTGTAAATATATGTGAAATTTATAATAGACACACGTGTGTGTGTATATACATACATACATATATATATATATATATATATATATATATATATATATATATATATATATATATATATTATGTGTTTTATTTTAACAAATTTTTTGATAAATATTTTAAGAAAAAAATGAAAATAAACGTTTACACAAATTATAATGTTAATTTTTGACCATTTAATCTAGTCTCTAGAAATAAATTTATATAAATAAATATATTTATGTTTATGTATTCAGAGATATTTGAAGGAAGACTTACCCTGTGCTTAAAACAGCTGGATGAACATTATATTCTTTGGCAAAAACAAAAGGAACAATTCCCTGAGGTAGAGCTGCCTGCCACATGCAAGATCATGATCATGCAAACTATTTACCTTTAAATGACCTGAAAAGTAGAAAAAAAAATAAAAAAAACAAAAGGTTCTTGAAGCACCACACTTGGGGCATTTATCTTCATTCTCATGCTCTTTCCAAAATAGGATACAGTCATTAGGACAAGCATGGATTTTTTCATAACTACAACCTAACTCTTTGATTATGTATTTGCAATCTTAAAATGTTACTGGCAAAGAAGAGTTTTCAGGAAGCAATTCTTTGAGCAATAGTAGTAACGCACTAAATGATACATCGCTCCACCCATAAAGGTTCTTAATATGGAGTAAACGAACAATGATTGATAGTTTTGAGAATTTTTTACAACCCGGGTATGCTTCTTGACGAGCATCACGTACTAAATTGTAAATCCTCACCATTTCTACATCAAACTCTTCGTCTTCATCCAATATGTCATCAAAATCACACTCAGGCATCATGAAAGTATCCTCTAAAAGTTCATCCAAATTATCATGCATATTAGCCTTTCCTTTATCCACTTTTGAAGATCCACCTTCCCCATGAAAAATCCATTTATCATATCTTTTATCAAATCCATCACAAATTAAGTGTTCATACACTTCTGCTCGGTTACTCCAACAACAATTATTACAATTCTTGCACGGACATAAAATTTGATCACCTTGTGCTGCATTACTAAATGCAAAGTCGAGAAACTTGTTTAAACCATCTAAATACCTGCCAGAAGATCTTGGTTGACACATCCAACTTTTGTCCATGACTCTGGTTTTCTCGTTAATTTTCCTTGATAATTGTTTCAGCTACTGTTAAGATAATTGCTGTAAAAAACATAATTGAATTAGATAATTGTTTCAACTTTGTGGTCCAAAAAATATATCACTCAAAAAATCAATATAAGAAAGAATTAGTATTATCTTCAACTTAAAACAAACATAAGAAAATCAATTTATAAATTTTATTCTTTATATATTATTCAATTTTTTTATTTTATTTAATATGACACATAAACTTACATCTAAATTTTGAACAAAATATAATAAACAAAGAAGAAGAAAATCATTGACAATTTTTGGGCATCATAAAACAGTCTTCTTATATGATTCTAAAATAACAAATATGAATTTCTTTTAGACAGGGAACAAGACATTAGCCAAAAGTTATTTATAATATAACTTCTTGTGGCTAAGAGAAACTAACGAATAAAGATTATATGGCATCTAAGTGAGCCAAAAGTTAAGACTACAGAAAGAATATAAAGAAAAACTGAGCTTCTCAATAAATAATAAGACCATGTTTGGAAAAAGCATCATCCACACTCTGTTTTTTATCATTGATCTATTATATATATATGGATCAAGTAAAACTATATTTATACAAAAAGAAATATTAGAGCAAAAAAGTTGGTGATTATAATAGAAAGCACAAGCAAGAGCATGAAGGTGATATAGAGAATCTTAAGAACAAATACAAACAAAATGATTCTTCCAAAAGAATATACAACACAGAATAAAACTGATATATCACATAGTGACTTATCAGTTTAGCTTTCTAGGATATGCATAGGTAAGTCTTGAAAAATCATGCATCTATCAGCAAAGTTGCAGATAAATTTTTTACAGAACTAACTACATAAGAAAAATAACTACATAATAAACTGATGATAAAAGGAGTAAGTAGGAATTTGAGATGTATAAATTACATATTGTGTAATCTTAACATGTTGATAATCTCATACCCTTGTGTGAATGTTATTGTTTTATCAGTGAATGGAAAATATAGTTTTTTTTTTCTAATAACTTATGTATTTTGATAAAAAGATTTTGAGGAAAAAATTCCAATACATTTATAAGTTGATTTGCATATAAAATAATTCCACATATATTCTCACCTTATTTAATGATTGAATTTATTGAATACATGTAACTTGTTAGATTCATAAAATAATGTGATGTTACATTTGTATAAAATTTGTGTACCAAACTGCAACAGAACTGAATTATAAATAATATAGTTGAGTTACAGTTGTTCTTTTATTTTAAGAAGAGAAATCACATCAAATCCTATTTGAACATATAAATGACAATATGGGGGTCATCTCAAGCTCAACTAAGGAACATACAACATCAAATATAAATTTATCTGTAAGAAAGAAAGTAATTAATAGTTTTATAAATCAAAATGACTTTATGTTTAATTTTTTTTAATTTATAAATCTTTTTTATATATTTCTATAAATAGTTAGTTTCTTTTATCCAAACAGACTATAAGTTAGAATGAGTTCTTATCATTTTAATTAACTACACCAAGGTTTCTTAATAAAACCTGTTTAATCTAAATCTCACAAAATGAGGCTTTTTATTCACATTTTAAACCAGACAAGATGCAATACTTACTTATGTTGTTGCCTTCGTGTTCTTTAATATTAAAACTAAAATTTTGTTTGAAGAGTTTAGATACAAAAGTTGTGATTAGAAATAATGGTTTAGAAGTAACTAATAATTTCTTGGCAAGGTACATAATTATGTTGCAACACTTAATTCCAGGCAAATTGGAGACAAGAAAAGTTATGAGATGCCCCAACAATTAAAATAAATTCCTTCTCCTCTTTTTTTGACTTTTTGGGTGCCTCCATTGTAAATAAACTAGATTTGCTTTAACATATTCATGTCTAATTGTTGTGGAAAATCCATGACAGAATCCCATGATTCACACGCTGTGAATCATACTATGTTGACAAATGGATAGAAAAAAGCATCATCATGTACAACCTAATCATAATTACTTACTTTCCTTCCTTTCTCTTCTTCCTTTTTCCACTCCTTTTAATTCTAAAATATCTCCTCATCATATCTCTTTTTTTTTTTTTAATTTTCTCCCTTGCTTCCTCTTTTTTGTAGTAACCCTCCTATTTTTTTAATTTAAAGGGAAAAGAAAGGTTGCTTTCCCATTAGGGCAACCGTGATCAGAAGGCAAAAAATAAAAATTCATTACAGTTCATTCTTAAAGTCACCAATTGCTCTATCTATTAAAAATCAAGATTATATATAGTTGTGTAGTTAAATATTAAAAAGAGGCATTAATCAGTTGCTCCTATTGGACAGGAAAATAATTTGGCCAATCATAAGACCATAGAACAATTCCACATTACACCAAAATAATAAAAAGGACAATTTATAGACCATCAGAATGCAGTCTTTGCAGCAGTTGAATAAAATATACACAAATAGTTGTTGCTTTTATAGAGTAAATGAGGGGAAAAAAAGAAAGTCACGCACCAAGAACAAGACTCCAGGAACAAAGCTGAGGAGAATTATATGCCTTGAAATCCCTGAAATGCATAACTAGTGACATAATACAACATAGATGAAAATTTTTATTTTCTCACATTCCAACAACAAATTTTACAGTACAACATGGGCAGAGGAATAACCATGACAATATGAAAACTTAAGAAGTAGGCACACAAAGAGAAGCCATAAAAAACATTCCACTCAAACATAACCATAATTCCACTCAAACAATTCAAAAAACGAAGCCCCAATTCCACTAAACAAAATTGTCAAAATAAACTCAAAATTTAGACACGAACCTGAAGATGCAATGCAAGATGAGTCGACGAAGACAAAATCACACCTCGTAGAATTTGGAGGAAGAAGAAAAACGCAATGTCTGAAAGATGAGTCAACGGAGACAGAATCACACCTCGTAGAATTTGGAGGAAGAAGGAAAACGCAGAATTTGGAGGAAGAAGGAAAGCGCAATGACTACAAGATGAGTTAGCGGAAACAAAATCAAACCTGTAGAATTTGGAGGAAGAAGGGAAATGTTGACAGGTTCAGGAGTTTAAGGTAAAAGGATGTTGGAGAAGTTGGGAATCAGAAGCACGGAAGTTAGGTTTAGGAGTTTGAGGTAAAGAGGATGTTGGAGAAATTGGGAAACAGAAGCACGGAGGTTTGGTTGGGATGAACGTATACTCTAAATCTGAACTAAATTTTAATGTTTGTTTTTAATCAATTATAAATTTATTTAAAATATTGATTTCAAATTGTAACCATCTATAATTTAAATAACCGAAAATAATGTATAAGGTTGGTTGTTAATTTAAATTTATAATTAAATAAATTATAATATTACTTTAATTTTATTTTAAAATAAATTAAAATATTACTTTAATATATTAAATTTTAAATTAATATTAACTATTTCAATATTATAATAAAATTATTGTTATATTTTTAAATTTTACGGTTAAGGTAAAAAAGTGAAAATTATTTATTTATTTATAGTAACATTTATTTAAAAATGTTACAATATCATAATAACCATGCAACATTTTTAATTAGTTATAGTAACATTTTTTAAAAAGTATTACTATAATCATTTATAAGGTAACATTTAAGATAAATGTAACATAAAAATGTTACTAAATCTAATAAATCCTGTAGTAGCATTGTTGTCCAACTTTAGTGACCATTTTCTCAAATCAATCTTCCATAACCCAATCAAAAAGTTGAGATCCAAACACACTTCGAATGCTTAACAAATTCAACATGCCAATTCCACATTATATAATTCTTTAAGAAATCGTCATAAAAATGTTCAAATATCGCACCAGTGCAAGGGGCGGGCTTTGGCAGTCCAGGAAGGGACTTTGGCAACGTTTTACAGTAATAAAGAATATCTGGGTGTTTTGACCCTTTTACAGTAATAAATTACAACAAAGATATCTTTTATAAACCCTTGTGACTAAGACCAAGGTTGAGTTTGTATTGATGGATGTACTGTTGATGCTGGTGTGCAAGAGTGGATGTTTCCATGAATTTGAAAGAACTGATTTATTGTGATGAAAAGGACGTGCATCCACGCACAAGTGCAAAGATCAGTGAAGATTTATTGTGCTCAATGTGAAAATAAAAATCATCCTTTATTTTTTTTATTTTAATTAATTAAATTCTTATATATATATATATATATATATATATATATATATATATATATATATATATATATATATATATATATCATTTTTATTTTTTATTACATATAATATAATATAATAATAATATAATAAATAATAATAATGATAGTAACTATTACAATATAAATAACAATATTAATAACAATAATTATAATATTAAAATTAAAATTAATAAATTATATTTAATTTTAATTTTAATTAATATTAATAATAACAATAATGAATATTAACACTAATTTAAATAATAATATAAAATAATTTATTTTCGAAAATGTTTTTAAATTTATTCCAATTTTTTATTATTTTTATTTTTTCATTACAATTAAAAAATTCAATTTTATTTTAATATAATTTTTACCGCTTAAGTTTAAATTTATTCACATTTCTATATAAGGGTAAATTGGTAATTATATATTTTTATCAATTAAATATTTTTCTAATTTAGCAAATACATAACATCATTCACACCCTCACAAACCTTTTCCACATCCATCCTTTCAAATCCCTTATTCCAAACAACACCACAATCCTCTCTTTATATGTAAAATCCTAGAAAATTGTATTTTAAGAGTGATAGTGGTTTACAAATAATGAGACTCAATTATTTTAATATTAAAAGGTTTTAGTATAAATAGAATTTTTATAAAACAATTTTATTATTTTAAAACACATCATCTCTCCAGAAACCACTTTTCTATAGCTCTCTAACTTTTCTCTAAGAGTTTTGTTTTTCTGGTCGTTTGATTGAATAATCGAGACCGTACGATTGATCCTCTCGACGATTGCTCTCTTTTTGGTAGATTTCTATTTTCTGTTGCATGTTAGCTCTCTTTCGGTTGCATGTGTCATTTTATTCATCAGTATGAGTCTATGCTGATCAGTGATCATAATGTTATATTTTATATAATAAAATTATATAAAATTATTATTCTCTATATAATTATTATTATTATTATGGATTAACATTAATAATAAATTAAGTTATTCGTTAATATTAATTATTATATGGGTAATATATATATATATATATATAAATTTTGGGTATTCTGATAAACGATCTGTGATGGGGTTGGATTGTTTAATAAACGGTCTGTGATGGGCTTGAATAATCAGATACATTTTGAGAGGTCCCTGGTCTCTACTGAGGGGATATAAAACTGATACCCATTAGTCAGTTTTAAGGTAACAACGTAAAATACTTTTACGTTAGAAAATATCCATCAAAAAGAGAACAGTAACATCTCATACTACGTGCTTCCATGGATCCTTCATTAGTTCTAGGTACACAATTTTTAACTCATACTTGAATATATTGTATTATTGTATCTTATGCATATATTATTTCTATCAATTGGTATCAGAGCCTATTAAGATACAAAATATAATTATTCATTATTCTTTTGAAAAGTGTATCATGATATTGGAAATTTAATAGAGGGGATTAGTTACTGTTTAAAACCCTAATTATGTTCAAAATCCTAATTAAGGAAACCCCAATATTGATAAGCTTCTCTCTCGGCAAACCCAATTTTATGGGTTTTATGTTTGCACAGTGCAAACCTAATTGTTCTTGAAAATCCTAATTGGTAGCCATGTCTGTAAGGATCACGATGCTGCATCGGAGGTCGGTTTTGTTTATGCGCGGTGGTCATCTTTTGTTCACTGCATCGGTGTAGATTTTTTTTTGCACTGTTCATCGGAGGTCTTGATGGCACTGTTCACTGCATCGGCACTGTTCACTGCATCGGTGGTCATCTGTTCATCGCACTGTTCACTGCATCGGCAGTTTTGATGGCACTTTTTTCGCACCTCAATGGCCACTGTGCGTCGGTTACTTTTTGAATTTTTCAAAACATAGTGGCCACGTGCACTGTGGCTAATAAATTGCAGCGACACCTTAAAAAATTAAATTAAATAAATAATAATAAAATAAAATTAATAATAATAAAATTAAATTAATAATAATAAAATAAATAAATAAATAAAAATTAAATTAATAATAATAACGATTATTATTATTATTATTATTATTATTATTATTATTATTATTATTATTATTATTATTTCATGCATTATATAATTTATTATATTTTTGTTAAGCATGATATAATTTTATATAATTGTTAACTTACCTATCGTGAGTTCACTTGTATGAAATTTTATGGAAATGATATAATTTAAATATTTTTTTTTTAATTAATTTAATATTACATTAATATTAATTATACCCTATCGGTATTTTATTATTAATGTATTTTATTTTTTCTTGATACAATTTATTATTAATGTATTTTATGTGAATTATTTGTCCTGTACTCTATCGGTATTAGATTTCTTTTGGCATGAGATGTTTATTGTATTTTATTATATTTTATATTTTGTTTTATTTCTTATTTATTATGATTCGGGACCCTTAGGCGGGATCATAGTGAATGAGAAATAATTTGATATCATAGGCATATTTTGCTGTGTATTCAGAAACATTTATTTTGTTTATTTACACAATAAGTGTGTATTAAATGTTTCTTTGTTATTTTGATACCAGCTTCTTTGCCTATGCCATTGACTTCGGTCAAAACTTTAAATGGGACAAATTTTGAGGACTGGAAAGAATCTTTGGATTTGTATCTAGCAATTACCAACATGGATTTTTCCTTGAGAGAAGCAGAACCTTCAGCTCTTACGCCTGAGTCCACTATTGTCTAGAGAGCTTCTCGTGAAAAATGGGAACACTCGAACAGGGTGTGCCTAATGGTGATGAGATATACCATGGAGAAGTCTATTCGACAGAGCATTCCGGATAATGACAATGCTAAGGATTTTATGAGATCAGTTGGTGAGAAGTTTAAGACTTTTGATAAAGCTCAAAAGGGTCAATATCTGTCACTTCTTGAGAAGACCAAATATGATGGTGTCAGTGGTGTTCGTGAGCATATGATGAAGCTTGTGCACTATTATAACAAACTCAAATCTCTAAAGGTAGATCTTGGTGATAGTTACTTGGTTTGGCAGGTTATGGAATCTCTTCCTTCTCAGTTTGATGTGTTGAAGACTTCTTATAACACTCAAAAGGAGGAATGGACAATTGATGAAATGATAGCTATTATTTCTCAAGAGGAAGCATCGATTAAAAAGACCAAGTCTCATAGTGTGCAGTTTACAGCTACTAATTCAAGCACTAAACCTGTGAAAAAGGGCTTCAAAGGTAAATCTCGTCCTGAAAAAGGGAACACAGGGAAAGCACCAGCGGTTTTGGAGCCTAAGAAGTACTTCAAGGGGAATTGTGCCTATTGTAAGAAATTTGGACACAAGATAGCTGATTGTTATATTCTTAAGAAGAAGAATGCTGATAAGGAAGGTATACTCCTATATGCTCTAGCTTGTTTTGAATCTAATGTTATTGATGTTCCTCCCAATTCTTGGTGGTTAGACTCGGGTGCTACTATTCATGTTGTGAATTATTTACAGGGGTTCACAAGTCTGAGAAAACCAAGTGATGTCGAGTCCAAGATTATCATGGGAGATAGAGCTAGAGCACTAGTTGAAGACATAGGAGTAGTTTCTTTAAATTTACCTTCTGGACATGTTTTGTTATTAAAAGACGTTGTTTATGTGCCTTCTATGAGAAGAAATTTGATTTCAGTTTCAATTTTGGACAAATGTGGCTACACTTTTGAATTTGGCAATGGTAAACTTGTTGTTTATTTCAATTCAATTATTGTTGGCTCAGGAGTTTTATATGATGGACTTTACATGCTGAATCTGAATGATATGTTTGTTAATTCTGTTACTGGACATAAGCATAGTAGAGTTGATGAAAATTCCTCTATGTTGTGGCATAGACGTCTGGGACATATTTCTAGACCTCGAATTGAGAGGTTGATTAAAGAGGGTATTTTGCATGATTTGGATTTTTCTGATTTTGATACTTGTGTTGATTGTGTTAAGGGCAAGCTTACCGCAAAAGTAAGAAATACAGGAGCAAACAGGAGTGATAATGTGTTGGAGCTTATTCATACTAATATATGTGGACCTATCACACCCACTTCCATGGGTGGATATAGGTATTTTATTACGTTTATAGACGATTATTCCCGTTTTGGCTGGATAGATCTCCTACAGGAAAAATCAAGTTCCTTGGATGCTTTTAAGTCTTTTAAAGCTGCTATTGAGTTGAAAACAGGAAAGAAGATAAAATGTGTAAGGTCTGACAGAGGTGGAGAGTATTATGGCAGATATGATGAGACTGGAAGAAATCTTGGACCTTTCGCTAGATTTCTTGATGAATGTGGTATTGAAGCTCAGTATACTATGCCTGGTACTCCTCAGCAAAATGGAGTTGCAGAAAGGAGGAATCGCACTCTTTTAGAGATGGTGAGATGTATGTTGAGTCATTCCTCCTTACCAGATTTCCTTTGGGGAGATGCTTTAAGGACTGCTGTGTATATTCTTAATCAAGTACCTAGCAAGTCTGTTTCAAAGACTCCTTATGAACTCATGTCTGGGAAGAAGCCAAGTTTGAGACATTTCCATGTGTGGGGCTGTAAGGCGGAGGTGAGGCCTTATAATCCTCAGTTAAAAAAACTTGATCTCAAGATTGTCAGTGGGTTCTTTATTGGTTATTGTGTGGGTTCTCGTGGTAGCAGGTTTTATTGTCCTTCTCACTCTATGCGGGTTATTGAGTCTGACCGTGCGGTATTCTTTGAGGATAATTTGGACAGTGGGAGCAATACACCACGACCAGTCACTTTTAGAGAAGACCGTGTTGTTATTCCCGTGCCATCCATTTATCTTCCTGCAAATAATGTCATTCCAGTTGTCCGTGATGAAAATGAATTTGTTCCAGATCTTGTGGATGCCACAACACCTGTAGTAGATGAACAAGTTCATGATGATGTTGTTGAAGAAATTTCTTTGAGGAGATCTCAAAGAGTACGCAGGTCTTCTATATCTGATGATTATCTAGTGTATCTTCAAGAGCATGAATATGATCTAAATAATGTTGATGATCCTACTACTTTTGAAGAGGCTATCTCTAGTTCTCATGGTGATGATTGGTTAAATGCTATGCATGATGAGTTAGCTTCTATGGCCCATAATGATGTTTGGGATCTTGTGGATTTGCCCCTAGGTTGTAAACCAGTTGGGTGTAAATGGGTCTTCAAGACTAAGCGTAGTCCAGATGGAAAAGTTGAAAGGTATAAAGCCAGACTTGTAGCAAAAGGCTATAGTCAGAGGGATGGCATTGATTATAAGGAGACTTTCTCACCGGTCTCTACTAAGGATGCTTTTCGTGTTGTTATGGCTTTAGTAGCTCATTTTGATTTGGAGCTTCATCAAATGGATGTAAAAACAGCTTTTTTGAATGGAGATTTATTTGAAGAAGTGTATATGGTTCAACCCGATGGTTTTGCTAAAAAAGGTAAGGAGCATTTGGTTTGCAGGTTGAAGAAGTCTATTTATGGACTAAGACAAGCTTCTAGGCAATGGTATTTGAAATTTGATCAGGTGGTCACTTCTTTTGGCTTCAAGGAAAATGCCTCAGATCAATGCATTTACTTGAAGAAAAATGGGAGCCATTTCATCATTCTTGTTTTATATGTTGATGATATTCTTCTTGCTAGTAGTAGTGTTGAACTTTTGATTGAGACAAAATTGATACTAAATAGCCACTTTGATATGAAGGACCTTGGTGATGCTTCTGTTGTTCTAGGCATTCAGATCTCTCGTGACAGGTCACGTGGCATTCTTGGTTTGTCTCAAAGAGGATACATAGATAAAGTCCTCAAGAGGTTTAACATGCATTCTTGCTCCTCATGTGCAGCACCTGTTCAAAAGGGTGACAAACTCTCCAAATCTCAGTGTCCTCAAAATGATAATGACAAAGTTGAAATGAAAAAAATCCCATATGCTTCCGCTGTTGGTAGTTTAATGTATGCTCAAGTTTGTACTCGTCCCGATATTGCTTTTGCTGTTAATGCTTTAGGAAGATACTTGAGTGATCCAGGTTTGGATCATTGGAAAGCTGTTAAAAAGGTCTTTAGATATTTGCAGGGAACTAAGGATCATATGTTGACCTTTAAGAAGTCTGATCAACTTCAGGTCATTGGTTATTCTGATTCTGATTTTGCTGGTTGCCCTGACGACCGAAAGTCTACTTCTGGCTTTATTTTTATGATGGCAAGAGGAGCCATTTCTTGGAAGAGTGTTAAACAAACTCTTACAGCTACTTCCACTATGGAGGCAGAGTATGTTGCTTGTTATGAAGCTACTTGTCAAGCTGTGTGGCTTAAAAATTTGATTTCTGGCTTTCAAATTGTTGAAAGTATTTCTAGGCCACTTGTGATATATTGTGACAACACTGCTGCCGTCCATTTATCTCAAAACAATAGAAGTTCTACTCGCTCAAAGCATTTTGATATAAAATTTCTGTTTGTTAGAGAGAAAGTTTTGGATTATCAAACTCGGATTGAGCATACTACTACAGAAAATATGTTAGCAGACCCATTAACTAAAGGCTTATCTGTTGGAGTTTTTCAAAATCATGTAACTCATATGGGTGTGGTTAAGTCTTTTGATGTATTGGGTTAGTGGGAGTCTGAGATTTACACTCTATATTATTATGGTTTTCATGAGATGTAAATTTGTCAATGACATCAGTTTCGTTACATCTTTTCTCTTTCTACATAGAGAATTTATGAACCATTTTGGGATCACATATTTATTATGTTTGTTTTTATTCTATATATTATCCATTATTTAAGAAATCTAAGCATATGGTAAGTATCCCTATCGGATATTATCTTTGTGATTTATGTTTATATTTCTTAATTGGTATTTGTACTTATGTTGCAATTGATATAATTAATTTATTTATTAATGTTATCCAAGTGGGAGAATGTTATATTTTATATAATAAAATTATATAAAATTATTATTCTCTATATAATTATTATTATTATTATGGATTAGCATTAATAATAAATTAAGTTATTCGTTAATATTAATTATTATATGGGTAATATATATATATATATATATATATATATATATATATATATATAAATTTTGGGTATTCTGATAAACGATCTGTGATGGGGTTGGATTGTTTAATAAACGGTCTGTGATGGGCTTGAATAATCAGATACATTTTGAGAGGTCCCTGGTCTCTGCTGAGGGGATATAAAACTGATACCCATTAGTCAGTTTTAAGGTAACAACGTAAAATACTTTTACGTTAGAAAATATCCATCAGAAAGAGAACAGTAACATCTCATACTACGTGCTTCCATGGATCCTTCATTAGTTCCAGGTACACAATTTTTAACTCATACTTGAATATATTGTATTATTGTATCTTATGCATATATTATTTCTATCACATAATGGTATATCCTGATTGTTCTTGTGATGTTTATATGTGTAGATAGAGCATCCTGATGAGTTAGAGGTGTTTGGTGTTCATAGGGGAAGCTAATTGCATTGTTTTAGGTTATATACATGTTAGAATTACTAATTACATTGTTGTACTATGATTTACTAGTCTGCTTGAGTTGTATGATGAATTTTACCTATTGATGTTTGGGGTTGTATATGAGTTATGGTATGATATGAAATATATGAAATTAGGGTATATAGGTTGAATTTTGTTTATCTGGAATTATTGATGTTTGGTATTGCAATTGAGATTAATTGATATTGATGTTTGTACTAAACTTGATTTTTATCTATGCTTGACATTTGCCAATGTTCTTGGGTTGTTTGGACCGGCTCGAGTAGGTATAATTATGCATAAATCATATTTTATGTAATTTTGCAGACTCGTTGGGCGAGTATTACTCGTTGGGCGAATGGGTTGATCTGTAGAATTATGTAGATTCGCAAACTCACTAGGAGAGTAATTCTTGCTGGGCAAATTTCCAAGTCAGGAACTTCTAGACCTGGGTCAGTAGTTGGGCGAGTATTACTAGCTGGGCGAGCATGGGGCAATAGTTGGGCGAGTATTACTAGCTGGGTGAGTAGTTTGAAACCTAAATTATTCCTTATGTGGTCAATTAAGTATGATTTGAATTGTTATGGATGTTATTTAAATTATTGATTGAGGAATGAGTTTATGAGCATACTAATTCGAGGAGAACTATTGGTGGTAATTATAGTGTAAGCATTTATGTGGGAGTTCAATTGGAAAGTTATCCTAACGCTCTAATGACCATCAATTTCTCAAGTAAAGAGGATGTAGCATGTGGTGAGAGGAGCAGGAGATCCCAACCTAGGGGTTTTACCTTGACGAAAGGTGTTAACGGACTTACCTTGTGTGTGTTCTATAGCTCTGCAGAGCATTGAATGCCACCACAAGTGCATAACTTACTAGAAATCGACATCAATGCTTATATCTGGATAATTGAGCTTAGTATTAACTCCTTGAGTGATTATAGATCAAAGATATGTTTTATAACATGTATCTAAGTATTTTGCATGATTTAAGTATATATGTATGAATATCTTTATTATAAATTAGCTTACCCTTCTTCTGTGTTTCTGTCTTGTGTTGTTCGCATTCCTTTTGCGATGACCAACTATCAATGGGAGCAGTTGTAGATGTGGTTGTAGTTTCTGAAGCACTTCTGGAGGATGAGGAGTCATCTTTTAGGTTGAGGAGAAGGTTTCAGTGGGAGCTTTAGTAGTGGCCAGTTTAGGTATAGATCTTATAGTTTACTTTAAGTGTATAAGTACTATATTGTTATATTCATATATTTTGTAAGACTGTATTAATATATTTTGTGCACTAGATTATATGTTTTGAAACTATGATGAAACACCCTATTTTATTAGTTTTAAGTTGCTAAAATTGGAATGTTACATCATCCCCTCACATCATCCACTCACTCTCCCTCACATCCACTCTCTAATCCAAACACTACCTAAAAGATCCAAATTCAGCCTAAATCATGTTAATATGCTTGTTGAGTATCTTCCTTCCAGGCATGTCTTTTATAGGTTTGTTTAGAGTGTTATACTCTCTTCTAGGAGAAGAAAACACAACTAACTAGTTCTAGATTGATGAAAGAATATGTTCACACTTATCTACATTAAGAACTAAACTACACACGTCATTTGGTCTCACAATGGTAAAAGAAAAAGAGCCACGACAACAAATCAAGCTCTTTAACTTTACTAATAAATATCTTTACACCACAAAGTGTGTTTTGGAAGCAACTTCTTAATTGTAACCCAAATGCACTTTGTAGTTGGACTTCACTTTGTCTGACCATAGTCACAATTCAGCAAGGGCTCGTATATATTTAACATTTCAATTTACCAAAAATAGTAAGAATCGATACATCATTATATCAACGCCCCAGTTTTTCACCCATGAGAATTCAACTTTTGAATATTTACTATTTATCTATCCAAAGCTTTAAGTTGGACTAGAGTAAACACCTCAGAATCATATGTCAATTCATTCTCAAAAATAACCCTATTTCTTTGTTTACATAGTACCCACAAGGTTTCTATCCACATGCATCTCCAAATTTTGTTCTGTTTACTATTCAATCATATAAGATCAATATGTATGAAATGATATTGTAGATCATTGTGACTAACACTAGTATTTTCAATCCATCTGTGACATTGATTCACATGCTCCATGCTATTTTTCTTCTTACACATGAATAATAATATCTTTTATTAGTAGTTTCCATATTTCATTGATCAAATCATAGAAACTCTTTAAGTCCATTCTTATTCTGCTCACGAATTCAACTTGAATTCGTCTAACTTTGATATATCATTATATAACGAAAGAACTTGGTTTATGATTTAATATCTCACTTTTACTTTTAATTCATGACTTTATCTCATTCAAGAAAACTCTCTTTTCTAGTAAGTATATATATATATATATATATATATATATATATATATATATATATATATATATATATATATATATATATATATATATATATATATATATATATATATATATATATATATATATATATATATATATATATATATATATATATATATATATATATATATATATATATATATATATATATATATATATACATATATATATATATATACATATATATATATACATATATACATATATACATATATAGATATGTATACATATATATATGTATACATATATATATGTATACATATATATATATATACATATATATATATATATACATATATATATATACATATATATATATATATGTATATATGTATATACATATATACATATATATATATATATATATTAATCAACATTTTCTTATATTTTACAAATTTTCGATTATATTTTCCACTAGTCTTTAGGTTATACAAAATAAAAATAATAAAGGTTAAAATAACTTTTTGGTCCCAATTTTCGTCAAGTTTTTTCAAACAAGTCTTAATTTTGGTTTTGTGTTCAAATAGGTCCCAATTTTCGTCAATTTTGTTCAATTGGGTCCTTTTTTACTAACACCGTTTAAATCATTAACGGCCATGAACAGTGACTGTCACGTGTCACTTCGTGGTTTTTTTGAATTTTTTTTATTTTTATTTTTATTTTTTTAAATTTTTTAAATTTTTTTTAAAATTTTGTTAATTTTTTTTAAATGTACATGTGTCAACTTAGGAGTGTGCCACGTGTCACTTCGTGGTTTTTTTGAATTTTTTTAAAAAAAATTTAAATTTTTTTTAAAATATCCACGTGTCAACCCAGTAGCGTGTCACGTGTCAAAACCAATGTTCTAAATTCAATTTGGTCCCTATATTTGTTATTTTTGTTCAATTAGGTCCCAATTTTTCTTAACATTAACCAATTTGGTCCATCTCCAAATTAAAACCAAATTTAATTCTTATATTAAAATTCATATTTTTATTAAATATCTTTATTTAATATATTAAAATTCACATCATTATAACTTTGATATAAAAATTAAATTTGGTCACATCTTCTATAGGGACCA
Organism: Vigna unguiculata; assembly: GCF_037176805.1. Lineage (NCBI taxonomy): Eukaryota > Viridiplantae > Streptophyta > Magnoliopsida > Fabales > Fabaceae > Vigna > Vigna unguiculata. Next base: position 8,947,785 of record NC_140795.1, read on the forward strand.
AATTGGTTAATCTTAACAAAAATTAGGACCTAATTGAACAAAAATAACAAATATAGTGACCAAATTGAATATAGAATATTAACTTTGACACGTGGCACACTACTAGATTGACACGTGAACATTTAAAAAATAATTCAAAAAAAAATCAAAAAAAAATTCAATAAAATAAAATAAAAAATTCAAAAAAATCACAAAGTGACACGTGGCACACTCCTGGGTTGACACGTGTACATTTTAAAAAAAATTAAAAAAATTAAAAAAAAAAATAAAAACCAAAAATAAAAATAAAAAAAAATTCAAAAAAACCACGAAATGACACGTGGCAGTCAATGTTCATGGCCGTTAATGATTTAAACGGTGTTAACAAAAAAGGACCAAATTGAACATAATTGACGAAAATTGGGACCTATTTGAACACAAAACCAAAATTAGAACTTATTTGAAAAAACTTGACGAAAATTGGGACCAAAAAGGTATTTTAACCAATAATAAAATACAATTGGTAACAATTAAATATATGTCACAAATTAACACGAAATGTAATCAACTAAAGATTCATAATATATATTAAATGTTGATGAAGAGATAAGTACTTAAAAAGTAGTAAAAAGTCAATAACATTTTAAATCGTCTGACAATTCAAATTTTAATATAATGATTATCGCCTTCTTTGAATTACATATTAGTTTGATAGGGTTAAACTAAAAACTATATTAGTTTATTTTGATCTTTTTTTTTAGTTTATCCGAGTTGTTCAAAATTAATGGACTAACTCCTTATGTCAATGTTTTACAATTATTATTTTTTACTAGTAACACAATCTCTAAGATTTTGTTATATGTATTTAAGAAGGAAATAAATATTTGAAAATTGATTGTTCGTTCCAGTCCTTTTAGAATACACAGTCCTAAGGGAATATTGAAGATGACGTACATGAGGAAACTACCTTGAGCATAATCTAGTCGGACACATGCCAATCTTGTAGGATGACATGTAGTCAGACTAGTCGGCTAAATCACATAAGTAGTGACGGATCTTAACCAATAATGTTGGGGAGCTAAGATAATATACTCAAAATTAAAAATTTATATATTTAATTATTGTCGTTAACACAATAAAAATGAAGAAATAATTTAGTATAACCATGTATCTATAAAAGAAATCACACATATACAAAGGATTGTCCTTCTTTTTCAAATCTTTGAACTCATTCATAATTGAGTCAAAACTAAAATTTTCAACTATTTCTTTTTCAATGTAAATATAAACATGTTCCAAAGAATTAATATAAAACACGTTCCTCTAATCAAACAATATGATCATTTGTATCATGATTCAGGATACATAAAGCTAAGATATTGAATTTGTATTGATTTCATCTTCACCAATAGATTTCTTTTTATCACTTTTAAGAAATAAATCTATTCTTTTATTCTTCATCAATATACCTATTTCTTTTTTAAGTTTAAGATTAAAAAATAATTTATCATATTTTAATTAAAAAATAAAAATTAAGAGTTACTAAAAGAAAAAATCAATGACAATCAAGTCCCATTAAAAGATGATCATGAAAAAACACATAGTACAATAATTTTTTTCTATAATCATAAAAAAAATTAATATAAGGCTTATGTGATAAAAAATAATGTTAAATATTAAACAAATATTTCACTATCAAATAATGAGAGAGTTACCTTTTTTCTTCACAAATGAAAGAGAACAAATGATAAATGAAAGCAAAAAGAATAAGTTTATATTTAACTGCTTTTTTTTATTCAAAACAAAAAGAAAACATGACAGAGTGTGAGATCAATATAATTTGTAGAAAACTTAAAAAATACAATAAGAAAGAAAATAAAAAATATCTTAATAAATATTTGTATTCTTCATTACATTTGATTTTATATTTTATTATTTATTAATGTTATGTCTTATAAAATAAATAAAAAAGACACCTCATTTTAACTTCTATCAATTTCCAATATATGTTACATATAATTAAAAAATTAAAAAAATTAAAAATAATTAATATATATATATATATATAATATAAAAAATTAAAAATTGTGGGGATCACGACCACCCCTGCCCCAATGATCCTCCGCCATTGCACGTAAACCTACTTACTTTAAACGAAGGTAACTCAAGATTACACAACTTATTATGCTTAGTAGTTAATTAAGTCAACTAAATCAAAGCCTAACTAAGTAAGGCCCATGAACCTTAACATAAAAGGCACACTTTATGAAGTATATGTTTATGTTTTTATTCTGACACCTGACTTCCGTACCTCGAATTAACTATGACATCAAATTATTTTTTGCTGACACCTTTTCTCCTGACTCGAGACCACAGGACGATATACCTTTGAAGTGAAGATTGTGAATTCCTGAATCTTGTATAGGAGACTTTACATTATATACATCATCCCCATAAAAACATAAATTTTACAAAAAGTTATATGATTTCCTAATGTACCTTTTATCTCTCTACTTACCTATTTGTTTAGTCCTAAATATGTTTAATGCATCTCTAATTTTATAAAGTGATAAATAATTTAAAATAAAGTATTTATTTCACACTCATAAAATGGAATAAACTATTCCTCTAAAACATAGTACAAAATGGGGTGTTAGAGTATTTTATCAATTAATAATGCTAAGTACCCAAGCATCATTTGCTATCTCTCACCTTGTCATATGTAGACTTTTCTACTCCAATATTTCAGCAATAAGATAGAACACAAATTCACTATCATTAGTAAAAATGATCAGAACTAGTCCCTATGAGATTAAAATAGTGAATGAACCTCATCCACATGCATACATCTTCATCAACAAGAATGCCATGACATGTGTCCTTGAAAACGCATGTTGAAGGAGGAAAATGTGAATCTCATAATCATGAGAAGAAATTATGCAATGGATTGAGAAACTATATAAGTTACAAGAGTTTGAGAAAAAATATATTAGCATTTGATCAAAACCTAAAACAACACTTGATTTTCACAAACAAACACTTCAGTACAAGAATCAAGATGGACTCCCAAAACACCCAAAACTTGAGCTACAAAGCTGGAGAAGCCCAGGGTGAAGCTCAGGTCTTTCTTTAACTTTTTCTCTCTATCTCAACCAAAATTTGCTAAGAAACATTAACCCTTTTTTATTTCAAAATTATCTCATAATTTCTCTAAAATATATGGAAACATAGTTGCATGTGTGACTTTCTTGCTCATTTTTAAAATATGTTGTTTTAGCTTTAACTTTCTTTCAAAATTTTAGTTGTTTTAGAATTTTAGTATAAATATTGTTTAAGTTTTTAGTTTTGCATCTACATGTGGGTGATCAATTAAACCTATATTTAGAGGAATATTAATAACTTTGTTTTTTTTTGCAGTGTACATATAAAAGTTTTTCTTTGAATTCTTTTTGCTGATTTTTTTGTGTTATTCCTTTGATCTTAAAATACACAAAACAAACACTGTGATCTTAAAATGCACAAATAAACATATTGATTTTGACGATTTGAAATATATTAAAAACTTTTTTAACATGTCAACGTTAATATATTTTAAAAAAACAATATATTTTAACACATAATCTGAACATCATTTTCTTAATGAAATTTACATTAATGAGAACAAAATTGATTACATGACACATTTTAAGACTATCTAATAATTTTGAGGACACTCACAGAAGGTTTTTGGTGGCAATAATTGCAGGAAAAGACCAACACCATGATGGACAAGGCTGCCAATGCTGCTCAATCTGCTCAAGAATCCTTGCAAGAGGTTATTATTTTCCAACATTAATTATTGTATTCAAATAAATTTATAATGATGTGATTATCCATAATTTACATGCAATTATTAAAAGAAAGTGTATATATTTTGTTATGTATATAGGTTGGAAACCAATTGCAGGCTAAAGCACAAGAAGCTGCTGAAGCTGTGAAGAACGCAACAGGGATGAACAACAACAAATGAAGATTAATGGATCTTTAGTTTCCCTTCAAATAAACCCTGTTTGTGCTGATGCATATATTTTACAGGAATATTGTTTCATTCTTTTTCAAATGTAATTATTTTCTATGTTGAGTAATTAACTCAATCAAATATTAGTAACGTTGTTTCATAGTTGAATGGTTGTGACATTCTCTCCTTTCTGAAATGAAATAATTCATCGTTAAAGTTTTTTTTTTTTTTAATAAAGATTAGAATATGATAAATATAAGCTTTATTGAAACAATTAATTAAAATATATAGCTTTATTGCTTCAACAAATACATCATTCTTTTTACGTTGCAAATGACTTAGAAATCGTTTATTTGAAGGAAAGATTTAACATGGATATTGAGTAATATTCTATGTTTGGAAAGGGATTTTAAAATAGCACAAATTTTGAATTTCTTTTATTTTATTTTATTTTACTTTCAAATATTTTATTTCAATGAATGAATACAAGTTTTTGAAATTTCAAATTCTTTGGTCTGGATGCAATAATTTAATTTATTTAATGTGCAAAATATGTTTTCTTAAAAGTATATTTAAAACTGAAAATTTTCTATATTAAATTTTATGAAAATAAAAATGAATCAATTTTCAAATATATGATAATTAAAATTTATACATAATATTCAATATTCAAAAAATAAAAATATTAAGGTTTGTATTAATGCTACTAATGAAAAGAAAAAGAATAGAGAGTACAAATAATAATTTTGATCCCTTAACCCTAAATGTAATAGACTAAATTAATTTTTTTATAACTCTTTAATTTCTCAAATGTACTATTTAGAATTCTCTCTATAATATGAGATACTAAAGAGTAAATAATATAAGATATTATTTCAAATTCAGGGTTTGAAAACATAATCAAACTTTAATTTATTCTAATAAATTTCAAATTCTTCTTAAATACCCATATTTAGCTTTTTCATGTTGTATTTTCTACTTCATTTAGCCATGACTAGAGATGTCAACGAGGCGGGTAGGGTACGGGTAGTAGCTCCCCTGTACCCTACCCGCTAGATAAATATCTGCCCCGTACCCGTACCCATATCCGTCGGGTATCCGTTATGCGGGTATCCGTCTATTTTTTTCATACTCGCGGATATCCACGGGTATCCACGGGTATTTACAAAATTATTTAAAAAATAAATATTTAATCATAAATTCAAATAAAATAAAATAAAATTCATCACTGTCATAAATTTTAAATAAATTTTAAACTAACTCAAGTCCAAATAATTATAAAAATAAATATAAAATGACGTTCAACATGATGGAAATTCTTTAATTAGTGTTTTGATCAACAAGTCCATTTTCTCCGATTGATTCCCGAAAAATAATCAAATAATAAACCTCAACTGTCACGTGCCAAATATTCTTATTTTGATTCCATCATTTGACAACAAGCATACCATAAACGTCACTATCTATATATGGTTTGATGTATATGTCCAATTTCAAAGAAGGAGAAGAGAAAAATGTTAAGGGATGTACTTGAAAGAAGACAACGTACCAATACTTAAAGTTGGAAGAATGAAGACAGAAGACAAGACGTGCAACTTATAAAAAATTAGGACAAAATTTTTTTTACTAATATATATATATATATATATATATATATATATATATATATAAGGGTATTTTTGTGAATTAAAGTTTAACGGGTACGGGTATCCACGGATATGGATACTATGATACCCGTACCCGCCCCGTTAACATGCGGGTATCAAAAATACCCGTACCCACAGGTAGCGGGTATCCATTTTTAATATCCATTTCTTATCCATTACGGATTTTATCCGCGAATACCCACGGGTACGGATATTTTTGACATCCCTAGCCATGACTTTGAATAGTAAAAATATATTTCGTAACACATAGATTAAACTTAAAACCAAATTAATAAACTAATTTTTGAGTTCGGAATCTCTGTTCCATTTTTGGTGCTGTCTATATTTGAAGGCACAAGAGGAACTTATAAAATTAATTGGTAAAATATAAAATGACATAAAAAATACAAATACATAAATTTTATTATATTAATAAAATTTATATTTCTAAAAAATATATTATTATGAAATTATAATTTTTGATTTCTTTAAAAAATAAGTAAGTTTTTATTCAATTTTTTAATATTTCTATATTTTTTGTAAAGTTGCTTAACTTTTTATTTGAATAAGTATTTTATTTAAAGCAATTGATATAATAAATATTGGTCAAATTTAAATTTTACTTATTTTCAAAAAAATTTATTTTTTAAGTTCAATTAATGTGTTACTTTAGAGTTTTTTTTTTATAATTTTTATTGTTTGTAATTTTCACATAACATCTTGTAATTAAATATTAGTAACGAGAAAACAAATACAAAAACTAAGGATAATAAAAAATAAAAAAATAACAATAACAATAAAATATATTAAAATATATAAGAATAAAAAAAACAATTAAACTACAAATTAAAAGCTAGTTAAAATATCCTACCAAACATTTTGTGCTAATTAAACGAGTCAAATAGGTTACAAACCAACTCTCCCAATAGTCTCTAAGACGATGTAAGGACAAGAGGAACTACATTCCTCACCATTTTGATTTAACAAAACATGAAGTTTTTCATAACAACATTAAAAGTTATGACAGAATAACAATAGTTCAATTTATTAACAGTGAACTTCGTTTATATTAATTTATTAAAAGATTTGCAATTTGACATTTCTTTAACAAACGACCCAAAAATACAATATAAGTTACTGAATAACAAATAGTAATTCCCTACTATCTCTATTTGTGGCTTTTTTGGTGAGAACATATTCCTCTACAAACAGTTGAAAAGTGATTCCTTTCTCAGTTGCACTCAAACAGAATGTCTTACAACAAAAGCACTTTCTCCTTAATATACAATAACAACAATTTCTGAAGTAACATTACCTTTATAGAGCAGTAAAAGAGAAAAAGAAATGAGACCCACATGAGGCTCTAGGCATGCAATAGATTTTCATCTTCATTGAAGCCTCTTTTTAACTCTGAAAACAACAACTACTACAACTGTACATAGTATGCAACATACATGATCACAACATACAATTTGAGGCCATGATTTTCACAGTGGATTAGCACCCAACATGAAAGAGAAACCTTTACTAAGAGGTCCTGCTCTCAGGTTTACCAATAGTTCTACATGTCTAACAAATGCTCTCACTTCAGTTGCTCTCACCGGGAAGCATTGGTTTTTCAGAAAGCTCTCTAGCTCCCTTTCCAGTCTTCTTCTCATACTCTTGTTTCAATTCCTCCAAACGCTTTGATATCTGATGATGAGAACCATATTACAGACTTGTAATTTTAAAATTATACAAAAGAACTATACAGTGTAATAACATCACAGCCATGTAATAATGTAATGACCATTATGTATTTAGTTAGTATATGGTAAATAACTAATTAAACAAAAGTGTAAATGATGAAGTAGGAGTTCTACTGTTTAGACAGAGGAACAGAACTATACATAGTATATGATGATCTGGTTATAGCCGTTTTGAATACAATGGTCATGAAATGTGAGTCTATAAATTGTATTGTTTATTGTATGAAAACAACAAGAGGTGAATCAAGTTTTTTCACAATAAAGAAGTTTGTTGTCTACAAATCCAACAACCCAAATATATACTATTTAAGTCTTGGAGTTAAGCAAATCTAATGAATCACTTAAGGTTTAGGGTTCTCAATGCATTTTCACTTTATCTAAATCTTTTATTTTTCTTTTACATTCCAATAAACTACCATACAACCTGTTTGTTTATAGGAATTTTAACAAGTTTTATTTCAATGATTTACTGTAGATACCTAATTTTCACATAAATTTGCCAATATTGGCAGAGTTAAAAGTTTGGACGGCAGACAAAAAAATTAAAAGGAAGTCATTTTCGTGAGACTTTATCTAGAAATTTCAAAGTCCTGGACACATGCCTGGGGTTGCAAGGCTGTAAACAAGGTACTACACCAGATAATTCAAAATTGCACACCTTTAAAAATGTTGAGATGCTTGATAGCACTCTATTTGAGACGCTTGATACCCATGTCAAGGAGATTGGAGAAGAAAATGTTACTCCTAGTTATCACAAATACTAGAAGAATTATGTCTTGGTTGGTAAATTGTTGGAAGAAGATCCATCCATATCAGACACAAATGGTTTGTTACCTCTTATTTATCATTGCAAAGGTAGTATCAAGAGACAGGAAATTTGAAAAAGATGTTCACTTCAGATGAATAGAGCAAGAACAAATTGTCTACGTGCCCATAATTCTTCCATCATTGAGTTATAAAAGAAAAGAAAGTGACTTAAAATGTAAACATTGTAACTTAATGCAACATAGAAAGCAGTCAGATGTCTCCCCTGTGGTTGTAGTTTTCCTTGATTCTTTGGCAAAGTCATCACAAAGAGTCCACTTACACTCTTATAAAAGAGAAAATCAATTAAAAAATTTTGTTGCAGATCTTTACATGGCACCAACCATTTGATGTAAGCATACAACTCATTTTGTAACCTCTAAATCATATTCCATTTTTGAGTTGGAATAATAAAACTCTGGATTCAAAAAGTGACTAGTTGCAAGCAAAGGGCAATGAAATTGGCATGTCTATCTACTATTAATGATTATAAATACATCCTTGTATTATTGAAAGATTTCATTATTATTTCCTTGGCTATCTCCATTATTTCATATATGTAGTTCATAGCTACTTTTCTTTCCCTATCCACAAGACTCTAGATAAACAAGGGAAGTCATTACTTTGAGAGTAAAAACCAAATGATTCCAAAATGATGATATAAGAATAATTTTTTTAGCTTCCCTCCACTTAGCTTTCATAGACAGCTCATTATTGCTCCATTCATTTTAAGTGAACATCTTTTACAAATTTCCTCTCTCTTGATGCAACCTTTGTAGTTATAAATTAGAGGGAGCAAACCTCGTAACCATGTGTCTTACCAATTCCCTCTTATATGTGAATTGTCTGAACAAAACCCAAGGAACTAGAATAGTTGTGTAAATAAAGCCAACAAGACTAACTTCCGTTTTAATTGTCTTATCTATCTAAGGAAGTTTTACAATGTCCTCAAGCATAAGTTTATGCAATAGGTAGCACAAGGAGTCCAATATAGATGAAGTCTTCTCTGTTCAAACAATTTACTAGCTAATAGGGAGGGTGAGTGGGGCAGTGCTGAGTAAACAGGAAATTGAAAGAAAAAAGAAAAGAAAAGAAAAGAAAAGAGCACTTGCATTCAGCACTGGTGGGGGTGGCACTGCACAAAAAAAATAAGTTGGATGCTAGGTGGATACCTTCAAGTTGGGTACGGTTAAAATTTTGCTCTAAATATTTGATTTTGCCCGAGTTGTATGGCCTAACCCCCTTTTCTTAAGAAAAAAAAACACTTCGACAACCAGGAAAAAAAGGGAGATAGAATATTAAGACTTCTCCTTCATTTCACAAAGGACCACCGAGCCACCAAGTCGCCTCTCCACAATGCCCAACGCAACCACCATGCGAAAGACGATTTGTTGCGGTCATGCTGTGGCTACTTGAGAGATTGTATCAATACTATGATTACTTACCACTTAATCAACCAAATCAATAAATCAGAGTTTTCTGAGTAACAGAAAGTACAACATTCAATTTTACAAGTAACTTGGAGTTTGGCAAATAAAAATGCGTTTTGTTTATGAAGTGAAGGAAACATAACAAGGTCGCATGTCATTCATAGTCTATGACAAAGAGGAGAACATGTGTTTTTGGGTATGTAGAACTTAAAGAAAATAAATAAAAAAAACACTGAAAGAAAGAGAACCTTGATGGAATAAGCAAGTGGTAACAACGTATCCGGATTCATTGCATTCCCAGGGAAGTTTTTCAAAGCATGTATGAGTTTTTCAAAAGGTAGTTTAACCTGATAAACAAACAAACACAAACAGTGAGTAGAAGTTTGCTTTGGTTTACAACAGACACAGGTCACATGATACTAACCAAGTCATCGTGGCAGTACTTTAATAGGGCCAAGCCAACTTTGAAGACAATTTTAACACCCTGAAGGATAAGAAAGTGATCATTATAGGCTCAAATTTCTAACCAATATATGGTTCTTCAGACAGAAAGCACTGCTAACCTCGTAGAGAAAGACATCCCAAATTCGAAGAGCCAAATGAAATGGAAAGGAATATGAAAATACAGTTATAAACCACTGGCTAGCATACATGCTAGGATTTATCATTTCGTTGGAAAAATGTTCGCCCAACTTTGGTAGATGCTCCCTCACCAAGCATTCAAATTGAAAGAGGTATTGTTGTACCAGAGGCAATCCTGCCTGCAATCAATATAACAGCAGTTTTGCTTAGACAAGAATTATTACCATCAAAGTAAAATTTTAAAAAGAAATACGCAATTCTTTGCATATCCTAATCTTTCCTCATAGAAAATCATGTATCTTATATGAGAGAGGGATAACACATATACACCATCAATAATCCAAACAAATAAATGCATAGAACAAAACAATTACCAAATACAAGCCTTCCATTGGGGCATGAACAGCTCCTTTCAACAATGCCACCAACAACCAAAATGCATCCTCCTCACTCATATAAAGAAGCAAAAGCCCCGCTAAAAACCCCATTCCCTGGATTTTTAAAATGATCAATATTATGAATTTCTTCACAACAAGCACAAAAACGGTGATGAGTTCCTGTGTAAAACCTGAACATATCCAACGTTTCTGTCAAAGACAGAGTAAGCCTTTAGAACATTGTAGAGGGACCTCTGTCCAGGTCCATGTCTCTGTTGGAAGAATACATGAGAAGGGAAGGTTCGAGAAATGTCTCGAATTATATCCAGTTCAGAGGCTGATGTCTCATAGATGACAAGTTGCTGCAATAAATGCCATGTCTTGTCAAAGCAAACTCCAAAACATGTAACAGTTGTGTAATAAAATTCAAGATAATTTCATAAAGAAAAGGAGGAAACTTCAGTGTAGAAAACCACGTAATTCACACTATCTCTTCAATTTCATACAAAATTCTTAAAGATCAGAGTAAAGAAAGAAAAATGTCTGAATTTGAGTAAAATTGTATAGATAAGAGATCAGCAATATATATAGCTGAGAAAGATTAAACATACGGCAATTGATAGCTAACTAACAAGGAACAGAAAACATAACAGATTGTAACAGACTTAACTAAATACACAACTGTTCAATCATTACAGAACATATAACACTAACCGTTTTACATAGTTAAATACTACTCTAATAATAATAAAAATGATTCTTTAGGAAGACAACTTCAAAGTAGAATTTCAATTATAGCAGTCAAATAAAAACTGATCAAATAACTTCAAATATCTACACATCCATATTTAAAATACTACTCAAATAATAATAAAATGATTCTTTTAGGAAGATAACACAAAAGTAGGATTTCCTTGCAACAGTCAAATAAAATTGATCTAGTAATTTTTCTTAGAAAATAGACTTTAAGTCTAACTCAACCTCGAAAAATCAACTTATAAGATGAGATATACACTCACTTATAGAACATGTGAGATCTTAACCACACCCTTAACAACAAGGACTGGACATCTCGAGCACATCACTACATATTTGTGGGTAGTCCAATAGCAGGTGTGGTAGGTCCAACAAATTTCACTAGTATGGACTCTGATACCATATTAAAAAGTGGACTATAAGTCTGACTTAACCTCAAAATTAACTTATAAAGTAAGATTTACACTCATTTATATACCGTAATTTGGTTATATATTTGGTCAATGTAGATTCTTCAACAACTTCAAATATTTCCACATCCAAATTCAAAATAATTTATAACCTACATTACCAAGAAATATATTGTTCAACTCAAACACCACACATGCCCAACAGGGTGGTGACACTACAACAGCAAGCACAAATATACAAAGTCATAAAAAGAAGATGAGCAAATAAAAATGAGAATATTCTTCAGTTCATATTTATTGGAGAACTATAACAAACAACAGCGAGACAAGCACTGATCATAGGTAACACAATGTTGTACAAAATGTATCATAATTTTTCATCAGTATAATTTAACTTGATTACCTCATAAACTCCAGGGTTCATCAGCAATAGGTCTCGACTTCCAGATATCAACTGCCAAACAAGACCCCTTAAACAATCTGGAATTCCTTTCCTTATACGCCTTTTAACAACATGAGGTTTTCTCCTTAGATAATGCTTCCAATCACTGCCACCAACCCCAATCATCTTCCTCCATTTTCTAACCCTTCTCTCCTCCTTATATCTGATGAATGATAGATGTAATATAGGTAAAAATCACTGGCTATTTATTTTAAGCTCATAACACAGAAAAAACACAAATCAACAGGAGGAAAACAAAATACCTCTCATACTCATAGGCTGATCTACTTTTGATTAAACCATCAGAAGTATTATCCGGTTTTACAAAACCAAATCTATCTACTGCTCTTGGTGAAGGAACTGGACCTTGTTCATAGTCATCTAATCTTTTCTTCTCCATTCAAAAATCACAAATCAGCTCTCTCAAATCAAAAGACAAATGGTTTCCCTAAACATCACTATGAGGAAAACCTGAAAATAGATGCACAAAAATATTGATATTACTATCAATTTACAAAATTTACTGAAAAATGCATAAGTTTCTCATACACATAGTTACAGTATTTGCTCATTTAACTTTAAAGCATGCAATGCAAGTATGTAATAACTAGAATAACTGTATTGTGAGATTTCAGTTTGCTGTGCCATAACCCATAAGCATAAAATAAACAACGCAATCAAAAACCTTATCAGATATCTTTATATCCTAATCCTAGTTACCAACAGAATTGCATTAATTAAGGTGTCAAACAGGTTGGAGTAAACAGTCTACACACTAACAATGTAAATAAGGTTCACATTGACATCCAATCACAGTGACAATCACAAACTGACAGGTATGTAAATTTGATGACGGTCATAACAACTATCTTCCAGGACTTACAAATAATGGTTTCTTATCGGTCAAAAGTACGAAATCTTTTTTCCATTCAAAATTAATCAAACTCAATACCACGATAACAGTTACTGTGCCAAATTCGTGGAAATTTAAAATATACAGGGGAGAAGTAGCTAGAGTTGATGGTGTAATTTAAGAATTTAAACATTACTATGCCCAATACACACACCAAAAAGCTTAAATTTTTTCATCTTTCGTTATCCGTACCATCATTCCGCTCGAACCCTATGCCCATTGCTTCTAATCTGAAGAAACCGCAGATTATTGGACCCTATGGTGAGATAAGAAACAGAAGGGGCACCCAAATTGAAAATCCCCCGATCAAACAAGAAAATGGGTGGAAAAATCAAAGATCAAAGGTTGAATTGGTGAAAAATTGAGAATTGGTAAACGAAGGAAGGGTGTTATTGAAATTGTGGAATTTCCAAGGAACACAGAAACAAAAAGAGGAGGAATGGGGCTGGCCGGCAAAGGCAACAACCTCGGAAGTGGGAAATGACAGAGAGATGGGCGTTGTTTTCAACAAGAAGAAGAAAAAGAAGAAAAAAAAGTCAGTTTATTTTTCAGTTTTCTTTCATTTTTCAGTTTCCAACAATTCTGTTATTTATTCATTTATTTATTTAGGAATTAGGGTAAGAAAAAAGTTGGAATAAAAGAGAAAACAAAAGCCAATCTCATGTGAGCTATTATCTAAAACCAATTTTATCTATCAATGTTTTCTTTAGTTTTTCAGTTTTCAACAATTCTGTTATTTGTTCATTTATTTATTTAGGAATTAGGGTAAGAAAAAAGTTGAAATAAAAGAGAAAACAAAAGCCAATCTCATGTGATGTGAGCTACTATCTAAAAGCAATTCTCTTTGATGTGAGGATAAGGATAGAAAAGAAATCATGACTTTAATCAATGAAAATAAAATATGACATTGTCCATAATCAATTACACTGTCATAAAAAATATTTATCAATTTATAATAAAAATGAATATGTGTGATATTAATTTTTAAAAAAAAATGTTTTGATATATTGTCTCATATTAGTAAATTAAAAATACAAAAAAAAAATGAGATGACTAAAATAAAAATTATAAAAGCAAGAACATTCATCGAATAAGACAATATTTCTTGGTGTTTTTGCAAAATTCAATATATAAATCAATCTATTATGTGATGTTCATCAATTAATTTGAGGACAATTTACAAAAAAAATAATAATAATAATTTGAGGACAACTGAGAAAAAAATAATAATTTACTGAAATGTAAAAATAGTAATCACTTTCAAAAAAATCTATACAGCTAAAACTACAGAAATTATGGAATTAGTGGACTAAAGAAAGAAATTTGATAATAAGTGATAAGAAAAAAAAAATAAGTGAATGAGATCCATAGACATAATAGACGGCAAATGTAGGGCCATGAAGACCATTAGGTCTTCATTAGCTTTAGTATACTCAATTATTTAAGGTCTAATTTTTCATATCTTTAAACAAATTTTATTATTGATCTACATTATTAATTATTTTTTTTAACAAAATTTCATAATCAAATTTCGTAGATAAGAAAAATGCAATTATACGAAGAGATTCCGAAAAAGTTCATCGATTGAGTATGAACGCTTTTCATATTAAGTTGGCTTCAATTGAAATTCGATTTAAATAATTGTTAAAATTTGAAATCGCAAGGTCCTAAAAACTTCGAACTAACTTATTAAACGGGGAAAAGAAAAAAATATATATAATTTGCTATATACATAAATGTTACGTTTGGAACCATACGTTAGTAAAAGTTATATATAATAAATATAACATGGATATTAGCATAATAATTAATAATTTTTTAAATTTTGTTGCATTCTCATATTTCATATAAAATTGCATAGATTTGTTACCCCAGTGGTTTATATTATATTATGCTATATATTATTATATATTAGAATAAATCGATTTAAAGATTATAACTTCAAAGCAATACAATTTCGCATTTATATAAAAATCTCATAAATCATCAATATCATTTGTAATGCCATTTGTAGTACTAATATTATTTCTCAAAATAAAGAACAAAAATGACAAATTATTATTAAATTATCTCAATCTAAAATATATGAATTCTCACATATATCCCAATAAATCAAAAGTAACTTTTTATATTTAATGTTTTTTCGACTCATAATATGTCCGATTACAAATTAACATCTAATTTATATCAAAATCATCACCGGTAAAAATTGACCTTAAAATGTTGTGTGAAGGTAAATATTTACATATGATATAATAAGTATTGATACAAAAATCTCCTATAATTTCTCCTCACCTCATGTCTTATTTTTGTGATTAAATTTTCAATGAAATTAAGATATTTTCTTTTCATTGAGTTTGGAACCTAATACTGCAAAATATCATCCCAAATGGGCAACATATCCATATAAGGCAATGACCAACATATCCATAAATGGCCATAATACCATACTAGATATTGACACATACAATCACATATAACATAATAATTATACATTTCTTTATGTACACAACACCATAATGGTATCTTTATACTACTTTCAAAATGAAATACATGATAGATTACATAATCATAAAATACTTAACCATAAATACAAACTCTTCATACTATTTGCCACATAAAATATAGTCAATAAAACATATCACATTTCACGTCTTTAAGTCTTTTCATCTATTATATACATATATACCTATATACCTGGTGTGTATCAACTTAAAAACATGTCAATTTCATTTTTAAGCTTCAACATCAAAATAAAACAAACACCCTAATTATTATAAAAAAACAATATAAAAAGTAATAATAAAGTGTAATCTAATAAAGATATACCATATTCAAAATGATGCATTATTTCTAAATTATTATTGACAGCATATAAACGTTGAAATGAAAATTATTTTTGGAACATGTCAATTATTCAAAACCAGTCTTAAATTACTTTATGTTAAAGATTAAATTGAATGAATTAATCATTTATTAATAATGAAATATTAAGAGACTTTCCTTTGGTTTTAACGACTACCTATAGCTTAATATGATACATAATGGTTTAACTTAATGCATTAGTTAATCATTATTAGAGTCCCATAGAAAGTTAGTTTTGAAATTAGAGTCCCCTTAACTAGACATAACACAAACATAAAATTTGAAAAATATATCTACATATATCTACATACTATACACTAAGAGTATTAACAGATAAATACGATCTTTTGGCTTTACATAAGTAGATAAGAAAAAGATAGCAGTACATATACCAAACTTAGAAGCAAATAAAAATTATGGGTCAAAGTAATAAAGAAATATATCCAATGTGTATATCTGAATAAAATATAAAAGATTATGGATCAATGAAATGAAAAAAAGATACATATCACTTCAGATGCAATTTTCTTTTTAATATTATTTGAAATTAAAATTAAAAATTTTACCCAACGATTAAGACAAAAGAAGAACTAGTATGTAAGTTATCAAGGTGAAACATAATTTCCATTAAAGCAACACAAACATGGCCAGAATATATATATATATATATATATATATATATATATATATATATATATATATATATATATATATATAAATTATTAAGAAAAGAGACAAGCACACAAAATGTCAGGCTTATTTTCACATTAACAAACTTAAGCTTGCTTGAACACAACCAAACAAACCTGCAAACAATCAACAGAAAAAAAAAAAAAAAGATACAATTTCTTGCTCCCTAATCTAGTACTTGGAAAGTGTGAACTTCAGTTTGCAGTTTCAAAATACATGTTTAAATGTCACAGTCACAGTCGTAGTCTTCAAACGGATGTTCTCCCATACATGCTAACTCTTGACTTGCAAGAACTAAATGGTAAAATCAACTCACAATGACAAAGCCTTGCACCAACAAAAAACAATGAGATGACGGATTCATTGCTTATATGAGCTAAAAAATGTTACACTTTACAAGAATAGCTTACGTTTGTACCTATTAACAGTCAAAATAAGTAATCACTAATAAACTGTTTTGTTGGCTTTAATATGCCAAGAATGAGCCAGTGCCAGTATAACTAGCTGCTAATGCCTTTCCAGCAGAGGTAGGCTGGGAAAATGCTAACTGAGAACGTTCAAGCTCAACACCTGGGCAGAAACTCTTCCTGCAACCAATTTAACACAGCAAATTGAAATCACTAGGCAAGTAAATGGTTGAAGAATAACCTATGAACTATTGATTTTATATAAAATATTTAAAGTTCCTCAGAGTCAATTAAGTTACCTCACAGCGTCTAGCAACTGGATTGCAATGCCTTTTCTTCTGTTGGAGGGAGTAACCCAAATGGCCCTAATGCCACAAGCGGCAGCGGTTGGTTCGCTGTCACAGAAGATTGCCCCTTCCATCTTTTCAGAATCACTCACATTAGCAACTTTTCTATGGACCTCCCTTTGGAAAATAACATTCCCAAATTGAAGAGTGGTAGAGCGTGTCGTTACTCCCCTTTTCTTCGCGCTGTGAACAGATCCAACAACAGAGCCAGACACAATTTTGAATGCCTTTTCAATTGGTTCCGCAACGAGACACCCAACAACCCTGTTAAGAGATATAAACAGATACACCTTACAGCGCTCGTGAAGTATCCACCCACTTCCAATCTCAATTTCCATCATCCTCACCACCTCCTCAACTTTCTTCCTGTGAGAAGCCCGGTCGGTCTCCGAGAACAACACGACCCGACCCGAATCCAAACTGGGTAGAGGAATAACATTTTCTTTGGTCCAACCCTGCAGAATAACAGACGTTGGAAATAAGATAGAATTAGGAATAAAAAACCGTAAAAGAAGAGAATGCAGGCAGAGAGCTAACTCTGAATTGGATTCCCTGCGTGTATGATTTGTGAAATTCGTTGTGGGATTTCTCGTCTTGTGGATCGCCGGGAGTGAACTTTATGCCGCATGTAGAACACGAGCGTAGGAGGAAATCGGATTGGCCAAAATCAAGATGAAACTGAGCGTAGCTTCTCTTCTTGTTTTTGACGAGTGTTGAGGGTTTGGGATCCGAAGTACCGGGGTCAGGGTTTGGGCGCCTTCGGGTGTAGGTGTTGATGATGTGGTGTTGCTGATTCTCCCAGGTTGACAAATCATGGTCGTTGTTGGGAGAAGAGGAATCTGGGGTGGATCTTAAGAAAGCACTGATCTTGGACTGCATTTTTGATTCAGCAATGGATGTTTCTTTCTTTCTTATGTGATAGTGTTATTGATGGATGGTCCTAAAGAAAAAAACAGATTCTGTAAGTACAACCAAGTCCTCAAGGCCATTATAAATGAGTTATAAAAGTAAAATTTAAGTAATCATATTGCCCAATGTTTCTCTTGAAAATACCAGACAAATGGCATATAGGAATTCATCAAAGTGTAAGGTATATATTTACTATATTCTTCATGAAAGGCAATGTCTACAGAATATACAGGTTCCATAGAATGCATTCTCATAATTGATAATAAAAGTTTAACAACTCTAAGTCACAACCTTCAAGTTTCTCAACATTTTACAATAACAGATAATGGTATGCCTTCAGACATTCGTAAGAAAAGAAGAGAAAAATGTCTTCACTAATAACGTTTGAATACTATCACTTGGAGCAGAATCTACAGAACAGAGACTGGAGCCTCCATAAATGAATATGGCAAATGTGATTGAAATTATACATGCTAGGTAAAATTTATACATGGAACACTTTTCCCTCCCACCATGAAATGATTTGCAGATAAAATTCTAATAAGGAAAACAACAACCATATTTTCTCCAGAAGTAATGCAAAGACACGAGGTCAACCATTTAGAAACTGATCACGACAATGCACTCACCACATATGGTACAGCAAATAAATAGCACAGAATTTCATTTAATTGCGTTCAGAATATGATACATTATTCCTTTAATTTCATGTAACAAGCATTTCAAGTTCACTTTTCTCACCCACGCACTAAAAAAAATAGAAAATCAGCATCTCTTGCCAGCATAGTGCTCATTTTAAATGTGGTTAAAATTCCATAGCCCTAACTTCAGCCGCACTCGTTTCTAATTTTCATTTTACCAATATTCCAGCACTATTATCCCTGAATAGAGAACGAATCAGTCACGCACCATTCACTCTGCACAAAACAACTATCTTTCTAAAATCCTCATTTCAAAAAGAGAGTCGCAGTACAAACACCAAATCCTTCAGATTTCTTCTTACCAACGAAGAAGAACGAACCAGCTGCCACAAACAACGTCAGTGCGCCTAACACTGTGCTTGGAAGCTCAACCAGCTGCCAAATCTCCTTCAACAGTGTTGGGACTTTACTGGGTTCGAATAGGGTTTTGGATTGAAGAAGAAAAAAAGGGATTTTGGGAAGATTGAACAAGAAAGGGGCAGATTGAAGAAGGGGATTGTGTCTGAAGCGCAAGAGAGGGAAAATGGGTTGAAAGGTGGCCTAGGCTCGAGCAATCGCAATCGCAAACCAAGGGCGAGAATCGCACTGTAAAGTGTGAGATTGAAATTGGAAAAGCGCGCGAAGAATAGGACCCCATGCGAAATAGAAAAAAGGATGGAGGGAAATGAACGAGAATAAGAAAGTGAAAATTTAATCCTAGGGCACCCAACGCTTATTGAGATAGAACTATAAATAATTTGATACATGATTTTATGTCGTTTGTAGGTTTTTTTAGCCGTTTAATTAACGTCATAGCCTAAACCCTAATTTTTGGTCGCTAATTCCATGCATTATAACAGTATTATTCAATCTGATTATGTATCTAACTTTGTAAATTTGAATATTAAATATTTTTAAATAATTTGTTAGTTAATTAAAAATAATTATTATTATGTGTAAAGGTAACTTAATTATATCAAAATATTAAAATTATATATAACATTAATAATATTTGAAATATTTCGTAGATAATTATCCACGAATATATCTGTATATAATTATTTATAGATAATTTTATATGTGAATTTAATTATGATATATTTATATACGAATTTTTGTTCATATGTAATTTGTAGGTAATATTCTCTTATCTACAGATTTTATTAGTTACATACGAATTTCAACCGTAAATAAATTGAGTTTTTCTTGTAATGAATTTTGATACATTTCTAATCATAATATTAATGTATATTGCGGTGACCATTTTCTTTTTCTATATTGTACTCATAAATTTGATACATAATTCTACAATAACATATAATATACTTAAAATATTTATATATACATATATTTATATATTTTACAATATTGTATGCATCTATGGCGGATCTTTACTAAAATTTTTGGAGAGCCAAAATAATATACTCAAAAATTATATATTTAATATTATTGTGACTAATTCAATAAATATGAATACATAATCTAGTATATTTATAATTATCAAAATCTAAAAGAATGTCTATCGTTTTTTCATATTTTTGAACTCATGATAATTGAATTATAATTAAATTTTTCAGTTAACTTTTTTCAATGAAAATAACCATATCACTACCAAAAATATTAATTTTAAGGGAGGTTTATTATCAGGGGTTACAACAACCTCTAGTAACACATACACGTAACAGAGGTTAGTCAAACCTCTGGTAAATAACAGAGGTTTTGTAGAAACCTCAAGTAAATATTAGCAATTTTTAAAAAATCTCTCGTAAGTCTTGGAATTTTTTAACGAAGATCATTTTCTTGCTTTTCATATTCATATTCCTCCTTTTTCATATTTGGAGTACTTACTTTTTCATTCACAACTGTCGCGTGACCCGGCCTTTTCCTATGAAATATTCTCTTTTCCTACAAATCTTCGTCTCACTTCACCATCGTCACTCAGTCAGGAAGTGATCCAATGCTGTCGTGGAATCTCCCTTTGCCCAAAAAGGCACCGTCGAGTACTATTGTCGAGTACTACGCTTCCTCCATGGTTGCAAACTATCTCAAATTAACGTTGGTCTCGCTTTCTCCAATGGCAACTCGATCAGGAATATTATAGTTTATCCACAAAAGCATGGTTGCAGAAGAAGCATCACGAAGGTCTCCAAGCTTAGCAAGAGTTTCTAGCTCCTCTTCAGGCTTCCTATTGCTATTAAATGTATGCATGTGTGATGTGTTAAGTTTTTGATGATGCCCATAATAGCATTACAATGGTTAATATGACATGTACGTGATATCCTGAAAATATCAATCTGTTGCCCCGATAGTTGACTAGGTTACTAATATAGTTAACTACGTATATCCTGGAACTTGGTGTTGGACTTTGTCATAATATAGTTGACTAGCCAACTAATATAGTCAACTAGGTTCGTGCCTGATAGCAGCTGTTATATAAAAACAGTTTCTGCACTTTCTGAAAAGCAATTTGTTCAAACCAAAAGAAAGAAAGAGAAGTGTGAAATAGGTTCTTGGAGCTATCTTGGAAGGTCCCTTTGAAGAATTCTATCAAGACACATTCAATTTTGACTTGGCAAGATGAAGAAATTTTAGTCTTGGAAAAGGTGTACTCAATCCATTTTGTAGGCTTTGTTCTTGTGTTTTTGATACAGTTTGAAACTATTTGTTTATGTTGTTTTCTGTCTAAAGCAAGTGTGTGTGATAACCTTGCTGTTGTGTGGTTGAGCAAGAGTGTGGAAGCCTTGCGTGTGTGTTCCTTTATCTTAGAATTTAGATTTATCAAGTGTATTTTTAAATCTTGAAATTCTTGTGATATAGTGAAAATCTCTAGTTGTGGTTTGCTAGATGAAACTGGATGCAGATTCTTAGGAATCGAACTAGTATAAAAACTTTGTGTGCTTTATCTCTTCCTCTCCATATTTTGTCATAGTATAAATGCTCCAAACATTAAGCATCAAACCACACTATTTCAATTGATTCAACAAGCAAATGGTTTATCAAAACAATTTTAAAAGTGCTAAAACTGGGAAAAATTTGTTAAAACCAATTCACTCCCCTCTTGATTGTGAAATAGTGGTGCTTCAAATCTAACAAGTGGCACCAGAGCTGGTTAGTCGAATCCATAGTCGACTAGATCTTGACAGATGGCCAATATTTCACAAACTTTTTCTGAAGGGGCTTTAATAAAAAAGACCACCCTTATTTTCTAGAGATAACTATCCCTTCTGGAAAATCAGAATGAAGATCTTTTTAGAATCAGTTGATAAAGGTGTATGGGATGCTATTGTTAATGGTCCATTTATACCTACAAAAATTGAGGAAGGAAAAACTATACCTAAAGATTTCTTATCCTGGACTCGTGATGAAAATAAACGTGCTCATTATGATGTGAGAGCCAAGAATATAATCTCATCTGCACTAACATTGGATGAATTCTACAGGGTATCAATTTGTCAATCCGCCAAAGAAATGTGGGATGTGTTAAAGGTAACTCATGAATGCACGAATGAAGTCAAGAGAGCTAGAAAGAACACATTAATCCAGGATTATGAAATGTTTAGGATGAAGGCTGAAGAAATAATCTATGATGTGTAAAAAAGGTTCACTCATATTGTGAATCATCTCATAGCCTTGGGAAAGGTCTTTGAAAAGAAAGAACTGAATATCAAAATACTGAAAAGTCTAAATAGAGCATAGCAGCCTAAGGTCACTGCAATTTTAGAACCAAGAGATCTCACCACAATAAGCAATGGTGAAGCTATTTAGGGGCAAGGAGGGGCCTGCCCCCGCCCCACCCCCCCAAGATTTTGATTATATATATATATATATATATATATAATATAAAAATATATTTAAAATTTATTAATTTTTTTAAATTATAGGTAATATATATTAGAAATTAATAAAAATTAAATTTTTTATTTTTTATTTCTTTTATTTAAACATAACATTTAATGTAAATACATAATAAAACATAAAATTAAATATAATGAAAATATGTAGGTTTAATTTTTCTTTTGACCCCTGATTTTATTTAAAAATTGACAGTAGGATTAGGTTAATTATACCAATAAAGCAAATCATCCATATTAAGAGTTTCAATTTTAATGAAAAGATCATTGATATGTTTCGAGGAATTTAATGAAATTTATCATACAAGACGACCAATTTTTCAAAAATTGGGACCAAATTGAGACTAAAAAAAATTGGAGGACCAACTTAACATTTTTAAACAAAAGCATGAATCAAAAGAGTAATTAAACCAAATATTTATTAACCTAATTTTTATTTTCCTTTTCATTGTCTTTTTAGTTTTTCACAAATTGTAATAATCTCTCACTCTCATATGTCTTCTTTTTGTTTTTAAAGAAAAAAAAAATTAGACATAAACTCATTATATTTCTCATTTATCCTCTTCCTTTCTTGTCTTTTGTCTTATTTGATAATGAAAAATATTATTTTTTTTTATCTAATGAGCTTTTTGTATATTCTTTTTTTTTTATGAATATAGAAAAAAATAATAGTGTATTATGTATTAAGAATAATGAATATATTTTTCTTTTAATAATTACATGTCTCAATTTTTTATTAGATTGTGATCAATTATTTTTTAGTATTATTTTAAAAAAAGTATGTTGATAAATAATGAAAGAATAAATTAATCATTTAAGAGTGATGAAAAGAAAATTATTGACTAAAACAAGATAGATTATACCTCTACACATATTTTAAAGCATTATACTAATGATAAAAAATGTTCAGTTAGAGAAGCCATTTTTTGAAGCATTATATTAATGATCGAATCTAATGATTTCAAAATTATATTACTTTGGCCCATCCGACACTTTTAGTCAAGATCCGCCACTGACAATGAGTATGGCAACCCTCTTTGGAAAACTAAGAGAACATGAATTGGAACTTGGACGTCTAAAAAAGGAAGAGGAAGGAGAGAAAAGGCAAAGCATTGTATTAAAAGCTGCTGCAAAAACTGAAAGCAGAAGCAAAGCCAGCAAAGATAAAGAAACAGCAGATCAGAAGGATGAAAATTATGATTCTGAGACACTGAATCTGATGGTAAAACGTCTCTCAAGATTTTTGAAGTACAAAAATAAATCTAATGCAAAATCTGCAGCTGCAGGAAATAGAAGATTCCCTTCCAAGAGGCAAGAGTCATCACCTAGCACTCCAACATGTTATGAGTGTGGCAAATCTGGTCATATCAAACCTGATTGTCCAATTCTTAAGATCAAAAAGAAATTGGAGGAAAAGAGTGAAGCCACAAGCAAGTCCAAGAGAGTGAAGAAAGCATATATTACTTGGCAATGACTCCAGCACCTCTAGTGATTCAAGTGAAAGCCATGAGGAAGAAACAAATCTGTGTTTGATGGCTGATAAAAAATCCTCTGCCAACAGTGTAAGTAATCTTGAATCTACTGATGAAAGCTATGAAAATAGGTTCTATCAACTACTTGATGTATATAATGAGTAGCATGAAGAGGCTAGAAAGTTGCAATACTCTAATAACATACATAAAGGTGAAAATAGGTGGCTTGAAAATAGATTAAAACAGCTTGAAACAGAAAATGATGAGTTGAAAACTGAGCTTGAAAATATTGAAAAGCATAAAAGTGGTAATTGCAAAAAGAGTGTGCTTAATTGTGAAAATTGTTCCAAACAATTAGAGAGAATCAAATATCTAATGAGTACATTAACTAGATTCACTCTAGGAAGAAATTATCTAGATGTTATGATAGGTTCCCAAAGAAATGTAATGAACAGAAAAGGCATAGGATATGCAGAACACGAAAATCAACTAGGTAGTCGACTAGAGTCAAGAAAATTCATTAACATGAGTAAACCATCTTCTATTGTTTGCTTTTACTGTTGGAAACCTGGTCATACATCAAATAAATGCTACTTTAAGAATCATGGTGTTCCTGAAGGTAAATATAAATGGATAACCAAGAATTCAAATGTTTTGTCTAACATGAAAGGACCCAAATTCAATTGGGTACCTGCATCATCTCTTTAAACTACTATGCATATAAGTCTTGGAGTCAAGGAATCAATGTGGTATTTGAATAGTGGTTGTTCAAGATATATGACAGGTGATGCAAAGAAATTCAGCAAAATATCATACAAAGCAAGTGGTCATGTTACCTATGGTGATAACAATAGAGGTAAAATTTTAGGTGTAGGCAAGGTAACAAGTTCTTCTTCCACTGTCATTGAAAATGTACTATTAGTTGAAGGACTGAAACATAACTTGCTTAGTATAAGTCAATTGTGTGATAAAGGCCTGAAGGTTACTTTTGAATCAAATCATTGTTTGATATGTTGTGCATCATCAAATGAAGTAGTACTTGTTGGAAAAAGAATTCAAAATATCTACATGGTTGATTTTGAAAATTCTGATTTCAAATCCATTCTTTGCTTATTTGCTAAAAAAGATGATCCATGGATTTGGCACAAAAGACTTGCACACATTCACATGGCACATCTAAACAAACTAGCTAAAAAGAAATTGGTAAATGGTTTGCCTAACATTAAATTTGAGCAAGATAGGCTATGTGATGCATGTCAAAAAGGCAAGCAAATCAAAACCTCTTTCAAATCAAAGCAAACTGTTTCTACATCTAATCCATTAGAATTAATACATATGGATTTGTTTGGACCTTCTATTACTAGGAGCATTGGGGGAAATTATTATGCTTTAGTTCTAGTAGATGACTACTCAAGGTACACTTGGACATTCTTTATATCTGCTAAGAATGACACATTCAAAGTCTTTAAAAAATTTGCCAATGTTATACAAAATGAGAAAGATTTAAGAATTAAATCCATTAGAAGTGATCATGGAGGTGAATTTCAAAATGCTATTTTTGAAACATATTGTGAAGAAAATGGGATCTCACAATTTTTCTGCACCTAGAACACCACAACAAAATGGTGTTGTAGAAAGGAAAAGTAGGTCCTTGGAAGAATTGGCAAGAACCATGTTGAATGAAAATAATTTGCCAAAATATTTTTGGGTTGATGCAGTAAGTACTGCATGTTATGTACTAAATAGAGTAATTATAAGACCCATTTTGAAATTAACACCTTATGAACTTTTTAAAGGAAGAAAACCAACTATCTCTCATTTGAAAATTTTTGGATGCAAATGCTTTGTATTAAACAATGGAAAATCTAACATTGGCAAATTTGATTCAAAGGTTGATGAAGGTATATTCTTGGGTTACTCTCTCACTAGCAAAACATATAGAGTGTAAAACAAAAGAACTTTAACTATTGAGGAATCAATACATGTTGGATTTGATTAATGTTTGGAAACCTGTACTAACATGCATGAACCTAGAAAAAGCGATGAGTTTCTTGAGACAGGGGGAGATTTAGCAGAAAAGCCTCAAAATGTTCAGATTGAAGAGAAAACTTTGATACAACCACAGATAGTCAACTACAAAGTCAACTAGATGATCTGCCAAAAGTATGGACTACACCAAAGGACATGTCACTAGACAATGTGATAGGAGACATATCAAAAGGAGCTCTACAAGGAAGCAGCTCAGTCAGTTATGTTTAAATGTGGCATTTGTATCCCAAATAGAGCCAAAGACAATAGATGATGCACTCAAGGATGAGAATTGGTACTTTGCAATGCAAGAGGAGCTAAACCAATTCAAAAGGAATGAAGTTTTGGATCTAGTTCCTCGACACCAAAATCAACAAGTTATTGGAACCAAATGGGTGTTTAGAAACAAGCTCAATGATAATGGCTACATTATGAAGAAAAAAGCAAGACTTATAGCCAAAGGATATAGTCAAGAAGAGGGAATTGACTATGATGAAACCTATGCACCGGTGGCAAGATTAGAAGCCATAAAAATTCTTCTAGCCATTGCAACAATGTTGGACTTTAAACTCTTTCAAATGGATATGAAGAGTGCTTTTTTGAATGGATACATCAAGGAAGAAGTATTTGTAGAACAACCTCCTGGTTTTCAAGACTTTGCATTTCCAAATCATGTCTACAAACTAAAGAAAGCTCTATATGGTTTAAAGCAAGCTCCAAGATCATGGTATGAAAGACTTAGTCTATTCTTGATTAAGAGTGAATTCCATAGAGGTAATGTGACTCTACATTATTTGTCAAAAAATCCAATAAAGATCTCTTATTTGTACAAATCTATGTAGATGATATCATTTTTGGATCCACTAATCTTTCTTTGTGCAAGGAATTCTCTACAAATATGCAACAAGAGTTTGAGATGTCTATGATGGGAGAATTAACCTTCTTTCTTGGATTACAAATCAAGCAAGTTTAGAATGGTATATTCATCCACCAAGCCAAGTACTGTGCATAATTATTAAAGAAATTCTCTATGGACAGTTGTAAGAAATCCTCAACACCTATGGCCACTAATTGCTATTTAGATATTGACGAATCAGGTAAGTGTATTGATCAAACAAAGTATAAAGGTATGATTGGTTCTCTACTTTACTTAACCGCTAGTCGTCCGAATATCATGCATAGTATGTGTGTGTTTGTGCACGATTTCAATCATGTCCTAAGGAGTCTCACTTAACTGCTATAAAAAGAATTTTGAAATACTTGAAAGGCACTAAAAGTCTAGGCTTATGGTATCCTAGAGGGGCTAACATATAATTGGTGGGATATAGTGACTCTGATTTTGGTGGCTGTAAAGTGGATAGAAAAAGTACTAGTGGAACATGTCATTTATTAGGTTGTTCATTAGTGTCATGGAATTCTAAAAAACAAGCATGTGTTGCGCTTTCCACCACGGAAGCAGAATATATTGTTGCAGGAAGCTGTTGTGCACAATCCATTTGGATCAAGCATCACCTAGAAGATTATGGTATTCATTTAGACAACATTCCTCTTAGGTGTGATATTACTAGTGCTATAAATCTCACAAAGAATCCAATCATGCACTCTAGAACCAAACATATAGAAATAAGATATCATTTTATTAGGGATCATGTTGCAAAAGGAGAATGCAAAATTGAATATATTGACACAAATAATCAATTGGCTGACATATTCAGTAAACCTTTGGCTAGAGAAAGATTTTACGTACTTCGAAGTGAACTTGGGATACTTGATTTTACATGTACTACATAGCTACTACCTCACATTTTGCACTTTGCAGTAAATACAGTTAACTATACTGCACCAGAATTATCACCATTGCACCTGTTATTCTGTCTCTGCATTACATAGTCAACTCTGTAGTTAACTATCCCCTTCATACTGCATCAGAATTTCACCATTGCACTAATTTTTCTGTTTATGCATTACGCAGTCAACTCTGCAGTTAACTATTTTTTTAACCTGCATCAGAATTACGACCACTGCACCAATTTTTTTCTGTTTCTACATTATGTAGTCAACTCCTTAGTTAACTATACTTTCCCTGCATCAGACTTGTCATCTCTGCATCAGGTTTTCTCATTCTGCATAACATAGTCAACTTGCTAGTTAACTAGTCACACATTTTTCATATTTCCTTTGGCATATTTCGAAAGTAGTCAACTACGTTAGTACCCTAGTTAACTACGTATGGCACAAAAGTGGTTTGGTAAAATTTTCTTCTCTTTTAAAACTTCATTTCTCTACAAAATCTAAAATTCCCAAATCTGTTCAGAACCCTAAAACCCCATTTCTCTCTCATCTTCTCTCCACCACACATAAACCCTAATCTATGCACCTTCATCAATGGCTTCGTCATCCTCGCGTCCCAAACACATAAAGCACATAGCTGTCAAAATCACTTCTCGTCCTGCTGAACTCGATGGTTGGATCAATGATGATGAGAAGCAAGCCAACTTTGTCAAGAACTGGAAGGATCGCAACATTGTCAATTCGAAATATATCGACATAGATTTCTTTCGCGACAATGGGTTTCAGTTCCAAGAGCACTTTGCCTATCAAAGCTTGGAAAAGTTTGTACAACTTCGAGGTATCTACTATCTTTGACCTTCTTAAGGTTTTCTATGCCAATGCTTGAGAAGATATTGGTACGGTGGTTTCAAGGGTGAAAGGGGTCAATATAATTTTGGATGATACTGTCTGGACCACTATTGATAGCTTTCAACTAGGGGGAGAAAAGTTGTATGTTGGTTCCCCAAATCTACGAAAAATGGAGATATACAAATCCTTGCTGCGTAATCCTTCTAGTGCAAAGAAATGTAACTTCTACAAAGTTGGTGGTATGAAGAGGGATGATCTTGTCATGGCATTCATTATAGGTTAGATTTTAGCTCCAAGAGTTGGAAATCATGGGCAACTTCTAGCAGAGGATATCTTTCTAATGCATGCCATAAACTCCAGGGTCAAAATCAATTGGTCTGCCCTTGTGTGTGACACCATCATGAAGACTACAAAATTACAGATGTATCCCCTACCTTACGCCTTATTCTTGTCAAAAGTATTTGAGTATTATAATCTTGATTTGGCTGATGAA
The DNA here is from genome assembly GCF_037176805.1 of Vigna unguiculata. Lineage (NCBI taxonomy): Eukaryota > Viridiplantae > Streptophyta > Magnoliopsida > Fabales > Fabaceae > Vigna > Vigna unguiculata. The sequence goes on from NC_140795.1 coordinate 8,977,251, forward strand.
ATCTTTGTTCCACTCACTCATACCAACTTCATTGAACTCAATGCTCTTCATCACATGGGTTTTGTATTCACTGACAATGAGTGGACATTTAAGGATGATCCTTCTCCATCTGCAGCAACTTCACCGCCACCATTATCCACTGATCACTCCATGCATTCTGATGTTCTACATTCTCTGGCTGATCTCACTCTTTCAGTTGCCTGTTTGGTTCTACAAAATTGCTGAAGCATCATCAAATTGTTGATGAGGAAGATGATCCTGTTACAAAAGAAGCTGCAAACTCTGCTTCTGTTATCAGTGAAGATGAATCCGCTGCTGAAGAAGACAATCCCCAAATAGAAAACGCTGATAATGCTGCTGATGTTGCTACTGATGAAGAAACCTACTCTACTACAGATGATATGTCAGACTAGTGCACTCTTTCACCGCTGATTACTCTTTTTTTGTCCCTTGGGGTTATCTTCTTATCTCTGCATATATATGCTCACTAAGTCTAAGTTGCTATTTTGTCTGTTTTAATTGTTATATCCTTGTTTTGCTTCTGTCCAAAAAGAGGGAGAACTCTGTATTCAGTATTGTTAAAAATTGACTACTATTGACTGCTTATATCTGAATTAACATGACATGCTATCTTGGTATATTTGTATTGTGAAAATTTTTGACACAATATATGAAGTAACAAATATGGGTAACAAAAAGCAAGTGAATTAGTGTATCTCTTGTATATATTGTCTTGTTTTGGCCATCATCAAAAAAAGGGGAGATTATTGCTATTAAATGTATGCATGTGTGATGTGTTAAGTTTTTTATGATGCCCATAATAGCATTACATTGGTTAATATGACATGTATGTGATATCTTGAAAATATCAATCTGTTGCCCCGATAGTTGACTAGGTTACTAATATAGTTAACTACGTATATCCTGAAACTTGGTGTTGGACTTTGTCATAATATAGTTGATTAGCCAACTAATGTAGTCAACTAGGTTCGTGCCTGATAGCAGCTGTTATATAAAAACAGTTTCTGCACTTTCTGAAAAGCAATTTGTTTAAACCAAAAGAAAGAAAGAGAAGTGTGAAACAAGTTCTTGGAGCTATCTTGGAAGGTCCCTTTGAAGAATTCTATCAAGACACATTCAATTTTGACTTGGCAAGATGAAGAAATTTCAGTCTTGGAAAAGGTGTACTCAATCCATTTTGTAGGTTTTGTTCTTGTGTTTTGATACAGTTTGAAATTGTTTGTTTCTTTTGTTTTCTGTCTAAAGCAAGTGTGTGTGATAGTCTTGCTGTTGTGTGGTTGAGCAAGTGTGTGGAAGCCTTGCATGTGTGTTCCTTTATCTTAAAATTTAGATTTATCAAGTGTATTTGTAAATCTTAAAATTCTTGTGATATAGTGAAAATCTCTAGCTATGGTTTGCTAGATGAAACTAATGTAGATTCTTAGGAATCGAACCAATATAAAAACTTTGTGTGCTTTATCTCTTCCTCTTCATATTTTGTCATAGTATAAATGCTCCAAACATTAAGCATCAAACCACACTATTTCAATTGATTCAACAAGCAAAGGGTTTATCAAAACAATTTCAAAAGTGCTAAAACTGGGCAAAGTTTGTTAAAACCAATTCAGCCCCCCTCTTGGTTGTGAAATATTGGTGCATCAAATCTAAGACTTCCACTATCGACAAGAAGGTGCATCATCACTCTTTGCATTCTTTTGGTTTTTGTTTATTGGTTTTGTGTGAATTAGGGTTTATAGAACCAATTTTTAAGGTTACTTATTTTTGTAGTTAGAGAGTCTTCCAGTGATGGTTGTTGTAGTTTGGTCGGATGATAATACTCTTCAACTTGAAGCCACCACACTTTGTCAAAATTCTAACTCATGCTTTCAATTTGTAATTCATGCTTTGTCAATATTGTGCTTCTAAATTCTATTTGTTGATCGCCTAGTAGCATATATCGTTTGGATTCTATGTCTTAATGCGTTGTTTTTTTTTTTGTTATAGAACGAAGCCCTCCGATTGAGGAAGTTATTCAAGCTGGTGTCGTTCCACGTTTTGTTGAGTTTCTTTTCAAAGAAGATTTCCTTCAACTTCAGGTTCTACATCTTAATTTTGTGGTTTTCGTCGTAGTTGAAATTGTTTATTTATTTATGTTAAGTGTGTTTTGTTAGTTGAAATTTGTCCAGAAAAAAACAGCAAAATTGACTCACCATTTCATATTAGTGGAGCAGAACTTGGAAAAATTCAACGGAAATTAAGGAGGTAGGTGCTTCTTAACGTTTTCATGTTGATCATTTTTCAATGGGAAGATGCTCTCCAATGTCACTCATTACCTGTTTCTTTGTCTTCCAATGGTTAACATGGTCAATGGTGGGTCTGGTCATGAAAGAAGTCATGCTCAAGGTCCATAAAGAACATAGGTGTTGTGCTTGGTTTGAGTTCACAAATTAGAAAACATCAGAAGATAGCCATGGAAATTCTAGTCCAAAACTTGATTAGGTTAAGTTGTTCCAAGGTGGATTAGAAGATAAGAAATTCCAACGGGAAGTCAGCTCAAGCAGTTGCTAGCGATAACATTAACTTTCACTTCTAACTTTGTCTTTCTCAATAGAGGTCCTGCTTATACATTTTTTTTATAAACACTTACAATGAATATAGAGTAAGAAGATAAAATATTAAAGTCCCCATGACATATATGTTGTGTTTAATTTTGTAATTGACTATGTTTCTGAATTAGAGAAAGGTTTTGTGTTTATGTGTAAAGAAGATGATGTTAATCTGTTAACGACCATACATTTATTGACCATTCATGTTTATATGTAAACAAGAGGATGTTGAAAAGCTGAAAGATGTTAAAGTAGTTGATGCATTAAAACATCCCAACTGAAATATTGGAAAAAAAGATTACTGTGGATTTTGCTACACTCTTTAACAAGGTTTGTTTCTCTTTTATGTCAACATATTGGATGAAAAAAGCTTTTTTATAAATCTATTTGATTATGTAGTATGAATTTCCTATGTAAAAGTTAAATTTGTTTTAATTCTTTGCACGGTCTAGAAGTAATTAAGCACATTAATTCTTTGTAGGATTCATCTATTCTTGCACAATTAGGGTGGCCTAATATGATCCTCTATACATTATCATGGCTTCACAGGGTTTATTATTCTGAAATCACTTGGCCTTGCTTTGATCTTTGCAAGTACTATACTTTTTCCCTGCTGCATACTTATTTAACTCAATCAAATTTTATTTTCCATCCATACTAAAAGAAAATAGACATTTTTAATCTTGTGTCCTTCAACAACTAGTCCACTTCAACGATGAAGAAGTCGTAAAACATACATGTTGGGCTCTTTGTTACCTTGTGGAAGGCCCAACTAACAGTGTTCAAGCTGTTATTACTTTCATCATTAAACCTTACACAAACCGCTTGACAAATGTATCCAGTTACATTTATACATATACCTTCATTTTCTACAACTAGTAATCTGAGTGGGTATGCTTCAAAAGGGAGGCCTCAACTCTATGTTCCTACTTTACTTGATTTCTTGATTGGGAGCTACTATAGTCCTGTTTTACTTGCTAAGATCAGTTATGTAGATTACTTGACACCATTAGTTTCAGTTAAAATTCAAATCCTCACAAATATTGCTTAAGATCCTTTTTAATACAATGTTTTTCTTAGTCTTCTTCTAAACTTTTATACAAATTTTTTTTTAATATATACTTTTTATTACTGTTTCCAATAACCTTTTGTTCACATGTCCAGATAATATTAACTGATTTTGTATTGTTACTATAAGTGGGTCTTAGTCAACCTGTGAATCCAATCAATCAACTATACATCAAATCCATAACAATAACTAATTATCCTAATTCCATCAATATGTTGTGTACGTCATAACCCTTAGAAAGAACATGGGCAAAACAGAGTTGTGGCCATGTCTTCAGCTAATTCTTGAATGCTTGTCCTAGAAAGAATATGCATTGTAATTGGGCATAGTTTAATATCAACAAAATGTTATGAATGGCAGAAGAATTAGTCTTTCTCCAACAGCAGCTGTTAAGTAATGTAGTAGGGTGTTTGGTGATAAGAATGCAAAATCAGTGTAGGTTTATTTTAATTAGTTAACCTGATAACTCAATATGAACCGATCCAATTAAAGTTAGGCTGTTTGGGCCTCAAACAAAAAACTGCAAAATCGAACTAGACCAACTATGTTTCATTGTATTTTCTTGAGTTAATAATCAAGATCTCAGAGCAAGCTAAATATGATTTTTAGATTCCAAGTATTCCTAGAGCTGATATTCCCTCCGATGAATAGACAATATTTTTTGTGGTGAATCTCCTGTCAATGCAATAATCAACACAATCTATATCACAATACCTTAAGATTTGAGTATTTCCCTTGTCGTCATACAACATTCTGGAGCCTGTTTTGATATATTTGAGAATGTGAATCACAACATTCTAGTGGTCAATGTGAGGATTCTAAATGAATTGACTAACAACTTCAATTGCATAAGAAATATAATCTCGGCACCATTAACTTTTGATTCGTGTTCATAGGATTATCAATGGGTTTGCCATTTTCCAATCCTATCTCCTCTATAGTATCAAGAGCATATTTCATTTGTGAAACTACCACACCTTCTTTTGACTAAATAACTTCAATACCAAAAGAGTATTTCAGAAGCCAAAATCCTTGATCTGAATATGATTGAATAAGTGTTCTTTCAATTGAGAAATCCTAGTGGCATTATTTTGTGTAATAACTATATTATATAGACAATTAAAAAAACCCTTTTTTATCATAATTCATTAAATTTATGAAAATGTGAAAGTTATTAATGTTTTTTTTTCTGAACAAGATATCTCATCACTTATCTATTAAAGTTGAATGTATGTAGTATATATTTGTCATTAAATAATTTGTTAATATACATATATCCTGGGCTATATAAAATAGGCCATATATAAATAACTTAACATGCCCTAAATTAGCCTCTATTAATGTAATTCTCTTCCTATAAAAAGTAAACTAACTATACATACATGTCACTGAGAAGGTCTGACATGTGATAAACAAGAAGAAAGATCTTAGGACTAAAATTTAATTACTTTAATCTTACAATGGAAATCAAGGAAATTGAAATTGCTTATTCCTCTATTTTTTTTTCTACTATTGTGGTTCATTATATTCTTTCTTTTTTTTTGTACCTTTGTTTAGTTTTTTTTTCTTTCATTTAGTTTCATTTATCTGAAATTTTCTGTATAAATGTTTTGTCCATCTTACTGTATAAGACAGGTTTAGTGAAGAAGAACATGAAAGTATTTTGCTATTACTGTTAGAAAATGTGAATAATAACATGTGTTGGTGATATTAAGCAATGTAAAAAGAAAAATAAAAACATGATAATAATTTTTGATTGAGAGTTGAATTAAAAGTATAAAACTTGATTTAAATTTAAAAATATTGAAAAGGAAAAACAATATATTTTCAGGTTGAGTGACCACACTAAACCTTTTTCCTTTGACTATTTCTACTTTGACTTCAGCTTTTTTGTGTGAATGGACAATATGATATCTGTGTTGGTCTGTAGTCTGTTCTGATTTTGAATGTTCATAGTGCATGTAAACATTGTACTTGATGTACCTCACCCCGTAACATGAATTCAATTCAATACTATCAACAATTTATGTAATAATTTACTAAAATTTATATTGGTCCGTAGTCTGTTCTGATTTAAAATTTATGTTTTTAAAATAGTTTGATTAGTGTGATTAATTGTGTTTTAAAATAGGTTTCTTCGTTAACATCATAAGTCAATGAAATGGAGGCAATGATGACTTTTTTTGTACAAAACTATCAAGGAGAATTGCCTCAAGACTTTCCTATGTTTCATACATCACTGGTAATATTTAAATCTTTAGTATATTAATATATATTTTTTTATTGTAATGAATGTTAGTAATTATGATTTTTTTATGTTAGGTGTCTGATCAAGGGAGTTTTCCTAATGAAGAAACAAATATGATTCCGATCAAGATCAAGATCAAGATTGATAGTCGAAGAATGTTATATTAGACTTTTACTATTTTACTTTTATGAAGAAACAAATATATTGTAATATTCCACTAGTTTGAACATCTAAATTTTATTGTTTACCTTGGACAAACAAACTTTCTTGTTTTTATAAATGTTATATCTAGTTATAAACAAATATCAAAATTTTAGAATTCTTGCTTTTTATTTGATATGTTTCAAGAATTGTGTGGATTAAAAAAGTGCACCAAATAAAATTAAAGGGATTTAAAACACCAAACAAAAGTCATCTATAAATAATGAATTGAATTGAATTGTAGGGGTGAAAAAACCCCACCAGGAATTTAAAAACGTTGAAATTGAGAAATTGAAACCCAACAAAGGTTTGAAAAACTTTCGGAAGTACACTAGGGGTTCCAGAACCGCCGGTAAGTAGCGAAGGTTTCAGAACCGCCAGTAAGTAGCGGGGGTTCCAAAACTGTTGGTCAGTACTACTTTACCAGAGGTTACCCAAAATCGTCGGTAATTCGTTAACGACGCTGGTTTTTCTAGGGAAAAATCAAACTGCTGGTAACACCTTTAGCGGGGGTTCAAACCGTTGGGAATGCTAAAAATAACCCCCGTTAAAAATTATTTCTCTTATAGTGTATTATCTGCAAAATACTTATCTTCCATTTTATTAACGTGCATTTCATTCAAACAATATTCTCAAGCTTTTATTTCATTGTTATGCGATAAACAACCATATTATCATATTTTCATCTTCACCAGTAGTTTCTCTATCAATTTTAAAAAATAAATCTATTCTTTTGTGTTTCATTAATATACCTGTTTAAAAAATAAGTTTAAGACTAAAAAATAATTTATCATTATCTAATCAAAAGTTGAGAGACATAATTACTAAAAAAATCTATGATAATCAAGTTACAATTAAAAATCGACTACAAAAAATCACATAGTACATTGTTTCTTCTTCTATATTAAAAAAAATGAATATAAAAAAAAGTCATGACATGAAAAATAATGCTAAATGTTAAACAAAAAGTTCACTACAAGAGAAAGTTACCGTATTTATTTAATAATGAAAGAGAAAATATGAAAAAATGAGGATAGAAATACTGAGTTTATGTCTAACTTTTTTTTAGTAACAAAAGTAAATAAATAAGCATGAGAGAAGAATACAAATATAAAAAACTCAAAAGACAATGTGAGAGAAAATAAAAAATATCTTAATAATTTTGTTTCTTTATATATTTGATTTTATATTTTTTTATTTATTATTGTACTTTATAAAATAAATAAAAAATACTTAATTTAATTTTTATTAATTTTGAATATAATATTATTTAATTTAAAAAATTTAAAAATTTATATAATTTTAAATAAATTTAATATAAAATAATGAAAAAAAATATGGGGAGGGGGGTCGTAGCCCCGCTTGCCCCTTCCAACCTCCGCCACTGGTATGCATCTTATATTTACATCGTTTGGTATTTATATTCTATACTAGAAGAGGAATGAGTATTATTTATTTATAGTTTCTCCCTCGTATATTAGCCTTCAAACATATGGAGGAAGAAGGTTATGAATATGATTCACTTGGACTATTGGGGGTAAATTAAAAGTGACTACAATCTATCCTCCAAGGATAACCAGTGCATTTGGAGCATTTAGGAAGATGATAGTAGAATTTATTGTTCCTTGAAATGTTATCGAATTATTTACCGCATTGGTTTGCCATGCATTTCCTGGAAAGACTACTACAATATCGACAAAGAATGGGTCGGGCATGTTAGGGGCAGTCATCTACAATGTGATTAAAATATTTATTTATATATATACACAACCATAAAATAGGGAAGTGAGACAAATATCACAAAAATATAACATGTCTTGATAAAATAGAATAAAATGAAAACTCTTTTAAATCCATAAAACTTTGATCTTTATTTTACCTTGATTTTTATTAATTTTGTAGTAACTAATTACGATAATTGAGTCTCATCACGACCAACAAAGTAACTCAAGAACATCTCATCATGAGTACTAACTACTCATTTAATCCCCAAGGTCATACCTCCAACTACAATAATCAAATATTTCTTTATTATAAGTTTTATTTTGATATTAAATCATATAAATATACAAATAAATAAATAAATAGGATTAGTGCATAGCTAAAAATAAATATAATAAATAAAGGAGATCAATATGTGACTGGATATAAATATAAATAAATAAATGAGAGTAAATATAAATTAAATAAATAGAACCAGTGCACATATGAAGATGAATAAAAATAAATAAATAAATAACAACGAGTACAAAATATAAATTAGAATGAGGTTAAGGACATCTCACTTAAGGTAAATATAAAAGTAAAAATAATTATGAGGAGATAGAAAGATAATAAAAGAAAAAGCATAAAATGATAGATGTCTCTTCCCCTTACCTTAATTGTGGAAAATACACCAAGGTTGTATTGAGACTTTGATGATATATAATTTTTTTCCTTTTTGTTCTTATTACATATCATCACTCTCTTTTGTATTATCATCTCTTCTTTATTTTTGTTTTACCTGTCTCACATATCTTCACCCTTCATCTTATTTATACTACTCAAAGCAATGATTACTATTGATTACATTAGTAACCAAAACCTTGTTCTCGATATTTTTTTCATTAATTGACGTTCATTTATTATTGTACTTTAGATGGTTATATGCTTTTACTATGATTAATACATACATATATATATATATATACATATATATATATATACATATATATACATACATATATATATATATACATATGTATATATATATATATATATGTATATATATATATATACATATGTATATATATATATATGTATGTATATATATGTATATATATATATACATATATATATATATGTGTATATATATATATATATGTATATATATGTATATATATACATATATATACATATATATATATATATACATATATATATATATACATTATTACACTACCGCAACACACACACAACATCAGTTACATAATTGGTGTCACGCACACAACATCGATAATGTAACTGGTGCACACACAATACCACGTTATTCACACATAGACACAGACACACACAAACACACACACACACACACACACACATACACACACACACACACACACACCGGTGCACACACTGCTTCACAACATTAGTTCGCACACACAATACCACCACAAAAATCACTTAAACCTTCAATCACACAAAACAACATTTGCAACTATCCTTGCACTCCAACATTCAGAAGCAACTGTTCACGCACACAATACCACCATAAAACTCACGTAACCTAATGAGCATATAATATATAGGTATATTCATGCATTAGTTTATGGCATTTTTATTCATTTGTGCATTATTAGACTAATTTCATCATGCATTATCTAGTTTCGGATCATACATTTGGATTGGTGCATTGTTTGTGTAAACAAGTCTGAAGGGAGTAAGTTAGACACAAAACAGCATGTTCCACAAGTGTTTAGTGGAGTCTTCCATGACTTGTGGATTTGGCTTTAAAGATGCGAGTTTCAAAACAACTTGTTCCACAAGTGTCTTATGGATTTTTTCATGACCTGTGGTTTTTGCAGTGAATTGGAGGATAAAAACATTGTGTTCCACAGGTGCCTGGTGGGTCTTTCCACGACCTGTGGAGTTTGCTTTAAAAGATCATACGCAAAACAACTTGTTCCATAGGTGGCTTGTGGATTCTTCTACAACCTGTGGATTTTCTAGTGAGAAATCTAAAAATTACGTGGATTGGCAAAGATTTAAAAGGAAAAAAATATATATAAAGAGGAGAGATAGGGGAAACGGTTAGAGGAGAAAGAAAACCACCTCAGTAAAGGATAAAACGTGGAAAAGATAAAGGGAGGCGCATTCACGGAAAAAAACTTCTTCTTCCTCTCTATTTCGTCAGTTGCTTGGCCTATTGTTTGGAGTTTTTCTTTTTCATTATGCAAAACTAATTTCCTTTTGTTGGAGGATTGATGTAAGACTTTGGATGATAGGTTCTACTCTTTACATTTGATGTTTCGTTAATGTTTTTCATCTCAATACTCTATTTATGGTTTTATTGTTTATTTGTGAGCAATTTCACAATTGAGAAATTGGGGATTGTTTGCGATTATAAACAAGACAGGTTAGATTATGTCACAATTGGGAAATTGGGCATATCTAATTAGTTTGCAATAGAGATGATTATTGATTTTTCATGATTTTGTTGAATTTTTGTAAACTGGCCTAAGAAATTGGAGATTTGAATTCAATGAATAGATTTTACCTACTAAGGGATTAAGGGTAAAACCGCTCTCAGTAAACTCAAGTGGATGATTACATTGCTTGCATCAATTGAAAAAGAGTAGAATGTTATAGGAAAAAAATATGAAGTCAATCCTTTAACAGTTCTTTTATTGATTAAAGTTTTTGTTATAAATTTTATGCTTGCAATTCTATTGATTCACATTTGCTCAAAATTACGTAAATTAGGAATCTAGTATTCAACAAGTCAATCCCAAAGGACGATATTTTATTACTACGTTAACAATTGGTTCACTTGCCAGACGTTCATCAAGTTTTTGGCGCCAACAATGGTATCAGAGTCTGGTTTGTGTGGTGATCGACTTAGATAAGGCCCTGTATCGAAAGTCTTCCTGATAGTGGGTCAGGTAAGCGAGTTCCGTTAAGAAGAACGACGATACAGAAAAAGGGGTACTCGGTTAGCTCGAGAAAGAAATACCAATGTGAAGGGACTCACACTTGAGGGGGAGCTTGCTAGGAATCCAAGTGTGAGTCTAAGTTCCACATTGAGTAAAAATGAGAAAGTTGAGCACCATATAAGGATCAAGGCCATAAACCATCGCCTTAAGGTTTGGGTTAAGAGTGATGTCAATCCCTTATGTGGGTTGGGCTCATGCTCATTGGTGTTAAATCTCCTAGTGATCCTCTCTCGAAAGACCCAACAATATGAAATGAAATGATTTATGAATTGGTTGGTTGGTGGTGCATTGGCATGGGATTTGGATGTCATGAGATAACATGTGGAATATGGTGTGAGAACATGGATGTGGCATGAGTTAGACATAATTCTATGAATCTCTTGGTGAGATTTCATGGTGGTGTTGTAGTGTATATAATTAGATAAGGATTCAAGCAAGGTTGCATCCTGAAACTCTAAAGAATCAATTAGTCTCACATAAAGCGTACTGATTCAAGTTGTGAGAGTAAAAGAAGACCCTAGTCTTTGGCAGGATAATGACCATAGATGATTAAAGGCTAACCTTGTGCGTGGTAGAGTGAAACCCATTGGTAATGGCTCTGCAGAGTAGTAGAAGCCATCACAAGTGCAAACATCCACTGAATCCAATCTCTTTATATGTATCCGGATAATTGAGTTTGAGGGTCTTGCATTGTTTGTCTTCACATGCTTTGCTCCTTGATATGTTAAGAATTTATTTTTGTCTCTAGCTTACCCTTTCTCTCTGTGTTTGTGTGCTCTGTTTGGTTTTTCCTTTTTTGCAATGATCATCAAATACCTAGTGTGAGCAGACATGGAGATTCCTGGGGATCGTTGAGATGGTGGTGATGCTGTTGTCTAGTTTTGAGCGTGGTGGTAGCTAATGCTCTTTTGAACACCTTTTGTCGAACTGTTTTATTTTTGCAACTCATTGCTCATGTGAGCACTCTCAAGTTAAACTGTCTCATGTTTAAGTTATGTATAATGACATTGTGTTGTGCCTTTGGTTTTCCCTGTAGGATTTGGATGACAAGTTATTTCCCTTATACTTTATGTTATGACTCTATTTTGTATTATAAACGTTCGACATTCTATTTATTAAAATTATTTTTTTTAATTGGGACGTTACAGACCACGTAATTAAAAATTATAAGACATAATTAAAAATTATAAGGGTAAAATTAAAATTAAAAAAGTAGTATTAAAAGGAATTAAAATTTTAAATATATGTTATATTTTAATAATTTATTAGTGATGAAGTAATTAAAATTTATAAAAAGATAAAATTAAGAATAAAGAAATAATATATAAAAACATAATTAATATTTTAAATATAAGTTAATATTTAATATTAAATATGTTGAAAATAAATTAGAAAAAACATTCAATAATGATTAAAATGTACCAATACATTTGAAAAGAAATAATTATTTATTTATTTTAAAAATTAACTAATTTTTAAAATAATCAATCCCGTAAATACAAATAATTTTTTAATAATTTATTAAATGAGGAAGTATAATTAGAAGTTATAAAAAGAACAAATTAGTAATAAAAATAATATAAATTAGTAAAATAGATTAAATAAATAAAAGAGTAAAATAATTTATGTACATGTGATAATAAAATAAATATAAAATCACTAAAAAAACTAACTTTTAAAACATTTATTAACAAAATAAATATAAATAATAAAATAAATCTATACTATGATAGATTAGTTAATCTATTTAAAAGCTTCAATACAATTCCTTTCACCACTTTTTCATTATTTATTTTTATCGAATTTCACTACATCAAACATTTAATCTATATGAGACAAATATCAAGTTCCTGGAATATTTTATTTCAAAATTTGAAATCCATTTATGCAAAAAGAATCAACATTAACACTTTAAATCATATGCAACAACAATTTTGACTTCCAAAAATTTGAAACTAATAATCGCATTCGGAATTTTGTAATTTGAATACACTTTTGAAGTTTTGGATCACACAATCCGAAGGTTAAAATTGAATTTCACACTACATAATCTTGAATACCATCTCGAATGTCAAATCATTGTTTTGGATTTATATAATTTAAATAATATTTTTAAGTTCTAGATATAGTCTAGAATAAACCTCTTTTTTCTTACAAATTGGACAATTCAGACGACTTGGAAGAAATTTTGTTAACAAAAACCTTCACTTCCATCTAAAATAATGGGCAAAATGAAGATTCAAAATTTATACGGGGTGTAGAAAGAAATTATAAGGGTGGAAAAAACAATTGCAATGCAATATTAAATCTGGGAGTCCCAAGGATCCAGGTACGAGATTGAATGTGTACTACGCTAATACTGGATATACCCGAAAATAAATAATCTTCAGATAAGCACCGTCTTCATCTTCATCTTCCACTAGACACAATTGTTGTCTGCGTTTTACATGACATAATAATATGAGATCAGGTAATAAACGTTTTGTTAATGTTCTTTTCCATGTTTATGCTTTTCTATAGATTTTCTTTGCAATTATGTATCTCCCCATCCTTTTATGTTTTCAAGCTTCACACTTTCTTTGTGGGGGTGATGATTTTTATGTGACACTGGCAGGTACTATGGGTGTGTAGTTTGATTGTGGGAGAGGTATGGCTTGTTTTTCTATACCCTGTAATACTGGGTCATTTGTTATTGTTACCCCTTCCATGGCCCAACCAACATATTTTGGGGTGTGTGGAGGTTTGGGTACTAGGTTATCTGTTTTGACTTCTTTAGGGTTTAACCAATGCTACAAGTTTCCACATGAGTTTGTTTGGGCCAAGAAGCTAAGGTATTGTGATGGTAGAAGTAGAGTTCCCTCATTAAGGGTTCCTTATTGTTGCAAGACTCCACACGGTGTTTCAAGTAGCAATAAAATTGAGCCATTTGTGAGTAGAAGCAAGGGTGAGAGGAAAACTCACTATGGTAAGGGTGAAGGTAATAGGTTGAAGAAGAGGTTTTCATTGAGATTGCGGCCAAGGTTACGGTTATTGGCTATGAGAATGAAAAGGGCTTCCATTAAGTCCATTTTGAATGAATTAGAGGTACTTATTCGTAAGAACATTAGAGCAGTGGCATTTTCTGCCTCAGTTTCTGTTGTGTTCAGCCTTTGTTTCCTGTTTCTAAAATTGACAGCACTCCCCCCTCCAAAATCTGTTCCATATTCTGACTTGATCACCAGCCTTCAGAATGGATATGTTGAAAAGGTTTTAGTTGAAGAGGGGTCGCGGCGTATATATTACAACATGAAGTCCCAAAATGTTGAAAATGATCGTGTTTCTGGTGAAGAATCTCAAGTTGTAGATGTTGCCACTGATGTGGATGTTGATAAGATAGGGAGTGAGGGTGCTTCTAGGGCTGGCCAAACTCCAGTGGTGAATGTAATAAAGAAACTCTCTAAGACACGAGCTTCAATTCCGGAATGGCAGTATTCCACAAGAAAAATAGATCATGATGAAAAATTCCTTGTTAGTTTGATGAGAGAAAAAGGGGTCACATATAGCTCTTCCCCTCAATCTGTGTTGATGTCAATGAGGAGTACTTTGATCACTGTGATAACACTGTGGATACCTTTAATTCCACTGATGTGGCTTCTATATCGGCAACTTTCTGCTGCTAATAGTCCTGCAAGGAAGCAGAGGCCTAATAGTCAGACAGTTGGATTTGATGATGTGGAAGGTGTTGATTCTGCAAAAGTAGAGCTCATGGAGGTAATTATCTCATACTAGAATGTTTATGAATAATTATGTAATAAAAGTGATTTTTCTGTTTTGCTACTTTTGGTTAATAAGTGACCGTTATCCTCTGACATAATTTCTTTGCACCAATAGAGAAATATCCTATTTTGGTCACTAATAAGTATGAATTGGCTGTGCAGTTACCAATCCTTGTGTACTTGTTTTTAGACAGATTCAAAATGCTATGCTAATTTGTAATTTGTGCAAGTAATATTAGAATCTGAATTATTGCTCTATTTTTCCGTTTTAATTATCAAAATTGTGTGGCCTGGAATATTATCATCTTCAGTTTATAAAATAGCAAGAAGAAATACGGGAAATGCTGTTGGAGAAGATCATTAAGATTAACTGGCATGGTCGTATAATAAACTGAACAATAGTGTTGGTACGTAGTTAGTAGAATTTTGCTAAAAATGATAAACATCTTTTGTTTTATTTTGAATTTCTATTTGTTTATCACTTGGAAGTTGGAATTAGTGATCAATGGTACAATTTTTAGCTTAAAACATGGGAAAAGGCATAAAAGCTTAAGGATCATGAGCTAAGAAAGTGCAACTAGTTAACTTCATCAGCTTATAAGTTGTGAGATGTGCAGTATTTACAGATAACACTCTGGCTTTGGTATAAACAGATTCTGAATTTATTATCTCAAAATCATTATGTTCAAATCCATTTGACTGTTTTCAGATAAAGAAAACTTTGAACGGCAATTGTTGTGTCAAAAGCAAAACCATTTATTCATGAGGTTCTGTAACGCACTTATTTTAGATCTTTTCAATCATTAATGACTTGTAGTTCTGTGCATTGATATTCTCTGCTTTACTATTTAAATATTATAGGATTGGCTCATACTCCTGGCTGTTGCTGTATGAGCATACTAATTCAGGTTGGACAATTAAGACATTGAAACAAGGTTTCCCTGCCAATTAGATATGCTTAACTTAAAGGTAGTAATTTAAAGTTATGCCTCTTAAATAAGTTTAGTCTATGGCAATTGGGTGCATTATCTTGAAAGTAGTCACGATTGCATCAAAATATTGTAGATTGAAAACTAACATTTGTATGAACTATGAGCTGAATATGACAAATATTAGACAGTTGGCCCTTTGATTAGTTCATTTAATAAAGTTAATTAGAAGAATGAGGGAAATTGGATTAGAGGGCTTCGTTCTGTAAAAGGAGAATCCTTCCTGAAGGGGAATCTTAGTCTCAAAAATGTAATGAAATTGTTCTTTTTTTTTTTTTCATTTGTTTCTATCTATTTTCTATTTATTCTCTCTTGGTTCAAAACATCTTCAATGATTAATATCCAATTTGAGATATGTAACCGTTTTGTTAAAAAGATTTCTGAGAGATAGGACAAAACACATGAAAAGTTTATGATGAAGCATGGAAGAATATTACATCATATTCTGTTGATTAGTAGGTCCCTTCTAAATATGGAGGACTAAATTGTGACAATTGGAAAATGAATTCTAATCAATTTTAGTAGAACTTTTCTTGTCAGTAAGCAAGCACCTTGATTGTGTTATTGTTATTGATACAGTCCCTTTTTATAGATAGTTTCATGTCTTCAAGGAGATATAAATTACCGCAAGCTAGGGGCAAAGTTACCTAGAGGGGTGCTGCTGGTGGGTCCTCCGGGAACTGGGAAGACACTACTTGCACGAGCAGTGGCAGGGGAAGCAGGTGTACCCTTTTTCACTGTGTCTGCTAGTGAGTTTGTGGAGTTATTTGTTGGAAGAGGGGCGGCTAGAATCAGAGACCTTTTCAACGCGGCGAGAAAATTTGCACCATCAATCATATTCATTGATGAACTTGATGCAGTAGGAGGCAAGCGTGGAAGAAGTTTCAATGATGAGCGTGACCAGACACTAAACCAGGCAAGTTTTTACTTAATATTTGATATGTTAATTGAAATTTGAAGTATGAAACTGAGAAACAAATCATTTTGTTTTAGTAGTTGTTGTATGCTCTAAGCTGAATTTTGAAGTATGTTGGTGTGTGTGCAGTTGCTGACAGAAATGGATGGATTTGAATCTGAGATGAGAGTGGTAGTGATTGCAGCAACTAACCGACCGGAAGCCTTGGATCCGGCTTTATGCCGGCCCGGTCGGTTCTCAAGAAAAGTATATGTAGGTGAACCTGATGAAGAAGGAAGGAGAAAAATATTGGGTGTGCATCTGAGAGGAGTTCCTTTGGAGGAGGACACTAACATCATTTGCCATTTAATTGCTTCTCTTAGTACTGGTTTTGTTGGTGCTGATTTGGCAAATATTGTCAATGAATCCGCTTTGCTTGCTGCTCGTAGAGGTAAAACCAACTTACAATTTTTATATCTAATGTGTGATGAGTTTAGGAGTGACCATATACTTGGATTTTGCAGGTAGTGAAACTGTGGCAAGGGAAGACATAATGGAAGCTATTGAAAGAGCAAAATTCGGAATCAATGATAAGCAATTGAGGTCTAGTAAAATAAGAAAGGAGCTAACCAAGCTATTCCCTTGGATGCCATCACTCATGGGAAAAAATGAAAGAAGACAGGATGATCTTCAAGGACCATTAGGTTATCAATCACTGAGTTGATGATTTTTCATGTTAAATTTGCTTATATGTTTTCCTCAATATTTCTTCATTTCATTGTTACCGTTTACATAATGCCTGAGAATATACACTGTCAGCAGAAAGGGAAAAATTTAATATAGCCGCTAAAAGCCCAAGTTTATGGTCAAGCTTATTTCTCTTTTGCGAATGAATCTACATTATGAATAAATAAAGTAATAATTAGTTCTGTACTATTATGAATAAATAAAGTAATAATTAGTTCTGTCCTATTTTAGTGGGAATATAATTACGAAATGAGGCATGAACAACAAATATTACTTGTTCAAATGTACTCCAATTATGTTCACATATTGATGAATTATATATCAAACTTAAAATCTTGATTTAGTTTTGATAGATTTGAAGTTACCTAATCGTATTTTTTCTACAATTAAGTTATAGAAACATATAAATTAAAAATTATGATTTATAACTTAAATTAATTCAAAATACTTGAACTTTTTTAAGTATGTCACTAAGAGTTGTTGTCTTGATTATTTTACAAAATTGTGTCCAAATAGTTCAATTTCACTCTTATATAGTGACAACTCACTTAGTTTATTTTTTTTTGTACATCTTTACTTGGGATCGACCTCTAGAAGCAAGCATCAACTTATTAGTTACCTTCAAATCAAATTCCTCGTCAAGAAGATTAGAGTAATATAATCAACAGCTTGTAATTGAAGATGAACAAGTCCATTCTTGCACTTACTTTTTTAATTGATATTGAAAGACTTCATTATGGTTTCTTTGGCCTTTTCTATTTCTTTATAGATATATCTCGTTGTTTTTCTTTCTCCACTCGCAAGACAAGGTACACAAAAGAGAGGAGTGATGAACTTCAAAGTAAGAGCTACATGGTTCCAAAATGAAGGCATAAGAACAACTTTTGACGTTGTGCCCCCTTAGCTTCTTTAGAAAACATGTCTTTCCTTTTAGCAAATCTTGCAATAAAATGTCTTACCAATTTCTTCTTAATAGTAAAGGAAAATGATATAATGATATAATGATTACTTTATTTGACTATTTTTTTACTCGCTGAGTTGGCATCCAAGATGGGCTTAATGTTTAAAATTCTGATTTAAATTTTTTTATCCATGCTGGCGAGAGAGGGAAAGGAGGAAAAAGAAAGAAGCAGTGGGGTTTTAGAAACCTAATTTTCATTTTCACTGCTGCCTTCTCTCTTTTGTTTCTGAATCTATTCTTTGCTCGAAAAATAACAATTTATAATTTCGACCCAACATAAAAAGCCAATGCTCTTTGTCCCTTCTCGAAAGTGGCCTTTTGTGCTCTTTGTGATTCATCTTCACAATTGTTGTTGCTCGAATCAAGGTCATTTCATCTCCACTGCTCTAGTTTTCGTAGTCATTTTCTCACCAAGAAACAAAAGTCCTTTTGGATTCCTAGTAAGTATCTTTTCATTCTCTTTGATTCTTGCATGTTTTAATTTGGATTCAGCGCTTTGAAGGTGGTTCGGTCTGATTTTGGGAGGGAAAACTGAATGGACATAGTGATATTCTTTAATTCATAAGTTGATTACAACTTGAGGTTGTTGTTTGATTCTTGATTTTTATTTGTTTAAATTGCTCAGGAAATTATATAATTAATTTGATGTTGATGCATTTGATTAATTACTCAATCAACAAAATAAAATTTGGTTTGCTATGTTTTTTAGGGTTCATCCTTCCCATATTGAATATATTTAATGATTAGTTTGCTTGTTCACTAGTTAGTTGTTATTGCCTAAAATGTGTGATGTATTGTTTTAGATTGCATCGATAATGTATAAGCGTTTTAATGATTATATAATCCATTGACTTTTGCAAGAACTATGTAGGTGGAGTGGATATTTTCTATAAATTTAGAATTTGACCAATATTAGGGTAGAAACAAAGGTGCGTTGGGGCACTTCTTGCCTATTAAAACTTGAAAATTTGGAAAGTCAACCAGTACATTTGGTGTGGAGTGAGAGAGAGAGAGAGGGGGAATGACTTCACATTTGCATGCACCACATGGAAATTGTATCTCGTACACCAGAATAAAAGGTTCAAACCTGTAGGGTCATAAATGTTGTTAAAGGGAAAATATAATACATCATGTTACAATTGGATCAAGAGTTGAAATTGTTGTTCTTATGATTCCAAATTTGCTTAAATTTATGGTTTCAGGATGCTCTTCCACAAGGATATTGCAATTTTTATTTGCCAGAGAATATGAACGACGTCCTATTATTTTGAGCACAGGGTAAGCAAGGAATTTTTGGTTATGAGATGTAATTATTTGGACTTGATTCAATGTGTATAGCATCTTAATAAATTGAAAAGTTTGAAACTGAATTGAGAAATTGATGTTAAAGATATATAAAATACATGTCATGTTGTTGGCTAAATTGGATTTTATAAGAATATGCTTTTCACCTTCTTAATTAGAAGTCAAGACTAGAATAATTTAATAATATAATATCAAGGTGATAGTTGTCTAAGAGTGGCATAATATTCATTGTAAAAGTTGATTAAAAGATAAAGTAATCATAAAATGAAATGATGTGAATATTAAGCAAAAGGTATTGTGTTAACGTTACTTATGAATACAACAAGGTTCACTTTTTTACTTTAAACATCTTTCTATCTATACTACAAGTCACCAATTAGTTTCTTGTCACTTCTCTTGGACTAGGGCATGAGTTTGTCAATTATAGCTATCTCCATTCCTAGCATGAGGCCTCTTACACGAAGTAGTGTCAGAAAACAACACCATGAAAGCATTCAGGCCTTTGGCAAATAATTGATTTTGCTATATGTAGCACTTTAGTCGTGGATGGTGGAAGAATAAAATCCAATGTCTCAAGTTTTGGATATGATCAGTTTGATACAATAGCCTTGAAGGTTAAGTAGTATATACTTATGTGTTAGTAAGAAGTATATGCATAACTACCAAATATTAGTAATACACTATCCTTCTAAATCATTATAGGTAAAAAATTATTAGAAACTATAAAAATTTTCAGTGAAGCTCAATAAATCAGAAGTGCTTGTTGTTTAGATATTTATTGTGAATATTGCTTTTAATGTTGTCAAGGGCCTTACATTTTTTTTTGTGATGAAGTAGATATAATATTCAGGGACTTCAAAAATTCAAACATTTTACTTGATTCTGTAAGTGAAATAGCATTGATCATATAAACTAGAGATAAGTTTATTAGTTAGTCTTGGGTTTCTAAAATTTGTTTTTGTGAATGACAGAGTTCTAATGCAAAACTCTCTGATCTTTAGGTTGGCAAAAAATGGACCAGAAGGTGACGAGAGTAATGTTTCTACAAGGGCGATGGGCACCTTTGGCTACACTGCTCCTGAGTATATTACCACAGGTATTAAGCTTTTCAAAAATGGGTGCATATTGTCTGAAAAATCACTCCATAAACATTTTAAGGAAAAAATGATCCTTTATATTATAATCACTAGAAAATTTTCCAATTGTGTATATTGTGAAGGTCAACTAAGGATAAGTAATGACATATATAGTTTTGAAATTCTTTTAAGCTTTGGAGAAGAAGAACCTTCAATAGCCGCAACATGATGAAGACCTTCAGGAGCAAGGACAAGAAAAATAACAAAATTTGTCATAATTTCAAGAATATTAAATTTCCACAACTTTTATATGTATTATTAATGTATCTTGTCATCTCATCAAACACATATAAGAAGAGAAAAAAATACACTTTATTAACATTTTTTATAGTTAATATGTTTTTGTGCATATAGAAAATAATGTATTTTATCAATTAATCATGGATTCCTTTAAGTGAAAATTAAAAATTAATAAATATTATATATAAATTAACATGTAATTCACTACTAGAAATTAATGTTTTAACGACTGAAATTAGCGACCGAAAAATATAGGTTGCTATCTAAGACCAAATTAGCCACTGAATGATTTTTGTTGCAATCTACGACTGAAAATTATTTGGTCGCTGAATATAGTGTTTTTAACGTATCAATTTGTGACCGATATGCAGTGGTCGCTAAATGTTGAACACATCATTTAGCGATTAAATTGTTTTGGTCGCTAAATTCAATATTTTTAAAATTGCATTAGATGTGTGTGTTTAGAGTTTGAGATTTAATGGTTAGGGTTTTAAGACTCAGGGTTAGGGTTTATGGTTAAAT
Source organism: Vigna unguiculata (assembly GCF_037176805.1). Taxonomy (NCBI): domain Eukaryota; kingdom Viridiplantae; phylum Streptophyta; class Magnoliopsida; order Fabales; family Fabaceae; genus Vigna; species Vigna unguiculata. The sequence continues at coordinate 8,998,616 of NC_140795.1, forward strand.
GTTATATTAAGATCCAAAAATTTAATGGTTGCTAAATGTTTATTATTTTCAGGAAAAATATAACAACTCTGAGAAGAAGTCCAACAACAACACATGCATGATGGCTCATCTTCACAAAACTCTAATGTTCCCTCTATTGAGGACAATGAAATATACTTTAGTGTTGTTGGAGGTGAAAGTAAGAAAGGGAATGTGTATGGACTTGGTACATTAAGCAAAAAGTTTTATAGTTCTGCAGGTGCTCACTCTTCTACTAGCCAAGCTCCAGTAGTACATCAAATAGAAGAAATGAGTGAGACTATTCAAAAGTTGAATGCTGAACTTATGGCAAAGAATGCCAAGGAGAAGACACTTGCTGAAAAATCATGCCGAACATAGTGAACGTATGCATGAACAAAATGAACGTATGCGCTAACAAGATGAACAAATGAAACTTATTTTGCAACATATTCATTTGAAGAATGTTGTGCTAGGTCCTAGTGATCCTCCTACTATTGGAGAGGATAGAGTAGATCATATAGTGATAGTAGACCAGGCGATCATTAGTTTCATGTTTAGTTATTTGGTGTGTTTCAATGTTGCACACTTTCAAACTATTTTTGTTTAGTTCTTTTGGATCATGTTATATATATTTACCACTTGTAATGTATGTACTACACTTTACTATATTATGTAATGTAGTTTGTTATTACTTAGCTAGATTAAATTTTATCATTCATAAACAGGTAAAAATATTGTTTTTAACTAGGTAAAAATCGTAAATAATATAAAAAAAAAATCACTTTTTTGCTAATCAACGACCGATTTTATGGGTCGCTATTAGTCTTTGAACTTTGCCACCAATTTAGCGACCAACCAATATTAGTCCCTGTTCACAAAAAAAATTGCCATCATTTCAACGACCCAAAAAAAATTGTATATCACTAAAACAATCATACTTTAGCGACCGATTTAATTGGTTGCTGTTTGTCTTATAACTTTGCCACCAATTTAGCGACCAAAAAAAATTGTACATAAATATAATCATACTTTAGCAAATGAAATAGTTGGTCGCTAACTACCTACCTTCTGCGACCAAACTAGCAACTGAATTTAGTATCACTTCTGGTTGCTAAATTGGTCTCTTATGCTTAGGAAATGACCAACTTTTAAGGACCAAATAGCGATCGATATTTCGATAGCTATTTAGCGACTAAATGAAAATCGGTCGCTATTGTTTTTGCCACCAAGTTTTTGTTACCCCATAAATTTGGTCGCTAATTCAGTCACAAATGGTATTAACGACTGATGTATGTTATTTAGCGACCGAATTCAGTGATCGCTAAAATACATTTTTTTGGTAGTGATTGTTGGATAATCATGAAAAAATAATAATGATAAAAATTATTATTTTCTTATTGTGAAATTTTCACCTTAACTTTTATTAGTGATTTATTTATTAATTTCTTAACAGATATTTTAAAACGTTTATTTATAATATATTATGTTATTCTACGTGTACCTTTAATCCTTATTTGATTCAACATATTGAGGATAGTTGTATATTCAATATTATTATTATTGTTATGATTTGTAATTTTAATTCTTTTATAACCATGTAATTAATTTTATGGTAATAGTTTGATTCACACAAGATGTTAGGTTACACATAAATTATGACTTTTAAAAATATTAAATTTTTAAGAATAAATATATTATGAAAAATATATTAAATTTTAGATAGACTTATATTTGTGCAAAAACTTTTTCCCAACTTTGCACTTATTTACACATGGATCATCAGATATGTTTGTTTGACAGATTTTGTATCATTTGTTTTGGAGACCAGTCAAGCCAGTTAATTATTTTGGTTCATAACCAATTAAATGTTTACATTGGTGGTCCATAAAAGGTACATGTAACTTCTTGTGTACAAAAAAATTAATTTTCCAAGTTCGGGTGGACTTGTATAAGATGTAATTCCTAACTCTGCATTTATTTGCACATGGGTCACTAGATATGTTTGAAGAGATGTGTGTCATTTTTTTTGAGACTAGCCAAGCCAGTTAATTAGTTTGGGTTCATAACCAGTTAAATGTTTACATTGGTGGTCATAAAAGGTACATGTAACTTCCTAAGTACAAAAAAGATTAATTTTCCATGTTCTAGTAGACTTGTACAAAATGTACTTCCTACCTCTCCACTTATTTTCACATGGGTCACCAGATATGTTTGACAAGTTTTGTGTCATTTTATTTGGAGACTAGCCAAGTCAGTTAATTAGTTTGGGTTCATAACCAGTTAAATGTTTACATTGGTGGTCAAAAAAGATACATGTAACTTCTTGTGTACAAAAAAGATTAATTTTTCAAGTTCTGGTAGACTTGTACAAAGTGTAATTCTTATCTCTGCACTTATTTGCACATGGGTCACCATATATGTTTGACAAGATGTGTGTCATTTTTTTTTAGACTAGCCAAGCCAGTTAATTAGTTTGGGTTTATAACCAGTTAAATGTTTACATTGGTGGTCATAAAAGGTACATATAACTTCCTGAGTACAAAAAAGATTAATTTTCCAAGTTCTAGTCGACTTGTACAAAATGTACTTCCTACCTCTGCACTTATTTGCACATGGGTCACCAGATATGTTTGACAAGTTTTATGTCATTTTATTTGGAGACTAGCCAAGCCAGTTAATTAGTTTGGGTTCATAACCAATTAAATGTTTACATTGGTGGTCAAAAAAGATACATGTAACTTCCTGTGTAGAAAAAAGATTATTTTTCCAAGTTCTGGTAGACTTGTACAAAATGTAATTCCTAACTCTGCACTTATTTGCACATGGGTCACCATATATGTATGACAAGTTTTATGTCATTTTATTTGGAGACTAGCCAAGCTAGTTAATTAGTTTGGGTTCATAACTAGTTAAATGTTTACATTGGTGGTCATAAAAGGTACATGTAACTTTTTGTGTACAGAAAAGATTAATTTTCCAAGTTCTGGTAGACTTGTACAAAGTGTAATTCCTAACTCTGCACTTATATGCACATGGGTCACCAGATATGTTTGACAAGATTTGTGTCATTTTATTTGGACACTAGCCAAGCCAGTTAATTAGTTTGGGTTCATAACTAGCACTACAAGAAAATTATATATTATCTATGAAAAATTATCTACGAAATAATTTTCGTGGATAATGATATTTTATCTATGAAAAATTTTCGCAGATAACATTATCGTTCATAGATAACAAAAGAATAAAGTTATCTACGAAAGTTTTGTAGGTAAATATACCAGATTTTGACAAAAAAATTTCCTACGAAATATTATAGTTTCAAAGATAAAAACTAAATAATATGTTTTCTACACTGAGATTTCGTAGATTACATATAATTAAAAGAATTAAATAAATGCCCAAATTTTTATGGTTCACTTCTTCGTGAGACTGAATGGAAGAGAAAAAAAAACTTCCCACCCTTAGAGTGACGTCCCCTCACATTTAACACCACCGTCACCTTCCATCATCACCTGGGTTCAACTTTCTCTCCGTCGCTCGATCCTCGCCTGAGTTCCATTGTCACCGTCATTCAATCCTCTTCACGGCTCATGCCTCCCTCGTGCTTTTACGTTTCAACACCATCATCTCACTGCCGTCGCTTCACTATTCAGTCCATGAACTTGATAAATCTATCATTCATCTATCTCATTCTGCTACACATTTTCCATCTATCACCGAAAGTTCTTGAATGGTGAACAAAGGTTAGGATCTTGTATTCTCTCACCTACGATTTAGGGTTTATGCTTTGTGGTTAATTTGTTTGAATTTGATTTTGTTACTTTTCGTCTTGTGTCTATAATTTAGGGTTTATGTTTTGTGGGTTAGTTAAGAGTGAGTGAAAGATTGATCATAGTGTAGATGCTCAACGCACAGACTTGATGACCATCACCCATTACCATCACCCATTTCGTGCTGAAAGTGGAGCCTTGAAGGTATTGAATATATTCTGATATAGCAACCTTTCTATTTCCTTATGTTGGTATTTGTGGTTATTTCCCTGCTTTTCAGTATTTCGGTTCTTTTCTGATTATTTTTTCGTGTAATTCAGGATACCCAATTATAAAATTGTACAAATGAGTTTTCATAGATAGGGTTTCCATGGATGTGTAGGAAAAGAAGAAAGCACTGTCAGGCTTATAAGAGGAATGATTTTCAGATATCTGTGAGTATGTTTTCTTGTTTTCCTTTTTTGTTTATCCTTTTTTGTTAGCCATGCATGCTTCTTAATTCTTACCCTGCAAGCTTCTTAAGACCATTAGATAAAACTTGCATGTGCCAAATCACAGTGAATTGATAAATTTTTCATTTCTGGTTGAGGGCCTGGATGCTCATCTGTAGCATACGATGCATCAGAGGAAATTGGGCCATTTTGTGTAAACAAAACTGGATCTTCTCTGTATCTCAATCCAGATGCATGCAACAGAGGTAATGTCCATTGAATCAACTCTTATCATTATTACACTGGGTCACTTTACTACATAGGATTTGTAATTCACATCGATTATACTATACCACATGTTTTTATTAAGATTTCTTAACCTTTCAGAATGACAATATATGATGAAAACACAATTTTGCTTTCTTTTTTTCAAATTGATTTTCATAAGCAAATATTCTTTTTCTTGAATCATCTGCTGGTGTTGGCTTCTCAAACACAAATACCAACTCTGATCTCAAAACTTCAGGGGACAAAAGAATAAGTATAAGTAAATTTTGATGTGCAGTTGAATATAATTGAGTTTTGTCACCATTTTTCATAACCACTATCATTCTATCCTAAGAATTTCAAATTTTTAACAATCCTCAAGATGCACTGATTTTTCTAATCAGATGGTTGTCAAGGTTTCCATAGTATAAATATAGAGTTTTACATTGCTGGGGAGAGCTATGCAGGTACTTGAAATTAATGTCTGAAAATTTTTATCTGACATTTGGTGTGAATATTTTATGCTTTAGGGCACTATGTCCCCTGGTTGGCTAAGAAAATCCATGACTATAACAAAAACAATCCCCAAATTATTAATCTCAAAGGGTTCATTGTAAGTCAATTATTTTTCACTCAATATATATTTTTCACTGCATTCTACTGTTAGTAGAAACTAGATATTTTGCTTCTAATAAATTGAAATCAAAATTCAGTTCATATAAATTGTTTGAACTTACGAGTTTCAAAATTTGCCTTTGGTTTGTTGCACAGTGAAGTGCTCCTAAAGAATTGGAAGGATTCTGAAATTTCTGTGCTGCCTATATATAAAGAGTTAATTGCTGCAGGATTGAAAATATGGGTATTCAGGTATGGTTTTATATCATTTAACTTTAGAATAGGTTTATTAAATACTTTTTTTTTTCATGACTAGGAAGGACAAAGTCTCCCAAACAAACTACAAGTCTTGTTTTTCCCTACTTTCACATACATATATACTTTGATCCTATATTGATTTGGAAAAAAACATGTTTAATTTTTTATGCTAATTAAAAAAATATAACTTTATTTTAAGTTTATTTCTTATTTCAAATGACTGTGATTTTTTAAAATATAAAATAAAAAAACAATATTATACTTTGCTTGCATAGTCTCTCACTAATTTTGTTATCATTTAACAAAGTTTCTTAAAACATACTACTTCATAAAATGTACCTACTGTATGAAGAAAATTATTCCATAAAAAATACATTTAATATCTTTAAAATATAAAATACAATATAAATAAGAGAATATTATAAGATTTAGAATTATTCTTTACTATTAGTATATAGAATTTCATATTGATATACATTTTTGACAAATTAAAAGTTATTTAAAAAAATTATAATTTTGAATTGTATTTATTTATAAAATTATTATATATATATATATATATGGTTGTAGGGATTTTAGAATATATTTTTTTTTAATTTTTATATTTAAGTTATTTACGAAAATTTTCGTAGGTAAGTTACCTATGAAGTATTTCGTAGGTAAGTTACTTACGAAGATTTTCGTAGGTAAGTTACATACGAAATATTTTGTAGGTAATTTGAGTATTGCGAAGTGTATTTTTTCCACGAAAAATTTCGTAGATAATTTTTCTACACTGTATTTCATAGATAATAGTCGTAGGTAAGTTATCTACGAAACATATTTTCGTAGATAAAGTTATCTACCAGCGTAATACCTACGAAATTCACTTCGTAGGTAATTCGTAGATAAATTCAAATTATCTACAAAAAGTGTTTATTACCTACGAAATATTGGCGTAGATAATAACCATATTTCTTGTAGTGTAGTTAAATGTTTACATTTGTGGTCATAAAAGGTACATATAACTTCCTGTGTAGAAAAAAGATTATTTTTTCAAGTTCTGGTAGACTTGTACAAAATGTAATTCCTAACTCTGCACTTATTTGCACATGGGTCACCATATATGTTTGACAGGTTTTGTGTCATTTTATTTGGAGACTAGCCAAGCCAGTTAATTAGTTTGGGTTCATAACTAGTTAAATATTTACATTGGTGGTCATAAAAGGTACATGTAACTTTTTTTGTACAAAAAAGATTAATTTTCCAAGTTCTGGTAGACTTGTACAAAAAGTATTTCCTAGCTCAACACTTATTTGCACATGGGTCACCATATATGTTTGCCAAATTTTTATGTGATTTTATTGGAGATCAGTCAAGCCAGTTAATTAGTTTGGGTTCATAACCAGTTAAATCTAATTACATTGGTGGTTCATAACAAGTATGTGTAACTTCAGGTGTAAAAAAAGATTAACTTTCCAAGTTATTGTAAACTTGTACAAAAAGTACTTCCTAGCTCTGCACTTATTTGCACATGGGTCACTAGATATGTTTGATCAATTTTGTGTCATTTTATTTGGAGACCAGTGCCAGTTAATTAGTTTAGGTTCATAACTAGTTAAATCTAATTACATTGGTGGTTTATAACAAGTACATGTGACTTCGGGTGTAAAAATAGATTAACTTTCCAAGTTATTGTAAACTTGTACAAAATGTCCTTCACAACTCTCCACTTATTTGCACATGGGTCACCCAATATGTTTGACAGGTTTTGTGTCATTATTTGGAGACCAGTCAAGCTAGTTAATTAGTTTGGGTTCATAACCAGTTAAATGTAATTACATTGGTGGTCCATAACAAGTACATGTAACTGTGTGTGTACAAAAAAGATTAATTTTTCCAAGTTTTGGTATATTTGTGCAAAAAGCCCTTTATAGTTCTGCACTTATTTTCACATAGATCACCAAATATGTTTGATAGGTTTTTCGTTATTTTTTTGGAGACTAATCAAGCTAGTTAATTGGTTAGGGTTCATAACAAGTTAAATGTGACTACATTAGTGGTCTATAAAAGGTACATGTAACTTTGTGTATACAAAAGACATTAATTTTCCAAGTTCTGCTAAACTTGTTCAAAAAGTCCTTCCTAACTTCCTACTTATTTCCATATGGGTCACCAAATATGTTTGATAGGTTTTGTGTCATTTTTTATAGAGACCAGCCAAACCAAATAATTAATTTGTGTTCATAACCAATTAAATGTTTACATTGGTGGTCCATAAAAGATACATGTAACTACGTGTGTACAAAAAAGATTAATTTTTCAAGTTCTTGTATATTTGTGAAAAAGTACTGTGTAGCTCCCCACTTGTTTACACATAGGTCACCAGATATGTTTGACAGGTTTTTTGTCATTTTTTTTGGAGATCAGTCATCCAATAAGGCAAATTCCTTATCCAAAGAATCTTCAATTTGGGAAGGGTGAACCCTAAAAAATATAGCAAACCAAAATATATTTGGTTCATTGAGTAATTAATCAAATGCATCAACATCAATATAATTATACAATTTCCTGAGCAATTTAAACAAACAAAAACTAGGAATCAGACAAGAACCCCAAACTGTAATCAACCTAGGGATTAAACAATATCACTATATCCCTTCAATTTTCCCTCCCTAAACCACCTTCAAAGCGGTGAATCCAAATTAAAAAATGCATGAATCAAAGAGAATGAGAGGATATTTACTAGGAATCCAAATGGGTATCTGTTTCTTTTCCCTTGCAGTGAGAAAATGACCACGAAAACGAAAGCAGTGAAGATGAACTAGCCATTGCTTCGAACAACAATAATCGTGGAGATGAATCACAAAGGGCACAAAAGGCCACTTTCGAGAAGGGACAAAAAGCATTGGCTTTTTATTTTGGGTCAAAATTATAAATTGCTGTTTTTTCGAGCAAAGAATAGATGTAGAAAAAAAGGAGAGAAAGTAGCAGTGAAAATGAAAATTAGGAGAGAAGGTAGCAGTGAAAATGAAAATTAGGTTTGAAACCCCACTGCTTCTTTCTTTTTCCTCCTTTCCCTCTCTCGCTAGCGTGGATAAAAAAATTTAAATCAGAATTTTAAACATTATGACCACCTTGGATGCTAACTCAGGGAGTAAAAAAAGTAGTCAAACAAAGTAGTCAGTATATCATTTTCCTAATAGTAAATTTACACAACAAACTCAAGGTATTAAAATGATTATATAAAACCAACAAAACTAATTCCTTTTTGGACTCTCTTCCTTATTAAAGAAAGTTTTCCGATGTCTTCAAACATTAATTCTATGCAATGGACAACATAGGCAACATAGAGAGTCCAATATAGATTGGATTTTTTCTCCTCTAACATCTTCCCAACTAATACATAATTGTTTCCATTATTTGTGATAACTTTAACAATATTTTCTTCTCCAATCTCCTTTACAAGGATATCAAGAAACTCAATCAATTTCTCACTTGTCTTCACCAATTGCAAGTCATTAGTGGACTTCACAAACATTGTCCTTTCAAGAGAGTTCACAAAAAAAAAATCAAACATCTTTGCTTTTGATTACTCCTTTTATGCTAAGAATCATGATTATGGACATGGTCATAAAGAAAATTTCAAAAAGACACATTTTATCATAAGAAGTGGAACAATAATGTGAAGAAAAAAAAGGAAAAGAAAAATATGGTGAAAACCTCACCTTACAAGTAAATTTTGTGAGGTTGAGTTAGGCTTAAAATCCATTTTTTAACATGGTATCAGAGCCATTGTTTAAAGCCTATCCTAGTGAGATTTGTGTTTGGTGGGCATATAGTTCCACCCAATATCGGGTCGCTATTAGACCATCCATTAATGTCTAGTCCCATACACGAGATGTATATACCTCAGCGTGAGGGAGATGTGTTGGAAGTCACAGATCGATTAAAGATAAGACTATTTAATAATATATAAGTCCTGCAAGATGAGAATATATGTTATCATTACAATGGTAAAGGCCATTTGAGTTGCACTTGTCGTACACCAAAGCATCTTAAAAATAATGAGAACATAGAAACACACTTTGCTTATGAAGATGGTAATTCTGATTATGGCCATATGGATGCGACTCATCTTGATATTATTATTTTCTTTACTAAACCAAATGGAATCATTGATCACCTCATTGGTTATGAGAAAAAAAATCTCATATTGATATTTATATTTATTTGAAGAATGAATTTTGGCACCAGCACCAATGATGAGGATATGTGTCTTATCGATGGTACAACAACTTATACAATTCTCAAGAGTAATAAATTTTTCTCTTGTTTGGTAATGCGAGACATCAATGTTAGTATTATTTATATTACTAAAAATATATTTGAATGCTCCGAAAGAGCTATTATACTTCTATCAAGAAGTTGAATAGAAACTTATTCAATTTCAAGGATATTTGTTTAAATGGATATCATATTGAGACAAAAGTTAAAAAAGATATGAAATATCTCTATATCTCTACGTTTGAGTTAAAAAAAAGGTGTATTGGAGAAATTATCAACATTTTCTTATGGTTTACACATATATTAGAAAAATTGAGATGCATGTCATGTTAAACCAGAAGTTTAAATACGAATCGAAATGAATGCCTTGTTTGGCATGATCAGTTGGATATGGTTTGTACTACGTATATATTAGTATAATTAAAATGCATCTCATGGTAAACCAAAAGTTTACGAATTAGAATGAATTCCTTGTTTGACATGATCAATTATGATGGGAAAAAAAGGGTTGAAAAACTCATGTGGACACACACACACACACACTTAAGAGTCAAAAGGCTTCTTCAGACCAATGAGTTCTCATGTACTATATGTTCACAAAGGAAAGTTGATATTAAGACCATCACTAGAAAAATTAAAAATGATTCAATCTCATTTTTAGAAAGAATACATGGTGATATTTGTGGTCCAATACACCTACCATGTTGATCATTTATATATTTCATGGTTTTAATTGATGCATCAACTAGATGGTCACATATTAGTTTATTATCAACTCGCAATCAAGTATTTGCAAAGCTATTAGTACAATTAAGAGTTGACTTCCTAGATTATCAGATTAAGAAAACCTGTTTTGATAATATTGGTGAAATTACATCTCATGCTTTTCATGAGTATTGTATATCAATTGGAATTGAAGTTGAGCATCCAATAACACATGTTCATACTCAAAATAGACTTGCAAAATCATTACTAAAACGTCTAAAATTGGTTGCAAGACCATTACTTATGAGAGCTAATCTTCTAATGGCTGCTTAGGGATATGCAATTTTGCATGTTGCATTATTGATTTGCATCAAGCCAACAAGTTATTACAAATTTTCTATTATTCAATTTTTGTTGGTCAGTGACCTAATATTCTGATGTAAGAATTTTTAGGTGTGGTGTATATGTTTCAATTTCCCCACCAAAAAGGGACTATGATGGTTCCTCAGAGATGATTGAGAATATATATTGGATATGATTCTCCCTCAATAATAAAATATCTTGAACTACCAACACGAGACTTACCTACAGTTCGACTTTTCGACTGTCACTTTGATGAATAAGTTTTTCCAACATTAGAGGGTGAAAGAAAACAATTGGAAAAAGATATTGGTCGAAATGAATTATCATTATCCCGTCTTGATCCTTGTAAAAAAGAATGTGAACTAAAAGTTCAAAGGATAATTCATTTACAAAATTAGTCAACCAATTACCTTATGTTTTACTAACAGAAAAAGGGTAACTAATATCAGTTGCTAATGCTCCAAAGATAATTGATATTAGTTCATAACACGCTTGAAGTGTGGTAGACCTGTTAGTTCCAAAGAAACACTTCAAGCGTGGTAGGCCTATAGGTTCAAAAGATAAAAACTCCTGAATGAGAAAATACATATTCATTGGTATTGGATGCAATAACATTGCACAACAAGGTCTGCATTTATATCTAATGGATGATGTTACAGCCTATTTGTACGGTTCTCTTGAGAATCATATTTATATGAAAATTCCTGAAGGATTTAATTTTCCTAACAAGGGAAATTCTACAGATTGAACAAGACCTTTTATTGATTAAAGCAATCAGAACGGGTGTGGTATAATTGTCTTATTGAGTACTTGTTAAAAGAAGATATATAAATGATCATTTTTGTCCTTGTATTTATATGAAAATATTAGAAAATGAATTTGCCATAATGATTGTTTATGTAGATGACATAAACATCGTTGGAACTCCTAATGAGCTCACAAGAAAATTGATTGCTCAAAGAAATAATTTGAGATGAAGGATCTTTGAAGGACAAAGTCTTGTTTGAAATTACAAATTGAGTATTTAAATAAAGGTGTTTTTTATACATCAAGAGGCTTATATGATTAAGGTGCTTATAATGTTCTAAATGGACAAGTCACGTCCATTATGCACTCCAACAGATGTGAGTTCGTTAGATGTTGTAAAGACTTTTCTTAAACCTCAAGAAAATGAAGATCTTCTTGATCCAGAAGTACCATATCTTAGTATCATAGAAACACTAATGTGTCTTGCTAATTATACTCGACCTGATATTGCATTTGCTATAAATTTTTTATGCAAGATATAGTTCTTCAACTACAAGAAGAAAATGGTTTGGAGTAAAACAAATACTTCATTACCTTAAGGATACTACGAATATGAGCTTATTTTATCCAATTGATTTAAAATCAGACCTAATGGATTATGCATATGTATGTTATTTTACATATCCTCACAATGTCACAATTATACATAACAACAACATCATCTAATCATACAGAATTATGAGAAAAGTTGTGAATATGCTTGGTTAAGGTCTATAATTCAACATGTGCAAGAAACTTATGGCTATCCTCGACATAGATGGAATCAACAACCATATATGAAGACAACAATATATTGTTCAATTTAAAGAATGATATAAATATCCAAAAGATTCATTCATGTGAAAATCTGGCAGATCTATTTATAAAGTCTTTGCCAAGAAGAACTTTTGAACAAATGATTCACAAGTTCAGACACCATCATCTTAATGATGTAAGTTTACATGAGGGGAGAAATAGAATATATGATGAACAATATTGTATTAAAGAATACAGAATGTTGTACTCTTTTTTCTCCACTAGGTTTTTATCCCAAAGGGTTTTTCTAGAAAATTTTTAACGAGACACATTCTTTTATCAATGGACACCCAAGGGGGAGTGTTATGAATTACTGGTCGTCCATTGATTTGATACAGTTACTCATATGATTGATAGTCGTATAATTCATTACTCTTTATGTAAATACTTGTATTAACTATTTTATTTGTATCATTTGAGTTACCATGTTGTATTTATAAATAAGACTCTTCCTATTAGTAATAAGACACGTAAAAGTTGCTACTTATTCTCTCATTCTCTATTCTTCCTTTACTTATTCTCTCTATTGTTAGCATTATTTTATAACAAACTCGACTTTTTCTTTTCTAACACAGTATTTTCTATTATTTCTACTGTATGTATGTGATACATTCAAATACATTTCTCAAGACTATTTTATAAGGAACATGTCTTGAATTGAACACCTTCAATGGGTAGTTTGTCATTTGGAAAAGCACAATCAGTTTTCTCTTTATGTGGCAGCAATGCACAAGGTGGAGGAGTGACATTATTAGTAACTCCAGCAACATCAGTGCAATTCCATTGAAGCTTCTTCTTCTTCTGTGCACTCACTTCGATACTCACATTAGAAATGCAAATTCCAGTGAAAGGGTCTTTGGAGATTCCTTCAAGTTTTGCAGAATATGTAACATTCTTTGCAACAACATCTTTGAAATTTATTCCGGTAATAATAGGAAGTGCTTTGGGATCATAGTTAGGGTCAGGGTGTTGTCCATAAGAACCTATCATCCAAAATACATATTTCATGGTATTCAGATTCAATCCTCTGACAAATATGTTCTTCACAAATCCACCTCTACCAACTGCTGTTTTGATTCTAACAGCTGATTCAGTGTTGATGGCAGTGAGATCTTCGACTCTGACGTCTTCAATTCCACCAGACATTTCACTTCCTAATGCAACCATGGCACTGTCTGGGGATATGCAAGTCACCCTTCTAATCACTAAGTGTTTGGTTGGCTTTCCAAATTTAATTCCATACTCATCCCAACCACTTTTTGCTGCAATGCAATCATCACCAGAAACAATGTAGCAGTCTTCGATCCTAGTGTTTGTACATGAATCTGTGGAGAAGAGAAAAGTTAAGAATAATTGACAATGGTTGTTACCTATTGTAACCAATTCAAGTAATCAAAACTTTGTGACAAGAATGCCCTTATTTTGACTACATAAGTGAACATAAGTATAGAACATATGAAGCTCGGACACATGGTGTATTCTTGTGTCGGATGACATTTGTATGACATGTATCGTGAAATGTCTGATTACATGTGTCAAAGTAACCATGTTGGTATATCTGCTACGTAGTAGAGAACAGAAAACATGGAATTTTACCTGGGTTTATTCCATCAGTGTTAGGAGAATCCACTGGGGCAAGAATTGTAAGCCCTTTTACAATTATGTTACTGAAAATGTAAAGATTGATGAGAATATTAATGAAGCACACTATAGATCAAGAAAAAGAGTAAGCAGTTTTAAGAAATTTGGTAAGAAAAAAAGAGAATCTTATCAAACCTGCTGTAAACTGGATGAACAAACCAATTAGGGGAATTAATCAAAGTGAGATCTGATATTTGGATTTGATCAGAGTACATGATCTCAATCATGAAGGGCCTATTGAGACTCAACTGCTTCTTGTGGAACTTGTCCCACCAATAAGATCCTTGTCCATCAATTGTACCATTCTGACCTAATCATCAAGTTTAAAGAAATCCAATTCAGAATGACTTAACCAATTTGAAAAGAACTAACAATTTTGAATAATGGAATATTGTTTATGTAAATGATTACCAGTAATTACAACATCAGTGAGATTAGTCCCAAAAATTAGACTGCTAAACCTTGCACCAGAAGCATCTCTTCCACTTCCATATGAAGGTAACACAGGAAGATGAGGCCATTCTAATTCATTCTGTTAATGTGATGAATGTAAGTGATCATTTTGCTATTATAGTACTTTGGAAAAGGCAAAATGTAGATGTGTTGTTTGTTTAAATGGATTATCCTTGAAAGTGAAGTTGAGAATAAAGAAATAAAAAAAATATTCAGAATAATTATAAAATAGAAAATAATTATACTTATATACAACTATTCAAATCTATGTAATAGTGAATGCATAAAATAAGACAATTATTTTTGCGTATAATAAATTCGAAATATATAAATATGTTTTAAGATCAAATTAATTTAAATTAGATGGCTTTAAGAGAATGGTATTGAAAGAAATAATTTCTTTTAACTATTAAAATTTAATTTAATTATGAAACAGATAAGAGGTGGTAAATTGAAAGATATTGACATCTTAAAATAAGAAGCACAAATATTGTGTAATCAAAAGATTGAGTAAAAAGAGAAACTTTCATTGTCTAAAATGAATAATGTAGTCATAATAAAGGATTATATTTGATTTTTGCTATGTTGTGTAAGTCTAAAAAATTGATTACAAGAAAAGGGAGAAAAGTAGAGGTTATAGGTTAGATTAGATATACCTGAGAAGCAAGAATAACAGCATCCTTCATGAGAAAAAGAGTGAAATGGCTTGTGAGATTAAAGGGACCTGTTAGCCATTTCCCTGGTGGCACAATAAGGGTTGAACCTCCATCAGAACCATATTGGCTCAGTTTGCTTATTGCAGAGTTAAAAGCCTTTGTGTTTGATGTTTTCCCATCACCGACTCCTCCAAAATCTTTCAAACTTCCACTGTGCTTTCTGCAATTGATGGCAGAATATTCGGTTTTCGCCAATTCACTCTGAACCCTACTTTCTGCTACCTTCACATTCACTGATCCCAGTATCACAATTAAAGAGATCACACCAAGGACCTGCACATACAACACCAAACTCATCATATCAATTTAACATAAAGCATCTGTATTTATGAACAATGTATCTGAAAAATATATGAAGAAACTAACCAAAAGTTTGCTATGAAAGTTATCAAAATCCAAATGGAAGTGTATCAATGCATCGGAAAAACTATATTTGATGATTATTAATGACGATTTATGTGCTATTACCGTAAGAAAATAAGAGAAAAAAATTACATGATTATTTCCGCGGTTCAGCCACTGCTTCATGATACGAGAATAGTAGAGTGAAATTTTAGTTTTGGAGGATTTTTCTTGAACCAAAAATACAAGCATAGGATATATATATATATATATATATATATATATATATATATATATATATATATATATATATATAAACTAAACGCATTGATGGAATAATAATGTTTTAATGTTTGAAAATTTTTATTATTGATCATATTAACTATTTTGTATTTTTCTTTCTTTTCTTGTTGAACCAATTTATAGAGAGTTTACTTTAATGGGGAATAAATGATGGCAGTTGTAATTATCAATAATTAACAAATTAATTGACGTATTGACTGAGTGTTAACATTAAATAGAGTGTTATGAATAACTTAAATTTAAGAAAAGAAAAAAAAACAGATATAGAAAATAAAGTTTATCTACCAGATCGAGATGATGACGTTCTTTTAGGTTTACCTAGTAGTTTGATTCTAATATTTAGGTTTTTAATTTTTTTAATATATATTTATTTATGTATATATATTTCATTTTTTTTTCACTTAGTTGAACTCTTATTTTTTTCAATGAAACAATGTAGTTTTTTATTTTCTTAAAAAGACTTAATTTAGTTTATTTTCTTGAGATTTATGTTAAGTTCATTTGAAAGTTGTCATCTGCAACGGCAGATCTTCACCAAAATTTTTGGGGAAGCTAAAATAATATATTTAAAACATATATTTAATATTAATTAGTGTGACTAATTCAATAAAAACGAAGACATAATCTAGTATATCTATAACTATCAAAGAAATTACATATATCAAAAGAAATGTTTATCTTTTTTCGTATTCTTGAGCTTATGTAATTGAATTATAATTAAAATTTTCATTTTTCGATGTAAATAACCATATTATCTGCAAAATATTTATCTTCCATTTATTAACATGCATTTGATTCAAAAAGTCTTCACAAACTTTCATTTCATTGTTATGCGATGAGCAATCATATTGTCATGTTTTCATTTTCACTGACAGTTTATTTATCAATTTTAAAAAATAAATTTATTCTTTTGTTTTTCATCAATATACCTCTCTAAAAAAGAAGTTTAAGATTAAAAAATAATTTATCATAATCTAATCAAAAGTTGAGAGACATAATTACTAAAAAAACTATGATAATTAAGTTACAATTAAAAAATCACATAGTACATTGCTTCTTCTTCTATATTAATAAAAAATGAATATACAAAAATGTCATGAGATAAAAAATAGTGTTAAATGTTAAACAAATATTTCACTATCAAATAAGATAAAAGAAAGTTACATTTTTTATTTATTTAAGAATTGAAGAGAAGATGTGAAAAAATTAGGACAAAAATGTTGAGTTATTGTCTAACCTTTTTTTAGTAACAAAAAAAAAAAGCATAAGAGATGAATACAATATATGAGAAACTCAAAAACTAATGGAAGAGAAAATAAAAAATATCTTAATAATTTTGTTTCTTTATATACTTGATTTTATGTTTTATTATTTATTATTATACTATATAAAATAAATAAAAAAATACATAATTTAATTTTCATTACTTTTTAATATAATATTATTCAATTTAAAAAGATATATACAATTAAAAAAAAGTTTATATGATTTAAAAAGATTTTAAAATGTAAAAAATGTAAAAAATTAAAAAATCAAAATATTTGAGGGAGGGGGCCATGGCCCCTGCCTGCACCTTCTATCATCCGCCCCTAATCATTTGTAGTGCCATCTTCTACTTTAGGATCTCTATGATTTGACATATGATAATTTCAAACTGTTGATATGTGAGTACTTTCCAATTTTTTATGTGACACATTTCAAATGCTATTAATACTAATTTAATGAAAAAGACTAAATTAACTCTATTAAAATATATTAAAACCCAATTATTAAAAAGGAAAAACATAAAATACAAAATGAATGATATACCTAACTATAAAACCATAACACAACTCAAACTTTTATTATAAATGTAAATCTGACATAATTTCAAACATAAAAAATTTAAAATTTTGATATCAATTATAAAGATTGTTAGGTTGAGAGCGTTATACATAAGAACAAGTTATCCAAAATACATATTTCATGTATTCAATCCTTTGACAAATATGTTCTTCAGAAATCCAGCAAACATTTCATTGCCTAATGCATCCATGGCACTGTCTAGGATACACAAATGACTCTTCTAATGACTAAGTGTTGGGTTGGCTTTCCAAATTTAATTCCATACTTATCCCAGCCACTTTTTGCCAAAATGCAATTCATCACCAGAATCAATGTAGCAGTCTTCAATCCTAGTGTTTGTGCATGAATCTCTGGAGAGGAGAAAAGTTAATAAGAATAAGTTGACAATGATTGTTACCTAATGTAGCCAATTCAAATCATCAAAACTTTGTAACATGAATGCCCTATAAATAACTTAAATCCAAGAAGAAAAACGCACATTAAAAAAAAGTGAAAATAAATATTTTTAAATATAAACAGTCAAATTTGAGATAAAAAATAATAATATACAAAAAAAATAAGGAATAACAAATTAATGAATACAGTTTACATTGACCGAATAATTTTAATATTAATAGAATAATAAAAGTAGGTTATTTTTAAGAGGGATAGCTTACTTTGAAAAAAAAACTGAAAAGAAATATTTATTAAATGTAAACTTTAAAACATATTAAAGTAATACAGAAAAAATTTAATAAAGAATGAAAATTTATTTAAACCAAGAATTGGCCATCTAATGTATAGATAATAAAGGAAGTTATAATTGCAAAAAACCATTTCCAATTAATATTTGATATTTGAAACAAATTACTTAATGGTTAATTAGGGATGACAATAGGACAAGATAATGATGTGTTTCACTATCCCATACATATCTTGAGAGAAAAAAATTATTTTCATCCCCATATTCAAAGATAACAGGTATCAAATTTTGTTCCATCCTCATCCTTACCGGGTGACGATTATTACTCGTATTTGTACTCGTTTTCTTATGACTTAATATAAATTAATTAATTTTTATAAAATAATAAAAAATGACTCTAATGAAAACATAATATTATCAAATATTCAACCTTAAAAGGAAGGTATTCATGTTTCTTCAATATCAAATATTTAAAAAGAAATAATGATTGTATACATTTGAAATTAAAATACCAAATAAAATTCGAGAATCAAAATATTTATTAAATTTGCAAACGTTAATGTTACCTAGTTGATAAAATTTAAAAGTATTTTTAGAAAAATATAAAGGAAAATAAATATTTTAAAAAAATATTTTAAATATATGTTTACTTCAATTTTTTAAATTCTAACAAAATCTATGCTAATAAAAATTATAATATATCACTTTATCAAAATCACACAAAGAACAAAGATTAAACTAATAATAATTGAAATTTAACATAGATCTGTCACCTTTTGAATTTTAATATATGTTGGATGGTAATCGAAAATATTAATGATAATTATATTATATTATTATATTATAGTAAATAAAATTATTTATACAATTATAGTGATTAAAATAATTATATAAAAAATATCAAAATAATATCCTACATGATAAAAATAAATAACAAATAAAAATATTTAAAAAATGAATAAGTGCAAACAATATGATAGACCGTTAAATGAAATCGACACCAAGAAAAATAAATGTATAGTTAAGGGTATGCTAATATGAAAAAAACCTTTGAGATCTAGAAAATTTTTCAAATATCATCCTAGTTGATAGGTTGAGATATCACACAAATTCTTTTAGCAAAACAAAAAAGTTTTTCTAATGAAACAAAAAAAAAATAGAATAAAGAATATAAGTTTTTTAATAGGTTAAATTACTTTTTTGGTCCCTCTATTTGTCAAGAAATTTCAGTTTGGTCCTCAAGTTTTTTGTTATCTCAATTTGGTCCTTACCGTTAGTTTGAACAGACAGTGTTAAAGTCAACGCCATATGTCAATTTCTATTTTTTTTTTTAATTTTTTGATTTTTTTTTTGAATTTTTTAGAATTTTTTTAAAATTTTTAAAATTTTAAAATTTTTAAAATTTTTTACACATGTCACTTCATAGTTGTGCCATGTGTCAAAGTGATTCAATTTGGTCCCTATATTTGTTTTTAGTTTCAATTTAGTCCCAAGTTTTGTAAAAATGAAGTAATATTGTCCTTCCTTAAATTGACATTATTGGTGTATGGCCAGGTACATCCCGGCCCAATGAGGTACAAATGGTCGGGATCATCCTGGCCCAAGTGTGGGACACTCTCGCCTTGCTTTTCAACTTTTCTCCAGCACAACACAGAGGGCCCAATAAGTGTGATGGTCAAGTATATCCCGGCCCAATGGTGTGATAGATGGAAAATGGGATTATGGCACAGAGGTGCAGAGGAGCAACGCGCAATCTCAGCCAAAAAGGAAAGAGTTGATATTTGGATGAGTACAGACGAACGAATCTTAGCGAAAAAGGAAAGAGTTGATATTCGGAGAAGTACAAACGAACAAATCCCAAACCAAAAAGGAAAGAGTTGATCTTTGACAAAGTGGCAACATGCAATCTCAGTCAATAAGGAAAGAACCGATGCGTATAAACTTAGTCAGAAAGGAAAGAGTGGATCCTCGAATACAAACTGCCCGCAAATAACAATAACAGGACTGTTAAGAGACTAGTATAAATTAAGACCTAGTGAACACGTAAAGGTATGATTTTCTCACTTTACTACATACACCTCATATTGAATCACTATTTGACTTGAGCGTCAGAGTGCCTGTAGGTACTCCCACCCTCGGAGTTCATACAACAAGCAGATTCATAAGGAGTCCAAAGGAAAATAGAAAGAGGTTCGACACAGAGGGTTCTTGAGATCGTCTGGTTCCGTACTAAAATAGTATCAATCAGGTACAATTGGCGCCCGTCGTCGGACCAGGCTATTCTCAAGAAAGATGATGTCGACAAGAGCAACAGTCGATCAAAGTACAATGCCAGCGGAGATGCAGCGAGAAATGAACCGTCAGTTGGAGGAATTGAGACGCAAGAACAAGGAAGATTTAAATGCCCTGAGAGAAGAGAACCAATAGATGCGAAGGCAAATTGAGTAAAATTCCCAACAACAGGAAGAATCTTATAGTAATGAAGAAGGAGAGGACGACATAGGGCGAGACAAGTCCAGGGTACAGACCACCACCAACCAAATAGGCGCGAGACTCATAACAGCCATATGCCAACCCTTCGTGGTTGGGATCATGGAGGTGGAACTTCTCGCACGCTGGAAGGGGTTGACTATAAGCCAGTACGATGGCACTACTAATCCGGAGGAGCACGTGGACTTTTTCACCACCTAAGCAAGGTTGTATACTTTAGATGACACAATCATCTATTGTGTTTTCCTAACATCCCTGAAGGGGCCTGCACTCAACTGGTTCACACGATTACCACCCAACTCTATCGATTGTTTTGATACATTGATCACCCGTTTGGCATTCAATTTGCCACCAGTAAACCACACCATCTAACTTCTCTAGCATTAGTAAATATACGACAGGAGAAAGGAGAATCTTTGTGGGAATTTATGGAGCAATTTGGGAAGATATCCTTGAATATCTCTAATCTGAATCCTGAGGTCGCCATGCACCACCTTATAACAGCATTGAAGCCTGGCCCCTTCGTTGAAGTCTATGCAAGAAACCCGTGAGCAATTTAGATGAGCTTCGAACTAGGGCAATCAAATTCATGCAGATGGACGAACTGAAAGAGTTCCGTAATACAACTCGATCAGACACTCAGGAAAAGAGGCACCTTGATAGGGAAAGGGTGCTAGTGCCCTGACCTAGCAAGAGGTTCAAGGACTCTAGGCAGCCGAAATACAACAGATACACACCCCTCGTGTCCAACACAGCCAGAATTCTAGAGGAGGCCCTGAACACTGACCTAATAACAGCCCCTCGAAGGGTCCCCACTCCCTCAAATGCAGATACCACTAAGCATTGTCGGTATCATCAAAATTATGGGCACACAACAGAAGATTGCTTTACCTTGAAAGACAAAATCGAGGAACTTATACAGGTGGGACACCTGAGAAGATTTGTGAAGTGAGAAGGAGGGGGATTCTCTTCCAGGAGAGAGCGAGAGAGGCGTTATGAGGATCAACCACAAAGGAAATTAGGATAACAGGAAAGGGAAGGAGAAGGCACCTGAAGAAGGGTTAAACCCAAGAAAGATAACGAGCGAGATGCAAGAGAAAAACCGTTAAGAGGGGTAATCAATTATATTTCAGGAGGCTTTGCAGGAAGTGGAGCCATTATGTCTGCAAGAAAGAAGTACGTACGAGCAATCCAAAGCGTCAATGTTGTATCCGTATGTCCTCGGCGGCACATGCCACCTATCGCGTTTCGATACGATGATTTCCAAGCGATTAACCCCCAGCATGACGACCCAATGGTGATATCAGTAGAAATTGAGAACTTTGCAGTAAGGAAAACCTTGGTAGACCCGGGCAGTTCGGTGGATATCCTGTACTGGGGCACATTCAGAAAACTAAGAATTTCAAAAGAAGAAATCCAACAGTACTCAGAGTCGATCGTGGGCTTTTCAGGGGAGCGAGTGAATACGAAAGGCTACATTGATTTTTTCACCAAATTCGGGACAGTGAGAATGACATGAACGGTAAAGATTCGATACCTTATTGTTGACACTTACACTTCTTATAATTTTTTTCTAGGGAGACCCTCGTTGAATATGCTCGGTGCGGTGGTACCACATATCACCTAGCTATGAAGTTTTCGTCAGTTTTAAGGGACATAATCGTTGTGCATGTAGACCACCCAACTGTGCGCAAATGCTATGCGGAAAGCCTGAGAGAAAGACCCAAGTTGCATCCCCAACGAATAATGAATAATGTCGAGGAAGTCCCAGGGGAAGAAGGAGTGGACTTGGATCCTCGAGTAAGCGACGAGGTAAGAGTGGAACCAATCGAAAGCACAGAAAAATTCCATTTTGGTGACCAGCATCATACACCTATGTCAGTAAGACGTTCGTGAACACCTCCGAGATGCAGGAAGTATTGCAGAGGAACACTGATCTGTTTGCCTAGAGCGCAGAGGACATGCCAAGCATTGACCCAAGAGTAGGCAGCCACAAACTGTCTATTTACCGAGAAGTTAGGCCCGTCGCTCAGAAAAGAAGAAAGATGGGGGGAGAAAAGAGGGAGGCAACAAAAGCATAAGTACATAAGCTAATTTCGGCAGGATTCATCAAGGAAGCCACCTATACGACCTGGTTAGCCAACGTAATGTTGGTGAAAAAGACAAATGGTAAGTGGCAGACGTGTACAGAGTACACAAACCTTAACAAAGCGTATCCTAAAGACACATATCCTCTCCCTAGTATCAACAGACTAGTAGATGGCGCAGCTGGTCACAAGGTACTTAGTTTTTTGGATGCATACTTTGGATACAATCAGATCCCAATGTATCCTTCTGATAAAGAGAAAACAACGTTTATCACGGAAGAGACTAACTTTTATTATGAAGTCATGCCTTTTGGATTAAAAAATGTTGGGGCCACATATCAACGACTGATGGACAAGGTGTTTCGTCATCTCATAGGAAGGTGTATGGAGGTCTACGTCGACGACATGGTGGTCATGTCTGATTCACTTAAGCAACATGCAAAGGATTTGGACGAGGTCTTGACAATTGTATGGAAATATGATATAAGGCTAAACCTAGAAAAATGTGTTTTCGGGGTCACAAGCGGGAAGTTCCTAGGTTTCATGTTAACCCATAGGGGAATAGAGGCCAATCCTGAGAAGTGTCAAGCAATTGTTAACATGCCAAGTCCGGCCAACATCAAAGAGATACAGAGATTGGTAGGAAGGCTGACTGTATTATCACGTTTCATGCCTAAGTTAGCAGAAAGAATCCAACCAATGTTAGGCTCATGAAGAAATCACAAAAGTTCATATGGGATGAAGTTTGCGAGCAATCTTTTCAGGTGTTGAAGGAGTACCTGCCTTCTCCCCCGGTATTGCAAAAGCCTAGCAAGGGAAAGCCCCTTTTGGTGTATCTAGCCATCTCTACCAATGTTATTAGTGCATCCATTGTAGAAGATAAGGGGGGAGACCAACGATTTGTGTATTTTGTTAGCAAGGCCCTACATGATGCAGAATTGTGATACCAGACAGTAGAAAAGGTGGTCCTGGCGCTAGTAATAACAACAAGGCATCTATGACCGCATTTTTAGGGGTACGAAGCAATAGTCAAGTCCGATTATCTGATTCACAAAGTATTGAGGCAACTCGATCTCGCAGGCCGAATGATGGGGTGGTCTGTAGAATTGTCTGAATATCATCTTCGATGTGAAGCCCGGGGGTTGATTAAAGCACAATGTCTCATGGATTTTGTTAACAAATTAATAGGAGACCCTGACATAAGCAAGGAGGTTGGATCTTATCGGTGGACGGTTCCTCCAACACGAAAGGCGGGGGTGCTGGTATTGTGTTGCAAGGGCCGAATGACCCGCTACTCGAATAGGCCTTGCATTTTGGCTTGAAACCCTCTAATAACCAGGCAGAATATGAAGCACTGATAGCAGGACTGACCCTCGCAACAGACATGGGGGTGAATACAGTGACATCGAAAACTAATTCCCAACTAATAGTAGGGCACTTGGACGACACCTTTCAAGTAAAGGATCCTCTCTTGTTGCGATATTATCATGTAGTGCAGGACATGTTGAACAGGTTCAAGACGACGAGTGTGAAGCATGTCAGTAGGTCTCAAAATTTCAGAGCCGATCTATTCTCAAACTTGGCAACTACCAAAATAAAGGGATAACATCATACAGTAATCCATGCCACACTCAACCGTCCCACTGTGATTTTGATGGATTGCAACACTACCAAGGCAGTCGCACAAGAGGATAAGGAATGGATGGCTCCCATTATGCAGTTTATCCAGAATGGCGACAAAAGTGGAGATGATGACCCTATCATGCGTAAGAAGGCTTTCCGGTTCATGTTGATTGGCGAAGAATTGTACAGACAAGGATTTTCCAACCCTTTATTAAAATGTGTAACAAATCGTCAAGCTCAGTATATTATAGAGGAGTTGCACACAAGAATTTGTGGCCTACATTCAAGGCCTACATTCAAGCTCAGTATATTATTGGCCGATTGTGAAAGAAGACTACGACAAGTACGTTAGGAAGTGCGCCCAATGCTAACAACATGGTAATATGATACACCTCAAGTCAGATGAGTTATATGGCATTACCTCCCCCTGGCCATTTGCCAAGTGGGGCATGGATATCCTGGGGCCCTTCAGCCCAGGGAAGGGTTAGGTAAAATTTTTGTTAGTGGCCATAGACTACTTCACCAAGTGGATTGAGGCAGAACCATTAGCCTTTGCCATGGCCCAGCAAGTGCAGAAGTTCGTCTAGAAGAATGTAGTGTGCAGGTTTGGTGTTCCAAGCATCATCATAACAAATAATGGTAGACAATTTATCGACAATGGGCTAGCCGAGTTCTATAAGGGACTCCATACAACATATTACCAGTTCGGTTTGAACACCCGCAAATGAATGGGAAAGTCAAGGAGGTAAACAAAATCATATTGCGAGAGCTTAAGAAGAGACTGGGAGGTGCCAAAGGCAGGTGGGCTGACGAGTTATTAGAAGTTCTATGGGCATATCGTTGCACCCCGCAGTCTACAACGCAAGAGACACCCTACAGCCTAGCCTACGGAGTAGATGCAATGATCCCTGTCGAGATTGGGGAACCCTCTCTACGAAGGCATCTGTTCAATACACACTTTATTGAAGAAAGTATGTTGACCGGCCTAGACCTGGTCCAGGAACTACGAGATCAAGTACGCATTCGGGAGGAGGCATCCAAGTTGAGAGCCTAGCGCCGCTACAATATCTAAGTCAAACCCAGATCCTTTCACCAAGGAGATCTAGTGTGGCGCATGGCGTGTGGATTGGGTTAGGTTTTTTCTATCTAAAGAAAACTCGTGTTCTTTATCAAACTCATTGGATATAAATGAGATTGAGCCAATCTCTTCATTTTCTTGGCATTCTTCATTTATAGCTTCTTTTGGCATATCATACCCATCTTGAGGATTTGTTTTCCTTACTATAAGCCAATTCGGGTATTTGGTATCTTTAACATAATACACTTGTTGAACTTGGCTCGCTAAGACATATGGCTCATTCGTCTTCAACTTGTGCTTCCTATTAATAAGAATAAATCCATACTTATCTTCTTTGTATCCTCTCCCTATAGAATACATATCCCACCAATCACATTTAAATAAAATGACATTATTTCCACCAGAGTAAATTAATTCAATAATATCTGTTAAGATGCTAAAATAATCCAGGTTACCTGCATTCTCGTCATCTTTAACTAAAACTCCACTATTTTGTGATTTCAAGTACATATCTCGATCCTTTACATTAAACCTCCAACCATTTACCAAATAACTTGTATATCGAAAAACACGCGAATCTGGTCCACAAGCCAAGTGAAATACTGACTCATTTTTTATGTTGCCTTCTCTTTTCAAATGTGCAACCTGATAAAAAAAATAATGAGAATGATAAATATGGTTGAGTTATATAATAACAAACAAGCAAGTTTAATTGATTCTTACATATTTTTTGAACCATTGAAAAAATTCTTTTTGATGTCTTTGTTCCAAATTTTGTGAGTTTGTTTTCTCCAATTATTGTTTATGTAGTCTGATCACAAAAAGACATAATTATATTGAATTACATAAAACCACAATAATATAAATGTGCAATATAAGAAAATCACTTACCCAATAAAAGGCAAAACATCATTGCAATTTTGGAGAACATAATTTCTTGCTTGCTCTTGTTCGGCTACATTTAACTCAATATACTTTTTTGCATGCAATGCTTTTCAAATTTGTAGAAACATTTTTAACTTTGACTTATTTAACTGATGTACATCACCCTCATAATTTCTTCCACATCTATTTAATCTTGTCTCAACCCCATCCAAATACCTCGAACAAAAGTGCACACATTCCTATGCAATATAGGCCTCACTATACATCCTTCTGGACGAGCCTTATTTCTTACATATGATTTTAGCCTACGAAGATACCTTTCAACTAGATACATCCAACGATATTGCACTGGGCCAACAATCTTAGCCTCATTTGCTAAGTGAATGGGTAAATGAACCATTATGTCAAAAAAGGAAGGAGGAAATATTTTCTCTAGCTTGCACAAGGTTAAAACTATAGTTTTTTCTAACAGGTGTAAAATGCCTAGACTCAATGTTTTAGAACATAGCTCTCTAAAAAAAAGACTAAGTTCAATTAGGGATTCACAAACTTCCTTTCGAAGAACACCACGAATTGAAAGAGGGAGAAAGCAATGTAGAAATACATGACAATCATGACATTTCATCCCATATATTTTCCCCCCTTCAACGTCTATACACCAAGAAATATTGGATGGATGAATAACCATCGGGAACCTTCAAATCAACTAAAAATTGACAAAATGCATGTTTTTCTTGAGATGACATGGTATAACATGCATATGGAAATGCGTATTTTCCTTCTTTAATCATTGTTGGATGAAGCTTTGAACGTATACCCATATGAGCAAGATCAAATCAGGAGTTTATGTTATCTTTTGTCTTTTTTCAAGATCCATCAATGTTCCTATGATGTATCATAAACATTTTTTTCGATATGCATGACATCTAAATTATGACGTAATTTTAGACATTTGAAATAAGGCAACTCAAAAAAATACTTTTCTTCTTTCAATTCTTTGGTAGTTGAATTTTTCCTCGCTTTATTTTCTGGGCAAATTTACCAAATGTCACTTGTATATATTTATCATTAATAAAAATATGAATATACTAATTCTAATAAAAAATAAAAAATTAGTTAATGAAAAAACAACAACACCATTAACTAAGAAACATTAATAATTATTGTTTTAATTTATTTAGCTAATACAATTTAAATCAGATATTTTTTTAATTTATATATTCAAAATATGTCATTTAATAAAATTATATAATAGTAATAAATAATATTTAAATATAACCATTTAGTTAGTATATAAGATAAACTAAAAAATTAAATTATTTTATCTTTTACTTAAATTAACTTATATTCACGTTCAGAAAGAAATATATTATATATTACTAATGTTTAAATTTTTAAAAATAATTCTAACACGATAAGATAAAATTGATAATGTGGATAAAGTTAGTTACCGAACATAATACAATAAAATTTAGATATTGTTAAATTTATATATTCAAATGCCAATGAATAAAATTATCTCATAAATAATATTATTTTATCTTTTACTTAGATTAGTTTAGATTCACGTTGAAGAAACAATATATTATCTATCCCTATTATTTAAATTTAAAAATAATTCCCAAAAATAAGATAAAATTATAATATATTACATATTATATTAGTTTATATATTCAAAATATATCATTTTATAAAATTATCTAATAATAATATTTAAATAATATATTTTACTTTAGTCTTTATTTTTAACTAACCATTTTTTTTAATATAATAGCAAAATAAGAGTAGTTTGAAATAATGATTTTAAGAAAAATGTAATAATACTAACCTGGTCAAATTGTTGATATTGTTGAACTATATCGTCTCCAGATAAATGTGTAGGAGGTGGAGGACTTTCTTTAGTGTCATCAAAAGCTTTTGCATTATTTCTCCAAGAATGACCAAGTGGCAAAAATCGACGGCTTCCCATATAACAATTTTTTTTCCATTTGGTAAACTTAATGACCATGTATCCTTGTTATAACAAGGACAATCAAATTTTCCTTTAGTACTCCATCCTTTCATACGCGAGAAAATCATTAATAGTCCACAAAATAGAGACATGTAATTGAAACATTTCTTTCATTGATGCGTCGTATGTTTGTACACCATTATTCCAAAGTTCTTTCAATTCATCAATCAAAGGTTGTAAATACACATCAATATCATTTCCAAGAGCTTTAGGACCATGAATAAGTGTTGACATTATGAAATAAGGATATTTCATGCACATCCAAGGTGGCAAATTATAAGGAATTAGAATAACTGGCCACACGCTATATGAAGTACTCATATTTCCAAATGGATTGAAACCATCACTTGTTAAACCAAGTCTAACATTACGTGGATCTGATGCAAAAGATGGATATTGTGAGTCAAAATTATTCCAAGCAATAGAATCAGCCGAGTGTCTCATTTTCCCATCTTCATTAAAAGGCCTATCTTTGTTTCCACCTCATTTCTTTAGCCATATTCGATGTCATATACAATTGTTGTAACCTTGGAGCTAAAGGAAAATAATGCACAACTTTCTGGGGTATCTTTTTTTTGTGGATCTTTATATCGAGAAAATTTACAAGTTGGGCAAGAAGTGGATTTCAAATAATCACCTCGATAAAGAATGCAATCATTCACACAAGCATCTATTTTTGTGTAATCATGCCCAAGTTCACGAATAATTTTTCGAGCCTTAAAATATGAGTTGGGAACTTTATTTCTGTCTGGAAATGCTTTTTTCAATAAAGTAAGTATGGCATCAATTGATTTTGCGCTCAAACCAAAGAGACATTTGATATTCAATAATTGAACAATAAATGATAACTTGGAGAACTTTTTGCAACCAGGATATAATTCTTGTTCAACATCCTCTAATAATTTATAAAAGTTGGATGTTTTTTCATTCATTGCATTATACTTCGGATTTGTTGTATAACTTGTTCCCTTACCTTCTTTGGCATTTTCAAGATTAATAGCACTCTCAATGTCATGTAGTAGACTCTGAATCCCGTCATTAAAATTTTTGGTTGTGTTCATCTTCATCACATTTTTTCGCTACTTCTCCATGAAGATCCCATATAACATAATCTCTTTTTATCCCAATTGTGATCAAGTGCTTATATATGATTCTTTTAGACCGAAAGAGATTATTGTTGCACTTTTTGCATGGACAACATATTAACTCTCCTTCCTCAAGATCGGTAAATGCAAATTCAATAAAGTCGAGAACTTCTTTCTCATATAAAGGTTTTGTTCGATCAGTAATTTGCATCCAACTTTTATTCAATTCCATACCTACCAAATGAAAAAAAAAATATTATCAAGTTAAAAAAATTTCCTATTAAAACATGGTAAAAAATAAATAAAATCTTATAATCAAAATCCATGAAATCATAAAATAAATAATTAAAAATACATATTTCATAACTTTCCAAAAAATTTTGATATTTTCTCTTCAATTTAACACTCTCATGTTTGATCATGTCATTCTTTTCTTTATCATGTCTAGGGATGTCAACTGGGCAGGTAGGGTACGGGTAGTAGCTCCCCCACACCCTACCCGCTGGATAAATATCCGTCTCGTACCCGTACCCATATCCGTCGGGTATCCGTTATGCAGGTACCCGTCTATTTTTTTCATATCCGCGTGTATCCATGGGTACCCGCGGGTATTTACAAAATTATTTTAAAAATAAATATTTAATCGTAAATTCAAATAAAATAAAACAAAATATATCACTATCATAAATTTTAAATAAAGTTCAAAGAAACTCAAGTCCATACAAATCTAAATAATCATAAAAATAAATATAAAATGATGTTCAACACATTAAAAATTCTTTAATTAGTGCTTTGATCTACAAACTCACTTTCTCTGATTGATTTTTGAGAAAAAGATACGTCAGAATATTTTTTACTAATATATATATATATATATATATATATATATATATATATAAAGATATTTTTGTGAATTAAAGTTTAGCGGGTACGGGTATCCATGGGTACGGATACTATGATACCCGTACCCGCCCCGTTAACATGCGGGTATCAAAAATACCCATACCCGCAGGTAACGGGTATCCATTTTGAATATTCATTTTCTACCCATTGCGGGTTTTATCCGCGGATACCCGTAGGTACGGATATTTTTGACATCCCTAATCATGTCATTCTTTTCTCTTTTCTGGGTACTCTAAAATTTATATAGACTTCTATTATGTATTAAATTTTATCTTTTTCTAAACAAAAAATCACTATCTTTAATATATTTTATATTGTTAGTTTGTTGAGAAAAATATGTCAAAAAGTTTGTTAATATGTTTAGAAAATAACAAAATTTGTATTTAAGCATTCATCATAAGAAAAATTTGCTAATTTAAGAAAAAATGTTAATGAAGATTTATCAATGCAGTTATACAGTAAAAAGAAAATTAATGATGATTTCTTTTCCAAAAAATATATAATAAAGTTTGTTATTAATATCGTAACTTATAATTTATAATTATTATGTTATTACTAATAAAATAATGTTTTAAAATAAATAAATAAATAGATAAGAACAGACGTGAACTCTTAAAAAGGTTCATCATAAAAATATTCAATTTTTAATTTATTAAATTAAATTAAATTAATAAATATAATTATAAATTATTATGTTAATTGATTTTTATTAAATTTTTAAGGTGTGTTCATCTAGATATGTGACAGTTACCCAAAAAATTTTCAAATTCCCCGCTTTCCAATTTTTCACATTCACGTCTACCTCTCATTCTCACGTAAATCTTTACTTCTTCAGTTTAGAAACAAAACTATGGTTGAACCATTATTTCATAAAATTTGGTGCAATCACAATTGGGGTTATAAAATTTGGTGCAATCGCAGTTGGGGCTGTAAAATTTGGTGCAAGCATAGTTTGGGTCTCTATTAAATTTAGCGAAGTTTAAAATTCCCCCTTTAAGGTATGAGTTTCATCTTTCAAGTCTTAATTTCTACCCCTTCAAGATATTAATTTCCCAAGGTATAATTCACGTTGCAATGAGTGTCCACTAGTAGATGAGTCTCTTCTTCTTCCTCGGCGAAAAATCGTTGTGCAATTCTGGCTCATTCTTTGGCTTTTTGTCAAATTTTCATTTTGTTTTTCTCTCAATTTTTATTCTTTTAGGTCCTGCACGGAGAAGAATTTTGAATTTTCAGAGGAGTAATATTAAAACTGACAACCTTGCATTTGAATCATCTCTCCAAGCGTACGAAAGCATAACGGTGATTGTGCTTATGATGTTACTGAATTCTTATAAAAAAATTGTCATCCATATTTCTGCATTGT
The DNA here is from genome assembly GCF_037176805.1 of Vigna unguiculata. Classification (NCBI taxonomy): domain Eukaryota; kingdom Viridiplantae; phylum Streptophyta; class Magnoliopsida; order Fabales; family Fabaceae; genus Vigna; species Vigna unguiculata. The sequence goes on from NC_140795.1 coordinate 9,030,400, forward strand.
ATTTTAACTATGTAATAAATATAAAGTTATATAAAAATACCTTTTTCTCTCATAGTGAATGCATTACTATAATCCAGAATCTTTATGGAGGTATAACAAGACATTGTACTTGATATTTTTAATATAATTTAAGTGCTCAATAATGTTTCTTACTTTTCCATTTGTTGTCCCGTTGGTTAGCATGTTTAGTTCACCACTTGGCCAAGCAAGTGATATCTTCTTTCGTATTCATTTCTCTTGGTGAATAAAAAAGATCCTATAAATATCCAACATCACGACATCTTCAAATAAATCACATATTTTTCAAAAATTTAAATTCTAGAAATAGATAAAAAATAAATTTGTAGAAAGTAAAATATGAAGTTATGTATGGTTTCATCTCTGTGATATAAATTTATATCTTTTATTTCTTTCTAATTTATTGTCTTTATGGTGTAATCACAATTGGGTTCTACAAATTTCAGCAAGTTATTGTATCAAGATTCCTCCTCCAAGGTATGAGTTCCATCATGTTTTAATTTCTTTCCAAGTTATTAATTTCTATTTTTCATTACTTTGTAATTTATTACTTTAAATTGTAATTATTTTGAGTTGTAGCTGTCTAAACATTGTCTTTTAGTAATGTAAATATGTCATTTTTTTAGATGCAAAACATGTCTAACTATAAAGAAGAGAGGCTACAAAGAATTGCAAAAAATGAAACAAAATTTGAGGCTTTGGAAATATCACGCAAAGCTTCTTCTTTGAGAGTTAACTCAAAATACCAAGAATAAGAAGGGAAGAAGAATAGATGAGGAGAATGATGAAGAGTATAAGCCCAAAGAATTAGAAGAGTTATACTCTTCAAGTGAAGAAGATGAAAAGTACAATAAGAAAAAGGTATGTAATGAGACTCTTAGAATATTTAAATGCTTTTGTTTAGTTTCATGACATTTCTTTATGATTATTTTTATTTTGTAGATAACTAGACCATTAAGGTTAAATTCTAAAAGGGTCAATGCTTATGAGTTAGAGAAGGTTGAGTTGGATAAGGTTCAGGAATTTGAAACATGTCCAGGTTGAGTTAGAGAAGGTTGAGTTAGATAAGGTTAAAAAGAGACGTGGACATACCATTAATGCAAAACTCCCAAGTAAAAGAGAAGAATTAATGGTATTGGGCAAAACTTTTGATATCCAATCTCCTCTTCCCTACTTCAAGCTTTGTGGAAAACATGCAAAGTATTTCAAGGCTGAAGAAACTGTATGTATACGTCACAAAGCTCCTTTAAAAGTTAAAACATGGAAAGAGATACCTGAGGATAATTTAACTATAATGTGGAAACAGATGGAAGTTAGTATAACTTTATTATTGTGAATGTATTTAATTAATTTTTATTTATGTATTTGATGTATTTTGACAATGATATATTTGAAACTTTTTATTTTTTTATCACATTTAGGATGCATTATGGTTGAAGGAAGAGGATAAAGAACATGCAATGAAACAATTACAAAAGCAATATAGGAATAAACATCACCACTTGTATCAAACATACATCCAAAATAAAGATAGACCAAATGACGTACATCCTCAAGATTGGAATTGGTTAATAAATAACAAGTGGAATGATTCAAAGTTTAAGGTAAAGTTATTCTCTTTTTATATCTATATGTTAAAGTTGAATTTTAATTTTTTTGTACTTTTATATTATAATACTAAATTATTTCTACATTTATAGGAAAGAAGCTTGAAAAATAAAGCTAGTCGAAGTAAACAAGAGATTAAATTGGTTATTGGCACAAAATCAATTGTCCAAAATGCATTTGAGATGGTAAAGCTACTATTATGTTTTATATATACTAATTTGTGCAAATTTTAACTAGGTTTTATACGATTTGTTTTATATGTTTCACATATACAAGTTTGTTTTTGTTCTTTTATTTAATCTAACATCACATTATCTTCTTTTTTTTATTTTTTCAAAAGAAAGAAGAATCAAAAAGTGAGGAATGGCTCAGTGCAGTGGAAGTATGGAAGGCTACATGTATGAAATCTAATAGAAATTGGTGTATTCCCAATGGAGAAGAAATTATGGTAAGTAAAGAAAATACTCTAACTTCTATTTTAATATATACAAGTTACATTTTACTATTACTAATTTGTGCAAATATGTTTCTTTATTTGATCTAATCAAATTCAAAACGCTTTTATTTTACTATTACTAAATATTTTAAATGTTAATTATTTTGTCTTTATATTGTATAGGATAATTTAAAAAATGTGGGTGAGGTCTACAAAGAAGAAATTTTGAAAGCACATGTACCATTGGTTAAGAATTTTTCATTTGTACTAGGAACAACACCAAATCATTCACAAGGTATGGGAACTATATCAATCACAAAGAAAAATGTAGAGAGACAAATTGTACAAAATGAAGTGGAGAATGCACAAAAAAGAGCAAGTGATCTAGAGTTAGAAGTTCAAAATTTGAATAGCATCATTCAAAATCAAGAGGAAACCAACACTCAACTTCATAATAAAGTGCAATCTCAACGACAATTAATTGAAGATCAAGAACTTGCTTTGAGAACTCAACGTGATCAAATGAAGCAAAATATTGAAATAGAGATGAAACGTCAAATGGCTAATTTACTAGGAAACCTATCATTTAGTGGATCAAATGTTTCCTCAAAATGAAGTAAGTTGTATTATTAATATTTAAATTTTTTAATTAATGTGTCTATAATTTTATCTTTATATATTTCTAAAGTATTATTAATTAATTCTTTTATTGATATTAATGATTTACTTTGTTTTATTTTGCAGGATCAAAATCCTTGAAGACAAGATCAAAATCCTTCAAGACACTATATTTATTATTATTTTTAAGTAGCTATTTAGTTTAATTGCAATTAGATCTCATTTCACATATTATTTATATTTATTGTTCAAAATTTTAGTTTGTTATTTTAACTCTAATGGATACTTTGTGTTTACATTTTATGTTATTTTATTTTAAATGATACCTCGTTTTAATTTAATTGATATTATCATTTTTAATAATAATAATAAATGATAAACTATTAATAATTAAAAATAATTATCACATAAAGTTTTACAATATAATAATAATAATAAGAATAACTATTATTATTATTAGTAGTATTATTATTATTATTATAATTAATAATAGTTACAACCAATTTATTTTCATTCTCTTTTATATTTGTGATATCTAGTTATTATCACTATTAATACTCTAGTGACAATAAATGTATCACTATTGTCTTATATATTTGTGATATTTTATTATTGTCACTATTACATAAAATTATTAGTGATAATTACTTTTGTCGCAATAAACTTTAATTTTAGTGACATTTAAGATTATTATCACAAGTACAATAGTGACAAAGATACTAGTGACATCTTAATTATTGTCACAAGATGATATTAGTGACATATTTATAATTTTTAGTGATGAATATTAGTATCACTATAGTTACTTTTTCTTGTAGTGGGCATATACTTATGTTAGCGAAAATACACTCTTGACATCTTAAAACATGCTGAAATGCTTGGTTTAGCTCCAATATCAACACCCGTGAATTTCTCCAAGACAAGAGAACCTGAAGATATCCTTCATGATCCTACTCCCTTTCGAATGCTTTTGGGTCGCCTCATTTATCTTACTCACACAAGACCTTACATCACCTTTGACGTGCATCATGAGTCAGTTTATCTCTGCCTCTACAGACCTGCATCATCAAGCTTCCATGCAGAACCTTCACTACTTAAAACAATGTCCAGGACAAGGCATCTTCTTTGACTTCACCAGCAATTTACAATTAAAAGCTTTCTATGACTTATATTGGGATGGATGCCGCTTCACCAGAATATCAATAACAGGTTTCATCATCTATGTTGGTAATTCTCCCATTTATTGGAAATTGAAGAAACAACAAACCGTATCTAGGATCTCCTCTGAAGCTGAATATCACACCATTGCCTTCACAACATGTGAAATCCAATGGCTTTTTCATCATCTACAAGATTTCAGGGTTCATCATCAGCAACCCTCTCTTTTGTATTATGATAACCTCTTTGTTATTTAGATAACTTCTAATCAAGTATACCATGAGAGTAGTGGCGGATCTTGACCAACATTGTTGGGGGAGCCCAAATAATACATCCAAAATTTATACATTTCATTATTGTTACTAACACAATAAAAATGAATACATAACTTAGTATAACGATAACTAAAAAAGAAATCACAAATATCTAAAAGATTGCCCTTCGTTTCTTCAGATCCCTGAACTCATCAATAATTGAATCAGAACTAAAATTTTCAGTTATTTCTTTTTCAATGTAAATAATCATATTGTCGACAAGAAATTCATCTTCCATTTTATTCTGCAATCTTGTTTTGATAATCTTCATCGTAGAAAATGATCTTTCTGTTGTAGCTGCAGAGACAGGAAGAGTTAAAATAAGACGAATTAAATGATTAATCAAGTAGGATGGCCTTGACTTTCCTGTTCTTGCCAAAGATTGACATAATTCAAGCATGGTTGATAAATTCTTCAAATCTGGATGGTTAGGAGCATCAATAATAAAATGTTGAAGTTGAAATTTTAAACTAATCTTCTCTTGCTCACTAAAATCTAAAGGATAATATTTGTTCACAAGAGTGCATATATCTTCAATGTTAAAAGCTTTATAAGCATCCTTAGGAACTAAAGTATTGCTTAGAGTTAAAAGTTCCATTGTTTGCTCACTAAACCTGTCATTTAATTCTTTCAACTGCTTGTCCACTGTAACAAGAAATATATTCACCCTAAAATGATGTTCCATAGTGACATGATCTTTTTGATGTCGAGAACAACCATAACATGCAACATAAGTAGAATTAAAATCAGCAATATCAATGTCATGTTGTTCACAAAAGAATACCACACCTTTCAATAGATTTTGCCAACCATCCTCCCTCAACTTTTGAATCAAAATTTTAGTAGAACAAACCAATTGCATAACATTCAATATATCCTGAGATTGTTTCTGCAAAGCTTAGCAAAGACCGTCTGTAATTCCCATAATCTCTTTCATCATGTGTAAAATTAATGTGAACTCAAATGAAGACAACATATTCAATGCAGCATCAGCATCACCCCTTTGAGAATAAGTTGATCCATCAACAATAATTTTTTGAAGAACCAGACAAGATGCATTATAGAGCTTCATCATACTAAAATGGAATAAAAATGCAAGCTCTAACGAGTATCACCAACTCGTTTTAAAGTGCCAATTTGATTTTTTCCTTTACCAGTTTCAAGTTCACCCATTTCTAACAATTGAGTTATTCCATCTAATTCAATAGCTTGTAACTCATCATGACGTTTACTAGAGGAACACACAACATTTACAATAAAAGCCAAATTTGAAAAAAATTGATGAACTAGAATGACCTCTCTTGAAGCAGCCACTAAAGCAAGTTGTAGTCTATAAGCAAAACAATGCAAATAATAAGCATAAGGATTATCATTGAGAAATAATGCTTGCAACCCATTCCATTCTCCCCTCATATTACTAGCACCATCATACCCTTGACCGCGAATATTGGAAACATCAAGATTATGCTTAGAGAGAACGACACTCAATTCTTTTTTTAGAGTGGCGGCTGTTGTATCCTTAACATGCACAATATCAAAAAATCGTTCTTTTATATTACCATCCTTATCTACAAATCTCAAAACAATAGCCATTTGCTCTTTTTAGATTCATCACGTGCTTCATCAACAATTATGCAAAATTTAGAATCTCCAATTTCTTCTCGAATGTGACTTCTTACTTTTCTAGAGAAAATGTGCAAGATTTCTTTCTGAATATGATGAGAAGTATACTTAGCATTATACAGAGCATTTTCTAACACAACTTGTGCCACTTTATCATTATATGATGCTAGAAGTTTAATCATTTCAAGAAAGTTACCTCTATTACTTGACTCTGGTGTTTCCTCGTGGCCTCTAAATGCACAAGCTTGAAATGCTAACCAACGAATTGTGTCAATAGAGGTTTTGAGCCGTAAACGATTCTTGCAAACTTGTTTTGAACTTTGAATATTTTATAATGTTATTAATGTGCATAGATTGATTCAACAAGTCTTCACAAGCTTTCATTGCATTGTTATGCGGTGAGCAAGGACTATCTCCAATGTGGTTGAGAAATGCACATCTTTTTCCTGCATTAACCTTTCTCCATGATCTAAAACCTTGTTTAGTAAACACATCTGATTCAAAACGACCATCTGGCTTTGAACTAAATAGATAACATGCCAAACAATAAGCTCCATCATTAGTCGGGGAATACTCTAGCCAAGAAGGAAACATTTTAAACCAACTAGATTGAAATCTCCTTGGATGTTTTTTCTTAGAATAAGGATAGTTTTCAAGTTGCATTTGATATGGACCCCATTTTAAATAAGCTCTTCGAATCTCATTTCTTTGACTCATTGGATATTCCCATATTTGAAGACGTTTTCCTGGATCACGTTCCAAAAAAATAATATGAAACTCCTCACCTATAATTTTTTGAACCTTAAAAGGGGGCTCATCTGATTGAACAATTGGAATATTAGTATCATGCTTCAGAATATCTGGAAGAGTTGAATTTGTCCTGTTTTCATCTTCACGGGTAGCTTCCCTTTTATCACTTTTAAAAAATAAATCTATTCTTTTATTCTTCATCAATATACCTATTTTTATAAAAAAATACTAAAAAAGATTTATCATAATCTAATAAAAAATTGAGAGACATAAATACCAAAAGAAAATTTGATGATAATCAAACCACACTTAAAATTCAATTATAAGTATAATCATTTTTTCTTCTATGTTGATAAAATAAAAAATTAATATAAAAGAGACTCATTAAATAAATTATTAAACTACTATTTCACTATCAAGTGAGACAAAAGAGAATTACCTTCTTCTTTATTTCTTCAAGGATGGAAGAGAACAATTGAGAGATGAAAGAAGCAAAAATAATTGATCTTTTTCTCTTCAGAAACAAAAGAAAATAGGTAAGAATGGAAGATGAGAACAATTTGTAAGAAATTCAAGGCATAGACATATAAAAGAGGCTCATTAAATAAATTATTGAATTAATATTTCACTATCAAGTGAGACGAAAGAATTACCTTCTTCTTTTCTTCCTCGAGGATGGAAGAGTAAAGGAGAAATAAGAGAAAAAATAATAGATCTTTTTCTTTTCAGAACAAAAGAAAACATATGAGAATGAAATATGAGAACAATTTATGAAAAACACAATCTATGATGAAAACAAATAATAAAAAATATCTTGATAAATCTTTTTAATCTTTATTCTTTATTATATTTGATTTTATATTTTATTATTTATTAGTATTAATTATTATGTTTATAAAAGAAATAAAATATTTGATTTAATATTTATAACAAAATAAAATCAAAATACCTAATATTTATAATAATAAAAAATTAAAATATCTATTGTAAAAAAAATTCAAAATTTTTGGGGGGGCCAAGGCCCCCCCTGCACCCATAATACTTCGCCACTACATGAGAGGACCAGGCATATAGAGATAGATTGTCACTTGATACGGGAAAACGTCAAAAAAGGGATCATCAAGCTCCTTCACATCAGCTCTCAACATCAACATGCTAACATTATGACAAAGGCTCTTTCTCTATTCGTTCTCAACACCCTTATGCCCAAGCTGGGACTTCTCAACATTTTTGCCCAGCTTGAGGTGGGTTGTCAAAATAACCAACAGCAACTCCTCTCGTAATAACTGATAAATCAAGCCCTACTACCTCCATTTAGTCCGTTAAAACTATTTTTTAGTTTTATCTTCTTCAAAACCGTGTATATATGCTTTGCCATATTCCAATTTGTAATAAGACACAGAGATTTAATCACAAAGAAATAACACACAATTTTCTACTTTCGATCCCATTTGCCTTGTAATTCGACACTTTCACTATATCATTTATGCTTCTTATAATGAGAATCATGTTCTTTAAGACTATTAAATTAATTATAAAATTATGTTTGAGAAAAAAATGCATCAAAATTGTTTTTAGTACTAATTAATATACCTCTATTAAACTAATTATAAAATTATGTTAAGATAAAAAAGGCCTCAAAAAAATATTTTATTACTAATATAACTATTAAATTAATTATAATTTTTTTGGGGGAAAAAATTTAATTAAATTATTATTTGTGTATGTTAATTTTTTTTGGTAGTTAAAATGATAATTAATGAGTTAATTTTTTTTATTAAATTATAATTTTGTTTACAAGAAAGAGAGTGATTACTTATCTTTATTCTCTTATAATCAATCTGGATTCTATTTTCTTCTGTTAGCTCTATGTAACTTCTCTTGCCTATCCTTCCTTTCTTCTCTTCGAAGAGTCATTTTTAGGGTTTTGGCAGAGTACATTTCTTAAATCTCTTAAATATCATGTTGCCCGTGTGTACCAATTTTTTCATCCTCATTTCTGGTTAGTATATTTTTCTTTCTATTTGTGTTGTTTTTATTTTTATTTTGTTTTGAATTTATATTAGAATAAGAAAAATGAATTAAAAAATATAGGTGAGTACTCTTTGAATGAACGAGATAATATATATATATATATATATATATATATATATATATATATATATATATATATATATATAGGTGAAAACAACAATAGGAAAAGAGAAGTAGTTAGTGATAAGGATAATTTGAAACACATGACAACAATGAGGAGATTGAGAGACTAGATAATGATTCTACTCTTAACAAAAATACATATGATCCAAGCCAATGGAAGAATATTGATACAAATTTGAGAGATTTATTGGTAGAAAATGGTCATATTAAAATTGGTGATATAGATTTCCTAAGGATATACATTCTAGGCACTTTTCTTCATCAATTTATATTCAAATATTGTTTAATAGAGACAAATACGAAAGAAGATGGTTAATTTATTCTAGAGATTTAGATATAGTCTTTTGTTTTTGCTGCAAATTATTTATTGTTGTTTCTTGTACAAGTAAGCTAGCTAACAAAGGTAGTAATGATTAGAGAAATCTTAGCAGTAAGTTAAAGAGACATGAAGTATCAAATGAGCATATTACTAAAATGAATGAATGGATTAATTTGGAAATGAGATTGGCAAAAAATTGTTGGTATCGCGCAGCGGAATGACTGAGCATGCGGACAAAACCAAGAGGGGGTGAATTGGTTTTTGAATAATAAAATTAATACTTTAAAATTTTTCCAAAATTTATCAAGTAGATCAATAAATAATTTCTTTATAACACAATAATAGATGAAATAAAGAGATAGAGAAGAAGATTGAACACAAGTATTTATACTGGTTCGGATCAAAAGACCCTACGTCCAGTTGTTAATCTCTAAAAAAACGAGATTAACTAAATCACTAACAAGTAACAGATTTACAATCAGATATTTAGAGTGTAAGGAAAGAAAACACCTCTCTTGAATCACACAAGAGATGAACACCTTTCTCTGAATCGCACAGAGAATCTTGACCTTAGCTTTCCTAGCAACAGCAGCAGCACTCAATCTCCTAGAACACCTCTTAGGAAAAGTTATCGCTCTACCCACACTAGGTTTTTCAAAGCTTCAATTGAGAACACTTCAGAGAACTCTCTTGCAGTCACAACACTAGTACTTTAGCTTCTCAAAAAGGTGATTGAGAAGTAACTCTGAAGTTCCTTAAATAGGGGTTCCAAAAATTAGGTCAAAAAGCTGAACAGTCGCGCCCAACAGACCAGGATAATCGATTATCACTAGTGATAATCGATTATTCCAGTGTGGTTTATGGAAAACAAGTTTTTGAGCAGATAATCGATTATCAGAAGTAATAATCGATTATTCTAGTGCTTTCTTGAAAAAATTTGTTCAACTCAGGATAATCGATTATTTCAAGTGATAATCGATTATCATTTTAATATTTCGAGAAATACTAGAATTTTCTTGTACAATACTGCTTCTAACTTAATCTAATTACATTTTACAAGATAGCTTTAAACATAATAACATGTAGTCTTCATATTGTCTTCCAGATGGCTTTCAGGCTTCTTTTATCATCATCAAAATCTTGCTTCAGCATTTAGACTTGTATTGCTTTTGCCAACAATCTCCCCCTTTTTGATGATGATCAAAACAATATGTTTAAAGTATCTGCAATCAAAATATCTTACAAGGAGATTTGTTAGTAGCACTGTTTGGTTTAAATGTTTAAACTTTTTCTCCCCCTGTTTTGATCATATGAAAAAGGTTTTAATAAAGAAGCTCCCCCTCAATTTGGCATAGGTAAAGAATAACAAGACAAATATACTTATATTAAAAATAAAACTGGAAAACATTTTACAATTGCAAACAATGAGACTATGATGTAGACTTTTAAAAGTCTTGACTCATGTCATCATCGTCCTCATATTTATCAAATTTATGTTCTAAGTTAGAGATCCTAGAATCTAATCCTCTAATTAAGCCAGTGACTTCTTCATGTCTGTGAGTGGAGAGAAGAAAGAATTCTTCAAGCCTCTGATTGAGATTTAAAATGTGATCCTCTAAAGAAGAGGATGAGCCACCAACACCACTGGATGATCCAATATGTGTGTCAACAGGAGGAATAGGAGCAGTGGGAGGATTTTCTTCTTCTTCATTGTCCGAAGAAGGCATATCATCCTTGTGAATGTAGGTATTCCCAAAAGGAATAAATTTCATCTGCTTCAAGGAGTTTTCTGCAATTTTGTTTGCTGCAGTTGTCTTATGAGACTGTTCATCAGAGACATTTACCCCTTTATACTCACAAATACGAGAGGTGAGCAAGGAATACGGAAGAGGATATTGAGGCAATCATTTGGCTTTTAGCATGGTGTCAAGAATGATGCTTGGCCAATAGATGGGGATGTGGTTGAGCATGGCATATATTATCATAAGATCGGCTTCACTGCACTATGCGTGATTTGTACCACGTGGACATAAAATCCAAACAATGAGATAGTGAAGTAGACGCTCATCGATTTTGAGAGGTCCAGCTAGTAATTGACGGCCAATTTCTTGATCTGGGCGTCGCATAAAGGATCTATATGCAAAAATTCTGTTGAACCCTTCTATGCCAGCCGTGAGAATGGGAGATGTGCCATCATGAATGGGAAATTGTGCAACATTTTCCCAAATATCATCATCTAAAATGATGTCGATACCTTTCACTTTTGTGAACCCAACTCCATCTCTGAATTTGTAGTTGAAATAAAAAGCTCGAACCAAATCTGGATAGTAGGTGCCTTGCATCTCTGTGAAGAATTTCACACCTTGTTCAGCCAGAAAGTTTTGAATGGTGAAATGGCGATTTATAAACCATTGAGACTGGATGAATTTTGGAGTGATGAGGGGTTTGTCTTTCCATAGTGTGATGAATTCAGAACGTCTTTCTTCATCCGAAATCCATCCTTCAATGGAGGCTGTTCTTGGTGCAGTTGAGGGATGAGAGGCACGAGATGCAGTCCTTCTGCGTGTAGGAATTTTTCTACGAGAGGATTCAGCCATGGTTTAGGTAAAAGAGTGGGAAGCCTTTGAGAGTTTTGTGAGAGAATGAGAAAAGGAGAGGGTCTTGAGTGTTGATGGAGAGAAAAGAGTGTTCTGGTGACAAAAATGGCTAATATTTATAGAGAGAAGACTCCAACGGCCATATACACGCGATTTGATGAAAATCTAGCCGTTGCAACGGCTAGTTTTTGAATTTGTTGGTCCAACGACGTGTAATAATCAATTATTCTAAGATGATAATCGATTATTGGTTCATAAACTGGGCAAAATATGAAGTCTGACGAGCTGATAATCGATTATTCCAGTGAGTTTTGATTTTTGGCTCAGAATTAAGGATAATCGATTATGGCCCTGAATAATCGATTATTACAAAATGTTTTTGAAATTTTAGGAAGAGATTTTAAGGATAATCGATTATTACCCAAAATAATTGATTATTCCAGTATGTTTTGGGATTTTTGAAGAAAGTCTGATAATCGATTATTGACACTTGTAATCGATTATTTACGCTATTTTTCGGATTTTTTAAGGATTGTGAGTTTTTAGCATTTTAAGAGATCTCTAATATGCCTAAGTCTCTTCTTAGTTCATAAAATCTATGTTTAGCTAAAGGTTTTGTAAAGATATCAGCTAATTGATGCTTTGTATCTACATATTCTATTTCACAATTTCCTTTATTAATGTGATCTCTTAGGAAATGATGTCTTATTTCAATATGCTTTGTCCTAGAGTGCATTATGGGATTTTTGGTTAAATTAATAGCACTAGTATTATCACATTTCAGAGGTATGTGATTTAAAAAGATATTATAGTCTTCTAGTTGTTGTTTCATCCAAAGAATTTGAGCACAACAATTTCCAGCTGCTATGTATTCAGCCTCTGTAGTTGACAAAGCCACACAAGCTTGTTTCTTTGAGTGCCAAGAGACTAATGAACTACCTAAGAGGTGACAAGTACCACTGGTACTTTTTCTATCTATTTTACAACCACCATAATCAGCATCTGAATAGCCTATCAAATTAGGAGACGCTCCTGAAGGATATCATTGTCCAAAACATGCAGTACCTTTTAAGTATTTTAAAATTCTTTTTACTGCAGTAAGATGTGATTCTTTTGGATTGGCTTGAAAACGAGCACACACACATACAGATTGCATAATGTCAGGCCTACTAGCAGTAAGATACAACAAAGAACCTATCATGCCTCTAAACATAGTTTGATTTACCTCTATTCCTGATTCATCTTTATCTAAGTAGCAGGAGGTTCCCATAGGAGTACTTGCTTCCTTAGCAGTATCTATTCCAAATTTCTTAAGTACTTCTTTGCAGTACTTAGATTGAGAAATGAAAGTTCCATTTTCCATTTGCTTAATTTGAAGACCCAAAAAGAATGTCAACTCTCCCATCATTGACATTTCAAACTCTCCCTGCATTATGCTTGCAAAGCCTTTACATAGTGAACTATCAGTAGACCCAAATATTATGTCATCTACATAAATCTGAACTAGCAAAATATGTTTATTTACTCTTTTGATAAACAGAGTTAAATCAATTTTACCTCTTTCAAAATCATTTTCTAAAAAAAATGTACTTAATCGTTCATACCAAGATCTAGGTGCTTGTTTTAATCCATACAATGCTTTCTTTAATTTATAAATGTGATTAGGAAACTTATAGTCTTCAAAGCCAGGTGGTTGTTCAACATACACATTTTCTTTTATAAATCCATTTAAAAAAGCACTTTTGACATCCATCTGATATAGTTTGAATTTCATGAGAGAAGCATAGGCAAGAAGTAAGCATATAGCTTCTAACCTGGCAACTGGAGCATAAGTCTCATCATAGTTTATACCTTCTTCTTGTCTGTATCCCTTTGCTACAAGTCTGGCTTTGTTTTTAGTGATGTTTCCATCCTCATCCAGCTTGTTTCTGAACACCCATTTTGTTCCTATTACTTGGTGTGAATCATCCCTAGGAATGAGTTCCCAAACTTCATTCCTTTTAAATTGATTCAGCTCTTCTTGCATTGCTATGCACCATTGATCATCTTGAAGAGCTTCGTCTACACTTTTGGGTTCTATCTGTGAAACAAAGGCAACAGTCATACAGAAATTTGACATATTTCTAGTAACAACTCCCTTTGATATATCTCCAATGACATTTTCCAGAGATAATCCTCTAGGTGATTTCCAGCTTTTGGCAAGATCTTCAGGTTCAGTCAGTGGATTCTCATTTAGATACATCTCATCAAGGGCTTCTTTGAAATATTCTTCATCACCTGTATTTGTTTTATTTGACTCAAGAGGGTTCTCCTCAAGGTCTACAATTTCATCAAAAACAACATGCACATATTCTTCCATATTCAAGGTTCTTCTATTAAAAATCCTATAGGCTTTACTAGTTAATGAATAACCTAAGAAAATAGCTTCATCAGCTTTAGAATCAAATTTACCCAAATTTTCTTTTCCGTTATTCAGAACAAAGCATTTGCATCCAAATATTTTTAAATATGCTACATTGGGCTTTCTTCCTTTAAACAATTCATAGGGGGTAACCTTTAAAATTGGTCTAATGAGCATTCTATTTAATACATAACAAGCAGTGCTCACAACATCAGCCCAAAAATATTTAGGCACATCATATTCGTTCAACATGGTGCGAGCTAATTCTTCTAAAGATCTATTTTTCCTTTCTACAACTCCATTTTGTTGAGGAGTTCTAGGTGCAGAAAAATTATGCATAATTCCGTTTTCTTCACAAAAGTTTTCAAATAATTCATTTTGAAATTCTCCACCATGGTCGCTTCTTAAAACTTTAATTTTCAAATCTTTTTCATTTTGAACAGCTTTTGCAAATTTTTTAAAAGCTTTGAATGCCTCACTTTTTAGTGTGAGAAAGAAAGTCCATGTATATCGTGAGTAATCATCAACAATAACAAGAGCATAATAATTTCCTCCAAAGCTTTTTGTCCTTGAAGGGCCAAATAAATCCATATGCAAAAGTTCTAAAGGTTTTGATGTAGAAATTACATTTTTTGAATGAAATGAAGATTTTACTTGTTTTCCTTTTTGACATGCATCACATAGTTTATCTTTTTCAAACTTTATTTTTGGTAATCCAATTACTAATTCTTTGGAAATTAGTTTGTTTAATTGTTGCATGTTAATATGAGCAGCTCGTTTATGCCATAACCAAGGATTTTCTTCTTTAACAACCAAACAAGTTATATCACTAGATGATGCAGTATCAAGATCAATTAAGTAAATATTATTGTGTCTCATACCTTTTAATGCTACTTCTTTGGAGTCCTTTTGATGAATAGTGCAGTAGTCACTCTCAAATATTACTTTGAGTCCTTTATCACATAATTGGCTTATACTGAGTAGATTGTGTTTTAGTCCTTCCACATACAGTACATCCTTGATCTCCAAAGTATTTCCTCCACCTACATCACCCGTTCCAAGTATTTTTCCTTTGTTGTTATCCCCATAAGTGACAAATCCTTGTTCCTTCTTTTTAAAGTTCTTAAACTTCTTTTTATCTCCAGTCATGTGTCTTGAACAACCACTGTCAAGATACCACATTGATCTTCTGGATTTTGAAGTCATCTGCAAAATAAGGAAACAATTCATTTAGGTCCCCAACAACTTGTTTGGGTCCTTGGGGTTAGAAAAAAATATCTACTTATGAACAGGAACCCAAATATATTTCTTATTAGGAACACCAAGATGTTTGATATTGCATTTGTTTGAAGTATGACCCTTTTTCATGCAATAAAAACATGTAGTAGTACATGCATATGTATTTATAGAATGATATGTTCCTTTTTCTACCCAAACTCTACGAGTTCTTTTAGTTTTATTTTTAAAACTATGATTATGAGCATGCTTGGTCTTATTTGGATTTTTCTTAATTTTAAACTTTTCACAATTTTTATTTTCTAAAGCATCTGCGAGATGTTTTTCCAAAATACATATATCAAACATGTAACTTTTGCATGAAGCACATTCAACAGTTTCTTTATTTTCTAAATTTGAAATTTTATTTTTCAAAAATTCTTCTTCTTCAAGTGATTTTTCAAATTTACTTTGCAAATCTTTAAAATCAGATTTTAACTTTTGATGAGCAGTATCCAATTTACTAGATTTAATAAGCAATTGTTGAAAGGCGTCATACAAATCATCATAATCATTTTTGTGGCAAGTAGAATTTACCTCACTATCAGAATCATCATGATTGGCCATCAGACATAGATTTGCTTCTTCAATTTCAGAATCGCTAGAATTTGATGAACTTGAGGCATTGTCTTCCCAAGCTATATATGCTTTCTTTTTGAAGAATTTTCTACCCTTCTTTTCTTCACTTTTCTTTGAATTTGGGCAGTCAGCTTTGACGTGTCCAGATTCTCCACATCCATAGCATTTGAAATTTGAGGATGATCCTTGATTATCCTTCTTGTTGCTTTTGAATTGATTTTTACCTTTGGCCTTCATGAATTTTGTAAACTTCTTAATCATGAGACTAAGATTTACATCATCATCTGAATCTTCTTCTTCCTTTCGTCTTTTGCCTTTAACCACTTCGGTTTTAAAAGCTATGTTCTTCTTTCTTCCAATATCTTCTTCATCATTTAATCTGCCCAATTCAAGCTCATGTTCTCTCAACTTTCCAAACAGAGCTGCCATCGTCATTGTAGCAAGGTTTTGTGACTCCGTGATGGCTGTCACCTTTGGCTGCCAAGTCCTGTTCAAGGATTTAAGAACTTTTATATTTAATTCATCAGTGTCAAAAGTTTTACCTAAACCTTTGAGATGATTGACGATATGTGTGAATCGTTTCTGCACATCGTATATAGTTTCTCCTTGCTGCATCCGAAACATTTCGTATTCTTGGATCAAAGAGTTCTTGCGTGCTCTTTTTACATCGTCTGTTCCTTCATGGGTTACACGCAATATTTCCCACATTTCTTGTGCACTGGTGCATACTGAGATCCTGTAAAACTCATCTAGGGTTAAGGCAGATGAAATTATATTTCTAGCTTTTACATCATATTGGACTCTTCTATTTTCGTCTGCTGTCCATTGCGAGAATGGCTTTGGTTCCTGCACATCATTTACAATATTAACAGGAACAAATGGACCATTTAAAACAGCATCCCAAATACCCCTATCAACAGATTCCAGAAAAATTTGCATCCTAACTTTCCAGAAAGGATAGTTTTCACCAGTAAATAGAGGAGGTCTGTTGATAGATGCGCCCTCGGCAAAGGTTTGGTTTTGTCCAACCATTTTCAAAAATTTTGAATAACTATCAAAGCAAGCTCTGATACCAATTGTTGGTATCGCGCAGCGGAATGACTGAGCGTGCGGACAAAACCAAGAGGGGGGTGAATTGGTTTTTGAATAATAAAATTAATACTTTAAAATTTTTCCAAAATTTATCAAGTAGATCAATAAATAATTTCTTTATAACACAATAATAGATGAAATAAAGAGATAGAGAAGAAGATTGAACACAAGTATTTATACTGGTTCGGATCAAAAGACCCTACGTCCAGTTGTTAATCTCTAAAAAAAAACGAGATTAACTAAATCACTAACAAGTAACAGATTTACAATCAGATATTTGGAGTGTAAGGAAAGAAAACACCTCTCTTGAATCACACAAGAGATGAACACCTTTCTCTGAATCGCACAGAGAATCTTGACCTTAGCTTTCCTAGCAACAGCAGCAGCACTCAATCTCCTAGAACACCTCTTAGGAAAAGTTATCGCTCTACCCGCACTAGGTTTTTCAAAGCTTCAATTGAGAACACTTTAGAGAACTCTCTTGCAGTCACAACACTAGTACTCTAGCTTCTAAAAAAGGTGATTGAGAAGTAACTCTGAAGTTCCTTAAATAGGGGTTCCAAAAATTAGGTCAAAAAGCTGAACAGTCGCGCCCAACAGACCAGGATAATCGATTATCACTAGTGATAATCGATTATTCCAGTGTGGTTTATGGAAAACAAGTTTTTGAGTAGATAATCGATTATCAGAAGTAATAATCGATTATTCCAGTGCTTTCTTGAAAAAATTTGTTCAGCTCAGGATAATCGATTATTTCAAGTGATAATCGATTATCATTTTAATATTTCGAGAAATACTAGAATTTTCTTGTACAATACTGCTTCTAACTTAATCTAATTACATTTTACAAGATAGCTTTAAACATAATAACATGTAGTCTTCATATTGTCTTCCAGATGGCTTTCAGGCTTCTTTTATCATCATCAAAATCTTGCTTCAGCATTTAGACTTGTATTGCTTTTGCCAACAAAAATAAAACAACAGACAAATATGTTCAAGAACAAATAAATAGAGATAGAGAACACTAGAGAAATGTGTTGTAAAGAATTATTGTAGTTGTTAAATTTTTTGTAAGAATAACTTAGCCTTATGTGGAAACAATAAAAATATTTATCAAGAAGCTAATGGAAATATTTTAAGTCTAATTAATATGATTGTAAAATTAAAGATGATGAAATTCACAACCATTACCTAGGGCATAACATACAAAATGAGTTGATAAATTTGTTAGCAAATGGAATCAAAATAAAATAAAAATAAAAAATTAGGGATGCAAAATATTATTCAATCAATACTTGATTGCACTTCATATATAAGTCATCAAGAGCAAATGTCTTGTGTATTACGGTGTGTAGATATTTCATGAACTCCAATACATGTTAATGAGTATTTTTTAGAATTTTTAAAAGTAGATGATACAAGTGGAAAATGTCTTTTTGATGCTAGTGTAGATGAATTAAAGAATATCCAACTTGATATTAATGACCTTAGAGGACAAGGATATGATAATGGATTTAGTATCAAAGGAAAACATCAGGGTGTGCAGAAAAAATTTCTTGATATTAATCCTAGATAATTTTATACTCCGTGTGGTTTTCATAAACTTAGTACTTTGTGATATGGCTAACTCTTGTCCAAAAGCTACATATGTTTTTGGTGTGTTACAACGTATATATACTTTATTTTCTTCTTCTACAAAAGGTGAAAAAGTTTACAAGACCATATACATAACTTAACTCTTAAATCATTGTCACAAAAACATTAGGAAAGTCGTATTGAAAGTGTGAAAGCTGTAAGATTTCAAACTTCACAAATAAAAGATGCATTATTTGAATTAGTTGAAGTTAATGATTATCCTAAAATAAAAAGTAAGTTGATTGTTTAGCAACTTATGAGCTAGAAGACTTTAAGTTTTTGTTAGGCATGAATATTTGGTATGACATTTTATTTGTAGTTAACTCAGTTAGTAAGAATTTACAATCAAAATAAAAGTGCATTGATGAAGCTATTGAGCATGTTTAGAATTAAAAGGTCTTCTTTCATTTCTTTTGAAAAGTACAGAGAAAATAGATTTGAAAATGCATTGATTTTAATCAAGGAAATTTCTTTTCAAATGAATATAGAACCTAGGTTTTGTGAAAAATGCACTAGATGCAGAAAGAAACAATTTGATGAAAATGTTAAGAATGAAAATGTAAAATCTCTTCAAGAATCATTTAAAATTGATTACTTTTTGTATATTGTGCATAAAGTAATTACCACACGTTAAAGTAGATTTGAAAATTTTAAAATATATGAAGATATTTTTTGTTTTTTATTCCGTGTTAAAAATTAAAGTCACTAAATTATACATTTAAAAAAATTCTTAAACCTTGAAAAATCTTTAAAACATGATAATTTGTTGGATATTAATGGATTAGATTTATTTTCAAAATTAAATATTGAAAACGTCCATTTTTACCTCTTTTTTTGTGTTTATTGTCATAAATAAATCAACTCTTTCCTAGCTTTTTATCTTGTTATATTCTCAAATTTAATGTGTTTTGTATTCTTTATGTGTTTTAGTTATTTTATACTTGTTTTACCTCTAATCTCTATTTTGAGTGTGTTAAATAAGTCAATAGGAAGCATTTGTAGTGGAGGAAAACAAGTAAGAACTCAATGGAGCATGATTGGACAAGAAAATATTGAGTTAGGCCCTACTGGAATGGTGTCTAGTGCCACAAAGATAGAAAGTAACTAGTGTTGTTGGAGAGTCTAGGGTCGGGCACCAGTACATAAGGTCGGGCTCCAAAGAGTCCAGGATGCTAAGGCTTGGCGCCAATTCACAAGGTCAGGCACGAGAGAGTCTAGAAAGTCAGGGTCGGGAGCCATCTGTAGAAGAAGTTTTTGTTTCACAATTTTACTAATAGTGTCGGGCGGTGGAACCTGGGGCAGAGCGGCAGCGCGCTGATGTGTCAAAAATAGGTATTTAAACATGTTTCTCACGAGGGTAATGGAGATTCCTCATTTTTCACGATAGAGAAACACTTTTGGGTGCTTGGAGAGCCTTTTGGAGGTTGCTAGAGCTTTTGGGAAGCTCTCCCACCCATCCTTGGGTCTTCTCCTCCATACATGGTGGTTTTCTCCCTTTTGGGGTTGGAGAGGAAGATAGGTTGCAAATTGGAGATGGAGACGTGAATGGGAGGCGATTTTGGAGCATGGAGCAGTTGGCAAGAACCTCAGGAGAGGGCTTGCATCTTCTCTTTGGTTTCCATCTCTTTCCTATCTCTTCTATTTGTAAACCCCAAGTTCTCCACCATAGAGAGCTAAACCTTTTTGTTGAGATTAGATGTAATGAAATAAATTCTTGTGTAATATATATACATATATATATATATATATATGTATATTCATATATATATATATATATATATATAAATATATATATATATATATATATATATATATATATATATATATATATATATATGCTTTTCCAATTTAAGTTAGTGTTTTTATTTCTGCGCTTAATGCTAGTTGTGGCTTTATCACTCGTTGCTTGTTTATGGTTCTTGAGGTGTTGGAAAATGTCTTTTGAATTTAGAATTGAAATTTATTGCTGTTAAATGTATGCATGTGTGATGTGCTATGTTTTTTATGATGCCCTTAATAGATTATCCTTAGTTCATTATATTTTTTCCTTAGTTCGTTATATTTTTTCCCTGCATCAGACTTGTCATTTCTGCACCAAATTTTCTTATTATGCATAACATAGTCAACTTGCTAGTTAACTCGGCACACATTTTTCATAATTCCTATTACATATTTTGAAAGTAGTCAACTACATTAGTATCCTAGTTAATTATGACTGGCACATAGGTGGTTTGGTAAAATCTTCTTCTCTTTTAAAATCCCCAAATCTGTTAAGAACCCTAAAAACCCTCTTTTTCTCTCATCCCCTCTCCACCACACATAAACCCTAATATTTGCATCGCCATCAATGGCTTCGTCATCTTCGCGTCCCAAACGCATAAGCGCACAACTGTTAAGATCACGTCCCGTCCTGCTAACCTCGATGGATGGATCAGCGATGATGAGCAGCATGACACCTTTGTCAAGAACTGGAAGGATCGCAACATTATCAATCCGAAATATATCGACATAGATTTCTTTCGCAACAATGGGTTTCAGTTTCAAGAGCACTTTGCCTATCAAAGCTTGGAAAAATTTGTCCAACTTCGAGGTATCTACTATCCTAATCTTCTTAAGGTTTTCTATGCAAATGCTCGTGAGAATAATGGTACGGTAGTATCACGAGTGAAAGGGGTTAATATAATCTTGGATAATGTTGTCTGGACCACTATTGCTGGCTTTCAACTAGGGGGAGAAAAGTCGCATGTGGGTTCCCCAAATCTACGAAAAATGGAGATATACAAATCCTTGCTGCGTAATCCGTCTAGTGCAAAGAAATGTACCTTCTACAAAACTGGTGGTATGAAGAGGGATGATCGTGTTATGGCATTCATTATAGGTTTGATTTTAGCCCCAAGAGCTGGAAATCATGGGCAACTTCTAACAGAGGATATCTTTCTGATGCATGCCATAAACTCTAGGGTAAAAATCAATTGGTCTGCTCTTGTGTGTGACACCATCATCAAGACCACAAAATTACAGATGTATCCCCTACCTTACGCCTTATTCTTGTCAAGAGTATTTGAGTACTATAATCTTGATTTGGCTGATGAAATCTCTGTTCTGCTCACTCATTCAAACCTCATCGAACTCAATGCTCTTCATCACATGGGTTTTGTTTTTAATGACAATGAGTGGACATTTAAGGATGATCCCTCTCCATCTGCAGCAACTTCACCGCCACCGCTATCCACTGATCATTCCATGCACTCTGATGTTATACATTCTCTAGCTGCTCTCACTCTTTCTGTTGCCCGTCTGGATGCAAAGGTCACCAAATTGCTGAAGCATCACCAAATTAATGATGAGGAAGATGATCCTGTTACAAAAGACGCTGCAAACTCTGTTTCTGATACCAGTGATGATGAATCTGCTGCTGCAGAAGACAATCCCAACTCCACTGCTAATGCTACTAATATTGTTAACGATGCTACGGATGAAGATACCTACTCCACTACAGATGATATGTCAAACTAGTATTTCTCGCTGCTGCTTACCTTTTTTGGTCCCTTGGGGTTATCTTCTTATCTCTACATATATCTGTTCAAATTAGTCTAGGTTGCTATTTCCTTGTGTTGCTTATGTCCAAAAAGGGGGAGAACTCTGTATTCAGTATTATTAAAAACTGACTACTTATATCTGAATCAACATAACATGCTATATTGATATATCTGTATTATGTGCATTCAGTATTGTTAAAAATTGACTGCTTATATCTGAATCAACATAATATGCTATCTTGATATATCTGTATTATATATCTGTATTATGAAAATCTTGAATATAGTGTCTTGTCTTGAATATAGTGTCTTGTTTTGGCCATCATCAAAAAAGGGGGAGATTATTGCTATTAAATGTATGCATGTGTGATGTGCTATGTTTTTTATGATGCCCTTAATAGATTTACATTGTTAATTTGACATGGATGTGATATCCTAAAAATATCAATTTGTTGCCCCGATAGTTGACTAGGTTACTAATATAGTTAACTACGCATGTCCTGGAACTTGGTGTTTGGACTCTGTCATAATATAGTTGACTAGCCAACTAATGTAGTCGACTAAGTTCGTGCTTGTAGCAGTTGTTACATAAAAACAGTTTATGCACTTCCCGATAGTCGACTAGCCAACTAATGTAGTCGACTAGGTTCGTGACTGATTGCAGCTGTCATATAAAAACAGTTTCTGCATTTTCTGAAAACAACAATCTGAAAAACCAGAAGAAAGAAAGAGAAGTGCGAAACAGGTTCTTGGAGCTATCTTGGAAGGTCTTCTTGAAGAATTCTATCAAGACACATTCATTTTTGACTTGGCAAGATGAAGAAATTTCAATCTTGGGAAAGGTGTACTCAATCCATTTTGTAGTCTTTGCTTTTGTGTTTTGATACAATTCTGAAATCGTTTATTTCTGTTTTTCTGTCCTAAGCGAGTGTGTGATAGCCTTGCTGTTGTGTGGTTGTGCAAGTGTGTGGATGCCTTGCATTTGTGTTCCTTTGTCTTAGAATTTAGATTTATCAAGTGTATTTGTAAATCTTGAAATTCTTGTGATATAGTGAATATATCTAGCTGTGGTTTGCTAGATGAACTGGATGTAGATTCGTAAGAATCGAACCAGTATAAAATTTTGTGTGCTTTATATCTTCCTCTCTTTATCTTGTCATAGTATAAATGCTCCACACATTAAGCATCAATCCATACTATTTCAATTGATTCATAAACAAAGGTTATTATCAAAACAATTTCAAAAGTGCTAAAACTGGACAAAATTTGTTAATACCAATTCACCCCCCTCTTGGTTGTGAAATATTGGAGCATCATTTCTAACAAGTGGCACCAGAGCTGGTTAGTCGAATTCATAGTCGACTAGATCCTAACAGATGGCCAATATTTCACAGACTTTTTCTGAAGGGGCTTCAATAAACAGACCACCCTTATTTTCTGGAGATAACTATCCCTTCTGGAAAATTAGAATGAAGATCTTTTTAGAATCATTTGATAAAGGTGTGTGGGATGCTATTGTTAATGGTCCATTTATACCTACAAAAATTGAGAAAGGAAAAACTATACCTAAAGATTTCCTATCTTGGACTCCTGATGAAAATAAACGTGCTCCTTATGATGTAAGAGCTAAGAATATAATCTCATCTGCACTAACATTGGATGAATTCTACAGGGTATCAATCTGTCAATCCGCAAAAGAAATGTGGGATGTGTTAGAGGTAACTCATGAAGGCACGGAAAAAGTCAAGAGAGCTAGAAAGAACACATTAGTTCAAGAGTATGAAATGTTTAGGATGAAGGCTGAAGAAACAATCTATGATGTGTAAAAAAGGTTCACTCATATTGTGAATCATCTCATAGCATTGGGAAAGGTCTTTGAAAAGGAAGAATTGAATATCAAAATACTGAAAAGTCTGAATAGAGCATGGCAGCCTAAGGTTACTGCAATCTCTAAATCAAGAGATCTCACCACAATGAGTATGGCAACTCTCTTTGGAAAATTAAGAGAACATGAATTGGAACTTGGACGTTTAAAAGAGGAAGAGGAAGGAGAAAAAAGGCAAAGCATTGCATTAAAAGCTGCTGCAAAAACTGAAGCCAGAAGCAAAGTCAACAAGGATAAAGAAACTGCAGAACAGGAGGATGAAGCATCTGATTCTGAGACACTAAATCTGATGGTAAAACGTTTTTCAAAATTTTTGAAGTACAAAAATAAATCTAATGCAAAATCTGCTGCAGGAAATAGAAGATTCCCTTCCAAGAGGCAAGAGTAATCATCTAACACTCCAACATGTTATGAGTGTGGTAAATCTGGTCATATCAAACCTGAGTGTCCAATTCTCAAGATCAAAAAGAAATTAGAGGAAAAGAGTGAGGCCACAAGCAAGTCCAAGAGAGTGAAGAAAGCATATATTGCTTGGGAGGACAATGACTCCAGCACCTCTAGTGATTCAAGTGAAAGCAATGAAGAAGAAACAAATATGTGTTTGATGGCTGATACAAAATCCTTTGACAGTAGTGTAAGTGATCTTGATCTTGAATCTATTGATGAAAGCTATGAAACTAGGTTCTATCAACTACTTGATGTATATAATGAGTTGCATGAAGAGGTTAGAAAGCTGCAATACTCTAATAACAGACATAAAGGTGAAAATAGGTGGCTTGAAAATAGATTAAAACAACTTGAAACAGAAAATGAAGAATTGAAAACTGAGCTTGAAAATATTGAAAAGCATAAAAGTGGTAATTGCAAAAAGAGTGTGATTAATTGTGAAAATTGCTCCAAACAATTAGAGCATGTATTGTTTGGTTGTGAAATATTGGAGCATCATTTCTAACAAAATTGAATACCTAATGGAGCTTGTATCTAGGGATAGAACATGATTCATTAGTAATCTTAAGACTCTTGAACCTAATGCATGATTTCACTTATTAGGATTTAAGGAATTGAAACTTGATGAGTTATCATAGGCTCAAAGTTACGAGGAATATGATTTGAGTATTCTTGTAGGTTGATTTTAAAATGAATATAGAATTGGGGAGTTTGTGAATGCATGAGAATGAAGTGAATGAAATCTAATCTTGACAATTGTAAATACTTTATGTTAACTTTCTTGTTGCACACCAACTGTTTAATAAAAATATAAAAAGAGTTTCTTTATGTTTTGTGAGCTTTGTTGTCTATTTGAGTTGTCAGTTGCGAGATTTGTCATGTGTTGTACAAGTCCATGGGAGAGAATGATATTTATTACTTGCTACGTGCGACCGGTGTGCTTACCGTTTTTCAATAACAAGTTTTTGGCATCATTGTCAGGGATTTGTGTTCCAACACAAGGCAATTTGAGCATTTGTGACTTTTTTAGAATTTGTTCTTTATTTCCTTTTCTTGTGCTTTCCTTTATACAGTTTGTCTGTTGGTGCTTTTGCTTTCCATTGATTTGGTTTGTGCTTAATGCTTGTCTCGGGGTACGCTTTAGAGCATGATGTAGTTGTTGGAACGTCTTAGGAATGGGATTTCAGCAGCCAAATTAACCAAATAAAACCAAATATTGCAAGTCATTAGGGATGGGATTGTTTTTTTGGCCCTTAATATTCTGGTTTTTAATGCAAGTCTTGATGCATGCTTAGGCCAAGGGATTGAGTAAGGTATGTTGATCTCTTGGCAAGCACACCAATAGTCAATTGTAGTATAATGAATTTTAAGTAAGAGTGTTAATCCTACGAGGAATGGATTCAATTAAAATATATAATTATCTCAATTGACATATATATATATATATATATATATATATATATATTCATTTGATTCATTGTTAATTGTAATACTAAATTTGCATAAAAATAATAGCATAAAAGCAGAAAGTTTAGAAAAAGTTCAGTAAGAGAAACTGGGATTGAATTTCATCTATCTCACTTGTTTGTAATATGGATGAATATAAACATACAACACCTGAATTTACAATATTGATGCAACACTCAAAAATCATTTATATTGATTCCTCACGTATAAAATTCATAAGATTAGTCCCCTGAATATTGATTCCTCACATATTCAACAAAGTATCCAACATTATGTTCAAGTGTTATAATCAATTGATATATTGAAATCTTTTCCTAGCATCACAATATATCAAGTATCATTGTTCAGATCAAATTTTTAGAAATACTTTCCAGTCAGATCTAAAAATCATAATCAAGAGTCTATTGATCAAATATAATCAAGCATTTAAAATAGAACAATGATACCAATATTGAGCAGAAACAAAAGTGTTATATATAAATATCACCATATTACACCCAAGTGTGAATCGATTACATTCAATCCTAAGAGGAAAGATTAACCATGCATGGTAGCCATTGAAATCATAAGAGCTAAGAAGAAAACTCTAGAAAATATGGATCCTCTGATTTTTGTGGTTCTTCAAAGCTCGTTCTAAATTAGTTCCAGCCTTTTTTTCACTTTCTGATTCATAAAAGATCTATACTGCACGAGTTTTCGCTTAAACCAACTGATTCTCGCCTAAGCGAGAAGTTCATGTTGAAGAAAAGTCATCTTGCTTGAGCAAAACTATTATCAATTAAGTGAGAAATGCCTAACTTGAATGCCCCCTCTGCACGAACTCTCACTCAGGCGAGGTCTTTCTCGCATAGGTGAGAATGGCAGCAAGAGTTCTCGCTTGGGCGAGATTGCTTTGGCTTGAGCGAATAGTGGCAGGACTTCTTCCCTTAACTCTATGTTTCTTGATTTATTCTTCCTCTTTTATGTTTCTTCCTCCTTCTACCTTAATTTACCTGAAAATACACAAAGTAGGGATAAAATGATTTCCTTTAAGTAGAAACTTGGAAACATGTGATTGAAGCTCATTTCTATTAGATTGGGGAAAATCAATATCATATAAACACAAATTAAAAATAGAAGTGCCAGAATTCCATATGAAATTTACTTATTTTTAGCACTTATCACTATGTCAGGCTTAGATAGGCGCAACAAGAGGAATCTGAGTGTTTTTACCTTAGACAACAGGGAAAGTAGTATTCATCACCTTGTGAGAGTACTGAGTCATCTTGCAACAAGAGGGATCTGAGTGAGGTTACTTGGGAAATCTATTTTAATCATTTTGCATATTGGAATTGTTGTTTGGTTGGTGTGCTTGTGTATATGTTATGCGTTTTTCTTTTCTTCTTGTTATTTTAATCTTTTTTCCTTTCAATTATCTTCCTTGTTTTTATGTTTTTCAATTTTCAATTCTCAAATCTTGACTTCTATAAAAATATTGGGTTAACATGTTTGTTCGAGTATCTTTTGTGTTCTTGTGAGTGCTAGGTATTCATGATGATGAGGATGAGACACAAGGAGTAGAGAGATTGAGTAGAGGATTTGAGCAGCAGGCTTACCCATCCAAAAATATTTTACTTTCTTTCCTTTTTTATTTTCATTTCCTACTTTCAATAATCAAAAGTTTGACTTGGTTGTTCGACAAATATGAATGCATTGGTTTCATGACTTTGAGTAAGTTTTGTGTGACTTTGGGGAGAACCATTTGTGTTTGCTGATAAATTGATTTTGGATTACATTGAGAGTATGTTGTGATCTTGTGAAATTTGGTGCTTGTGGTTGTTCTCATGTTTGTATTCTAAGAATGTTGTCATTATTTTTACCGTGGTTAATGATTGTGACATTGTATGATAACCTTAGGACTAAACCGAGTGAGATTTTGAGCCTCAGAGATTTTATCTATTAAGAGTTATCTCTTTAGGCTTACAATTATCTTTGCTTGAGTTTTATAGCTAGTTGTTTTTCATTTGTATGCTTACATATAAACAAGGCATTTTTCTTTCCTTCCTAGCATCATATTTTGAACCAAAAAAGCCAACCTTGTTTTTAAAGACTAAAACCTTTGTGCAAACCTTTGACCATCAAAATAAAATTTCCTTCATCTTTGAATCCTTAAGCCTTGTTGAAAACATTTGACCACCACACCTTAAGTGGAGAGAGAAAACTTTTCATGGTCATGAGTATGATTCAAGTGTGGGGGAAGTTATCAAAAGTGGGGCAGCATGAGGAACATTAGATATGGTTGTGGTTGATGTGGTGCATTCTTACAAATATGTATATATAAAAGAAAAAGAAAGAGAAAAAGAGAAAAAGAATAAGAAGAAAAAAATGAATAATATGGTTGCAAGGTGGTGTTTGGTTGTGCTCTAGTTTTCAAATAAAAGAGAGTAAAATGTTAAGATTGTCAAGTTGATGTGATTTCTTTCTTTACTAATTCATGCTACCTAGAAACACCATTCCCCTTCCTAGCCTTGTCACAATTCACCAAATAAAGTCTTTTATTGGTGTTTGCATGTTTTAATAACTCTTAGCTCTTAAAATGAAAAGCAAAGTCAAATTGGTGCAATTAGTGGTAGAAGAGAGAATAACACACATCCCTATACACTAGTGTGATTGAGTGAAATACTTTTTCTAGTGAGGATTAGACCTTGTGGTTGATCAATGAAAACATTTTTGCCATGATTGTTAGTCTCTTATAAAGCATATGCATACATTTTTGTGATATTTTCATTGTGAGCACTATAGCTAAGGAATTGCAAGGTTACACACATTATCATTAATTTGGTTTTGAAAACAGAGCATTCATGGATGTTATCTGAATTGATTGTGTGAACTTGCTTTTTAGTTGTTTAAACTTTGTTGAATAGATATCTTTCTAAGCTAAATTATGTTTTTCTTGAGGACAAGAAAGGTTTTAAGGGTGGGTGAGTTGATAACATCCATTTTTACCTCTTTTTGTGTTTTTATTGTCATGAATAAATCAACTGTTTCCTAGCTTTCCAGGTCTACAAATGTGATCTTGTTGTGCTTGTTGAGATTCTTGTGGGATTCAGGAGTCTTGATTTGTGTTTTTGCATATTTTGAAAGTGTAATCTTGTGGATTGAGTAAAACTTTTAATATAGTGCAAGTCAAGCTTGGGTTGCCTTGACAAACTAGATATAGCTCAAATTTGAGTAAACCATATATAAATTGTGTCCTCTTGCTTGATTCTCTCTATTCTCCCTTGGTTTGTGATCCAAAGCTTCAAGAAACATGACTTCTACAATATTTTAGTTGTTCTTGAGTGATTTGACAAAACCTGAGACTTTGATTCTATTTGTACTACTTATTAGAATCTATCTTGATAAGTTTTTTAAATTGTTTCTAAATTAAACTTCAAATTCAAATTTCTGTAGAACTCTAAGTATTTCAATCGATTGCATTGATATTTTGATCTGTTGAATTATGTTGCCTTGTTAATTGTTTAATGAAATCAATCTGTTATCCTTGTTTTCCATTGAGTAAAAGTATGCAGTCTAGTAGCAATTGCATTCTGAATTTATGGTTGGTCTGATTCAATAAAAATGGGTTTTAAGAATTTAAAAGTTATCAAATTTTTAGAAAGCCAATTCACCCCCTCCCCTTTCTTGGCTAACGACTCATTTTAATACTTAGAGAGTTTTCATAGGTACTCAAATTTAAAAGAAAAATTTATTGAAGAGAAGATGTTAAAACTTGCATCAGAATATTATTTTATTTATAACTTTTAGTTTACCCAACACATTATAGGGTCTTCTTAAACAATCCTATCATTATTTTCATATAAGCCATGTGACAAAATTTACATTAAATAGAGGAAATAGTATAAATATGCCAATGTTTTAGAAAAAACTAGCAACTCAACCAAAAGAAATATTGTAGTAGAGGAATTTTTGGTATCAAAAGATGTTTGACAATTACAACTAAGTTCTGACAAAGAAAAATCTAACAATGTTGAATTTATGAGATGTCAACAGATGTATAAGATTGTGCTCCCCATTCAATCCAAGATCCATTATAAACTACAACATCAAACTTTCCAAGATCATGTAGCCCTTAGATAAAAGAGATTATGAACAAAAGTAAGTAAAAGAGATATACATACAAAATTTGAATAAAACCTAAGTCTTGGAAATTTTTAGTTTGCTGATTTTTGGCTTCTCTCTAAAACTCCTTTTGGGTTTGTATTAGAATTTAGGAGACATGGGAGAGGGACAACAACTACAAGGGTTTGTATTCATATTCATCATCATGAGTAGCTAGACTCTTCTATGTTGGGATTGAATGTAACTTTTTTTATTCCCTATGTTGTTATTAATGATTTGATTTGCATTTATTGCTTTGTTGACTTGATCACTCATCTAATTTCATCAATTTAGGTTGAGATAGAAAATTGGCTTAAGGTAAGATCCAACCAAATCATCTAATGTAACTAGGAATAGATCTATATGCTTAACCTAAACATATAGTCATGTTCTTAATGCAAGGAGTCATCAATCAAAGACTGGAGAAATTGCATTGGATTTGATATCCTTAGGTTCTAAAATCAAGGAATTGATTTATAATTACCTTAGTACTTTCAAGAAAATATAGCAATCAACTTGTTCTATAGCAGAATAATAACAATACAGTAGTAGAAGATTAGTAAAGTTCAGTCTGAACATTCTTATCAACATCATTTCATATTAATCATCAACACAATCTATTTAAAATTTGTTTAGCCTAATCACTATTTTATTGTAAATTTAAATAAGGTTCTAGATCACTATTTTATCTAACCAAATTCTTGTGGATACAACATTGTCGTGCTACAATTAAATCCAATACACTTACTTGAAGAGTTGTCGAGGATTTGTTCGAAGATAATCCTGTAGCTATAATGAATTTTGGATTTGTTTGTAAATTAGTGCATAACTGTCACAGTTTTGGATTTAATTACAATTATTTTGCTCTGCTCACTTGATCTCATGTTGTTTTAGCTACAATTAAAATTAATATATATGCAGTATTGGAAACACTAGAATAAAAGTTTAGAGATAAATTGTATTAATAATAACTATTATATACATTTCTTTTTGCAAATAAAAAATATGTTTATTAATAAATTTGAAATGAATGACAAATAAAATAGATGCTCAAATTTGGTGAGAAACTTATATATATTCCATGACATGTTATGTATAGACAGCGAACTAAATAATTATATGATATTTTAAAAGTTAAATATATTTTTAGTTTTTGATATTTAATGTTAAATTAGAATTATTTTTATTCAAAATTTTGATATATTTTAGTTCTTAAAATTGAAAAATGAATATATAATGTATATGTTTTTTTTATATTACTTCACAATTTATTTATTTTCAATAATTTACTTTTCTATAAATTAATTAAATTATTAATTTACAAACTAAATTGTTTTCTAATAAAAAATGGCGTGAAAAAAAAGTTATCCTTATATAATACACAAATAAATTTATTTTTTAATTTATTATGTAATTAAATTACTGATTTATGAATTCATTATTTAACTAATTACTTAATAATTAATTATGTAAGTAATTAGGTAAATAATTAATTTATTGATTAACTCATTCATTAATTATCTAAACTATGCATTAATTCATTAATCTAAAAAATTCGAAAACATATTTTTCAAGTGCCTTTTTATCAAGAAAACAAAGACAATTAAGTTGTTTTAAATGATATATATAAAAAAAAATGGAGCGAATCCATACCCGAAAATTTTAAGATATTGGGTCTTGGTCATATTTCATTAATATTATATCATTCTAATAATTCTTCTTTTAAAAGATCCATAACTAAGAGTATTTAAATGATTTTAAAATGAAAATACTTATATATTATACTATGCACAATGTTGCCTTACTAAAGAAAATATATTCATCTAATTTAATTCAGTTATATATTCATTTGTAACCGATTTAACTTACAAATGTGAGTTATTTTGATCTTCATACTATACATCTTTTTAGTAAAGATAAAATAAATAATTGATTCAATAAAATAAATATATTATATTTTATTTTTAGGATAACAAAAAAGTTATAATATAAGCATAAAATTGTAATTTCTTTTCGGTACAATAAGAAAAAAAATTACAATCTTAATTTAAAAACTTTAATTTTATTAATTTTTTTAAAATTTGTTAATAGTTAAAATAATTGAATATGTTTTATTTTTGTAATACTAGGGCCGGATAGGCCATAAACTTAATCTCCACATCCTTCTTATAATAATCCAATTACTGATATTAATAGTTTGTTTTGCTTAAAATTAGAAATAATAATCCTTAAACAAAAAAGTAATGATCTTTTAGTTCATAAGATTAACTCAATTTATTCTCTTCTAACACATTACTTTCTATTATTTCTAATATATGTATGTGATACATTCAAATACATTTGTCAAGACTGTTTTATAAGGAACATGTCTTGAATTGAACACCTTCAATGGGTAATTTGTCATTTGGAAAAGCACAATCAGTTTTCTCTTTCTGTGGCAACAATGCACAAGGTGGAGGAGTGACATTATTGGTAACTCCAGCAACATCAGTGCAATTCCATTGAAGCTTCTTCTTCTTCAATGCACTCACTTCGATAGTCACATTAGAAATGCAGATTCCAGTGAAAGGGTCATTGGAGATTCCTTCAAGTTTTGCAGAATATGTAACATTCTTGGCAACAACATCTTTAAAATTAATTCCGGTAACAGTAGGAAGTGCTTTGGGATCATAATTATTGTCAGGGTGTTGTCCATAAGAACCTGTCATCCAAAATACATATTTCATGGTATTCAGATTCAATCCTCTGACAAATATGTTCTTCACAAATCCACCTCTTCCAACTGCTGATTTGATTCTAACAGCTGATTCAGTGTTGATGGCAGTGAGATCTTCAACTCTGACATCATCAATTCCGCCAGACATTTCACTTCCTAATGCAACCATGGCACTGTCTGGGGATATGCAAGTCACCCTTTTAATCACTAAGTGTTGTGTTGGCTTTCCAAATTTAATTCCATACTCATCCCAACCACTTTTTGCAGAAATGCAATCATCACCAGAAACAATGTAACAGTCTTCAATCCTGGTGTTTGTGCATGAATCTGTGGAGAAGAGAAAAGTTAGTAAGAATAATTTGACAGTGGTTTTTACCTAATGTTGCCAATTCAAGTAATATAAACTGAAAACAAACAATTTTACCTGGGTTAATTCCATCTGTGTTTGGAGAATCCACTGGGGCAAGAATGGTTAGCCCTTTAACGATTATGTTACTGAAGATGTAAAGCTTGATCAGAATAGTGAAGCAGACGATACATCAATGAAAACGAATAAGCAGTTTTAAGAAATTTGGAAAGAAAAAAAAAAGGAGAATTTTATCAAACCTGCTGTAAATTGGATGAACAAACCAAGTTGGGGAATTGATCAAAGTGAGATCTGATATTTGGATTTGATCAGAGTACATGATCTCAATCATGTAGGGTCTTGTGAGAGTCAACTGCTTCTTGTGGAACTTGTCCCACCAATAAGATCCTTGTCCATCAATTGTACCATTTTGACCTAATCACCAAGTTTAAGGAAATCCAATTCAGAATGACTTAGCCAATTTGAAAAGAACTTAACAATCTTCAATAAAGTAATATGGTTTGTGTAAATGATTACCAGTAATTACAACATCAGTGAGATTAGTCCCAAAAATTAGACTGCTAAACCTTCCACCAGGAGCATCTCTTCCTCTTCCATAAGATGGTAATATAGGAAGATGAGGCCATTCTAATTCATTCTGTTAATGTGATGAATGTAAGTGATCATTTTGCTATTATAGTACTTTGGAAAAGGCAAAATGTAGATGTGTTGTTTGTTTAAATGGATTATCCTTGAAAGTGAAGTTGAGAATAAAGAAATAAAAAAAATATTCAGAATAATTATAAAATAGAAAATAATTATACTTATATACAACTATTCAAATCTATGTAATAGTGAATGCATAAAATAAGACAATTATTTTTGCGTATAATAAATTCGAAATATATAAATATGTTTTAAGATCAAATTAATTTAAATTAGATGGCTTTAAGAGAATGGTATTGAAAGAAATAATTTCTTTTAACTATTAAAATTTAATTTAATTATGAAACAGATAAGAGGTGGTAAATTGAAAGATATTGACATCTTAAAATAAGAAGCACAAATATTGTGTAATCAAAAGATTGAGTAAAAAGAGAAACTTTCATTGTCTAAAATGAATAATGTAGTCATAATAAAGGATTATATTTGATTTTTGCTATGTTGTGTAAGTCTAAAAAATTGATTACAAGAAAAGGGAGAAAAGTAGAGGTTATAGGTTAGATTAGATATACCTGAGAAGCAAGAATAACAGCATCCTTCATGAGAAAAAGAGTGAAATGGCTTGTGAGATTAAAGGGACCTGTTAGCCATTTCCCTGGTGGCACAATAAGGGTTGAACCTCCATCAGAACCATATTGGCTCAGTTTGCTTATTGCAGAGTTAAAAGCCTTTGTGTTTGATGTTTTCCCATCACCGACTCCTCCAAAATCTTTCAAACTTCCACTGTGCTTTCTGCAATTGATGGCAGAATATTCGGTTTTCGCCAATTCACTCTGAACCCTACTTTCTGCTACCTTCACGTTCACTGATCCCAGTATCACAATTAAAGAGATCACACCAAGGACCTGCACATACAACACCAAACTCATCATATCAATTCAACAAAAACCATCTTTGTGAACAATCAGTGACGGAACTACGTGTCCACGAGAGTTGAAAAGTGGACAAACGCATCCCTGATTTTTATTAAAAATACCATTTATTGTAGACAATGCTATTGAAAAATATATGAACAACACTAACCAAACTTTTGCTATGTGAAAATGATCAGAATACAAAAGGAAGTCTATAAATGCATCCCAAAAACTCTATTAGATGGATTATTCATGACAGAATGTGTTATCTGCCGTAAGAAAATCTAGAGATAAGAAAAAAGAATTACATAATTATTTCTGAGATGCAGAAACTGCTTCATGGTATGAGAATAGCAGAGTGAAGTTGTTGTCTTGAGCTTTTCTTGAAGAAAAGATACAAACATAGACAGATATATATAGAGGGGATTATCAATAATGAATGCACTGATTGAATAATAATGTTTTATTGTTTTAAAAATTTCATTATTCATATTAACTATTTTCATTTTTTTTCTTTCTTTTCTTATTGACTCAGTTTTATAGAAAGTTTACTTGGAAAGAGGAATAAATTATGGCAGTTATAATTATCAATAAATAACACATTAATTGACGTATTAATTGATTGAGTGTTCTTTAACATTATAGAGTATTATAAATAACTTAAATCGAAGAAGAAAAACGGACATAGAAAAAAAGTGAAAATAATTTTTTTTTAAATATAAACAGTCAAATTTGGGATAAAAAAATTAATCTAGAAAGAAATAAAAGAAAGACAAATTAATTAATATAATGTGCATTGACCGAATACTTTTAATATTAATGGAGTAATATAAGTATGTTAAATTTAAGAGGGGAAAAAATAACTGAAAATAAATATTTTAAAATGTAAATAGTGAAGAAAAAAATTAAAGTCAAAAGGAAAAATTTAATATAAAAAATAAAAATTTATTTATACCAAAAGAATTGGCCATCTGAAATATTAATATTAAAGGAAGCTTTAATTGGGAAAAATAAATCCTTTTGTAAATGATATTAATATTCGAAAGAAAATACTTAAAAATAAAGATCATTTTAATGTTTTTGATTTTTATTGTGTTTTGAAGGTTGAACAATTCATTGATTTTTTTTTTCTATTCAACGGTTGAGAATTTGAATTATAAGTTGAACCCACAATCTTTACCTTCCAACTTTACCATTAATTGAACTTATGTCTTCAAATTGTTGAACTCGCAATCTTATCCAAGAGTCGTTTTCAATTTTACTATTAAGTCATCCTTATATTCCTTCATAATTTTTAAATTAACATTCATCTTTTATTTTATTCTTAATGGTCTTAATTACAACATCATTTGTTGATATTTGCTACGATTAAATATACTAAAAAAAACTAAAATTACCAAAGGATATTAATCTATAGAAAAATAGGGTACTACTAACCAAAATTTAGTGAAGGATTTCTAGTGGTAGATAAATGTGATTAATGAAAAATTTGGTGATATCAATTGTTGCATGAAAAAGGGAGGTTATGTAGGCTAATTTACAATTGAAATGTGATTTAATTGGATTCAACAATTGATACCAAAACCAATATCAAGAGTTTGATTTCCAACATTATAAGATAATTGTTAAGGGAGAGATTGTTATAATATAATGTACATTGATAAAAGGCAATTGAACCAATTCACAATATACAAGCGGAAGCATGCCAAAACCCCTCCCCCCCCCCCCCCCCCCCCCGCTCCCCTCCCCTCCCCTCCCCATACACAAACCCCCAACCCCTCTTTAAAAGAAATAAATATAAATTATATAAATATATATATATATATATATATATATATTATATTAAAACAAAAAGTCAAAACTTGTTTGAGAAGTCAATTACAATTTCTTTATTAATAAGTCATTGTGCCGCTCACACTTCCAAGTGATTTGCAAGTTGCAACATTTCATCTTTCTATTCAGCTTCTGCAATTCTCCAACACCAACTTCTGCAAAGACAAAGCCAAAGGAGCTCGCACACACAAATACTTTGACAACTTTTCTTAGTTAATATACTAAAATCAATAAGTAAAAAAATCATTCTTGTCTTATTAATGTTCTAACCTTAACCTTCAATTCATGAATGCATGGCTTATTCTTTCAATTTAATTTTATCAACGATATGTAGGGTGAACACTTATTCATCATTATGGGAAAATCATCTACGATTGATGCATATTTTAAAATTAAAGCTATTGAAATTTCTTAAGCTGGTAACTCCCCAACTTTTCCATTAACCACACAAATAATAGAAATTGAACAACCTCAATCTAAAGTTGATAGAGCAGAAGAAAATGATATTGATACCTCTTCACTAGAGAAAGATCCAAAAATACATATTTCTATTTGGCAATATTTTGTTGACCAATGTCACAAGATTTGTAGAACTTTAAAAAAAGTTGGACCATTTCAACCTACCAATATAATGTTCTACCTTCAAATATTGGAAATCATTGTTGACACTTTCAACTTTCTTGGTTTAAAATGTTTTCTAGTTGGTTAGAATATTCACCCTATAAGGATGTTGCATTTTGTTTACCTTGCTACTTGTTTAATAATAATTATGCTGTTTGAAATGATGGAAGAAATTCGTTTTCTAAAGTGGGATTTAGGAATTGGAAAAACAAAGAATGATGGAAAGAGTTGTGCATTTTTGTGACATGAAGGAGTTGGCCCTAATTCCCCTAGTTGTAGGAGCTTAATAGTATATATTTGTGATATTATGGTGGAGTTACTTACTTTAAGTGCAGCTCTAGATCCAGAAGGTCTTTCCAAATCATTTAATGTGGAGAAAATTTGTGAATTGGCAACAAAGTTTTACATTGATGATTTTATGGAAAAGAAAAAGTTGCATCTCAGAATACATGTTCAACATTATATATGAATTTGATGTGCCATTTCGTTTTGAAATGAGAAATCTTTCAACAAAGCTATATCAAGGATTGGTAAAAACAAGAAAATATTTGACTTATCCTTTGATTGATCGTTTAATACGATTAGCATTAACTCTACATGTTTCAACTGCTACAATTGTGAGATCTTTTTCAACTATAAATATATTGAAAAATAGACCCAGAAACAATATGGGAGATGAATGTCTAGCTGATTGTTTGATTACCTACATTGAGAGAGGGATTGTTGAGAAGTTTGATACATATTCTACCATTGATGAATTTTATGACATGAAAGAATGACGTGCACAACTTAAATAAGAGGTATCGTGTATTTATTTATTGTGATTTAAGTTTTGTTAAATATTATTTTCTTTCGATCCCCCTTTCTTGAAGTTTTGGATCCATCTCTAGATATAATAACATATAATCAGATTTTGTTATATCCTCAAGAAATTATGAAATATCTTTAAGATTCCATACAAGAAGAACTTGAAGATGAACCTTTACAATTCAAAGGACTTATGATAAGGGCAAGGAGCAAGAGATTGGAAAATCAAATCTATTCAAGGCTTTTGATGCTACAAGCAACTACAAGTGAAAATTCAAAGGATATGAAGATCATGGTTTGGAGCACTTTTTAAGGACAGTTATTAGGAAATTAGTTTATATTTTGGACTTTGGGTTTTCTTTTAGAAATTATTTATGTTTATATGTTTTTGGGCTTTGGGCTTTCTTTTATAAATTAGTTTATGTTTTGGCTTGGGCCTTCTTGTAGGGTTCCTAGGTTTTCTTAAACTTATGTGCCTATATATAGATGTACCAAAACTATTGTAGACACTTTTAGTCATTTCATTAAAGAGAGGATTCTCTTTGTTCTTGTCTTAAGCCTTTGGTTCTTATCAAAGATTAACATCTTTGTGGCGAATCTTCACTTGACATATCAATCTGCTAGATTGTGACATCCTTCATATCTTTCTTATTTTGTGTTCTTCTTTGATTTATTCGTGTCGTGCCTCTTGAGGATTCAAATTCAGAAACGATCGTACTATTTCTTGGATATGATTGTATCATCATGTGTCGAAAAAGTTCCCTCGGGTGAAGTTCGTACTATATCCATCAATCTAGCTATGGTTTCTTCATATCACACAACTTTAACCAATTCACCTGTGTACCTGGTTCTCGTCATAAACATCATTAGATTAAACCAAAAGAATAAAGTAAGAAGGCAAGTCCTACTTATTCTCGCAATTTGAAAGTAATTGGGTTGGTCATAACCATTTTCTACATCAAAAGGAAACATAGTGTTTCATACTGAGCGTTCTTATTTGTCACAATACAAGAATCCACAATAAAGAGACATGTTCTCGTTCGATGTTATGAACTTGGTATAACACGAAGAAGCCTCTTGAAGAAGACAAAACGTTGATGAAGCCCACAATAATGATAACTTACAAATTTATCAACCTTATACACAAGGTAAGAGAAGAAAATCGAATGAAAGAAGGTGAAGTACAAGTGATATTCTCTTACAGATGGTTGTGCCATGGCTAAGAATGTGAAATCTTTTTGAGAATTTATGTTGGGAAATTTGTAAAAAGTGTCTAAGGAAAACTATGGCTAGGAAAGATAAGGTTCTTAATAAGACGAGAAAACTTTCAACAATATTTTCCTCTAGAAAACTTTTATGCACCTCGAAGTTGGCAATTTAGGTGGTCCTAGTATCAACTTACACCATTCTTCATTAAGAGCCCAAAGCTTCACCTAAATCATCTTTGCAGGAAAAGGGATTTACCTACTACTAGAGTTTGGCAAGAAACACTTTAACAAGGAACACAACAAGGAGGATTGCCAACTCAATCTCAACTTCATACATGAAATA
Source organism: Vigna unguiculata (assembly GCF_037176805.1). Taxonomy (NCBI): domain Eukaryota; kingdom Viridiplantae; phylum Streptophyta; class Magnoliopsida; order Fabales; family Fabaceae; genus Vigna; species Vigna unguiculata. Next base: position 9,069,909 of record NC_140795.1, read on the forward strand.
CGAGAAGAGGTAGCAAAGCAATGAGTTGCAAAACAGTACAACATATGAATAAATGAACGAGCTTAAGATCAGAGAAGTGAGAAGAGACAACCTATTCCACTAAAACTCCTCTTAATACTACTTCATTAGAGGCTTTGCAATTCCCGACACCAATTAAAGATGATGAGCAATGCCTTTGAGTGGAAATAGCAACATTCACTACTACAAATTCTCATATTACATGGGAATTTTCTTGCAAATTTGTTAAAACAATTTGCAAGAAAAGGCTTTTTTTCTGCTATTTTTTCTAAGAATTTTAATTGGCAGGTAATTCCTTCGTGGGTAATTATTTCCTACAAAATTATAAAATTCGCAAGTATTTCTTACAAAATTTGTTGCGAAAAGTGTTTTATACAAAATATTTTGTAAAAACATTGGCAGCAATTTCCTACAATTTTTTTTTCATAACAAAATTTATAAGTATTTTCTACCAAAAAATTTTCAAAACAAAATTGGCAGGAAATATGAGTTTTTTTTAGTAGTGATTACATGGGAAGGACTCAAAAGAGATCAATCTAGATCGTCGGTTAGAATTTAGAAAGACTCAATCCGAGTACAAAAAGCCAACACTCAAAGTTCAAATCAAACGCATAATAATGTCGACCACATAAGCAAATTATTTATAAGACGAGAAATGAGAATAATCTTAAAATAATGACAATGATCAGATAGATGATCGACAATTATACATTGTAAGTCCAAAATTGACGATTCCTACTAATAATTACTTAATGCATGATGTTTCATCAAAGAATAATGAAAAATGCTTGAGTTCGGCAAAAGTCAACTAAGTATTGGTCGAGCTTCATGAAAGAAAATACTCAAAAGCAACATATTCAGCAAAGACAAATCTTATACGAGAAATACCTCAAAAGTAAAGACGAACATTATATGGAATTACGAGAAGAGGTCTATGGCATAAGATATACCTCAAAAGCAAGAGTAGTGAGATGTTATAATACACGAGTATTTTAAAAAGCAAACTTAGTTTGGAGGAAGCTCAACAAAAATCAGTAAATTTGAGCCCAAGTGTCCGACCATGGACTTACTTGTAACACTCCAAGAACCTTACGAGTGTTCGACCATAGACTTGGAACACTCTAAGAACCTTACGAGTGTCCGACCATGGACTTACTTGGAATACTCCAAGAACCTTACAAATGTTCGACCATGGACCTATTAGGAAAACACTCCAAGTACCTTAAGAATGTTTGACCATTGACTTACTTGGGGAAACTCAAATACCTTACGAGTGTCTGATCATGTGACTTACTCAAAAATATCCAAACTACTTGTGAGTGTCCAACCAGGGAGCTACTTGGGAAACACTCCAACTACCTTGCGATTTTTCAACCATGGACTTACTTAGAAAAACTCCAAATATCTTATGAAGTGTCCAATCATTTGACTTACTTGGAAACATTGAAGTACCTTATGAGTGTGGAATTATGTACTCTTTTTCGTTAGTTCGTAATTTTTTTGCCTAAAATTTCGTTTTTTGTCGAGCAAGGTTTTAATGAGACATGTTTCTAAGCTTAGGTGCACTCGACATTCACAAAATACAATTAAACGAGAATGATAAAACTCATTCATCCATCACAATAGTCCACCTGCAACTTATTTTTGGCTTCTGAGTTAGACGGCTTATGTACATACCCCTAAGATATTATGAAATATCTCCAAGATACTTACAGTTAATATCTTATGGTATAATATCCTATAATCAGATTGTGTTATATCCTAAAGTTATTAAGAAATATCTCCAAGATATTTACAGTTAATATCTTATGATAAAATAACTTATTATCATATTCTCTTATATCTCTAAAATATTATAACAATCACCAGTGCAGGAAAGACTTTCTGTCGCGGTTATTTTGGTCATTTGGCCTCGGTTTAAAACCTGAGGCATATACAGCCGAGACAAAAAGGGTAATATTTCTGCCTCGGTTCTCAACCGAGGCATATTCCATCATTACTGCCTCGATTCTGATGGCAACCGAGGCGTAATATGCGTTAAAAATTAAAAAAAAAAAAGAGTTGTAGAAATGATATTTCTCTCATCTTCTCCGACCTTCCACTCCAGTCTTCCACACCATCTTCACCACACGAATGATGTCGGAACAATGCTGACGAAGCAAATCGAGAAGCATGACCACGGGCAGATCGAGAATGACGCAGTACCTTCGAACCACCATTGACGTAGCTTCGTTCACGTTCCTGCACTCACGAAACGAACCAGTTCTTCCCCAAAATCTCATTGCAGCAAGACGAAATGAACCCAGCGATCTAGGACGCGCCATGGATTCTTCCACGCAGACGAACCACAATGAACCTAGCCAACACACGTCCACCACGCCAGAAAACTCAACGCTGTAACATTTGAACCAAGCCATCACGAACCCTAATCGCGAGATTCACTGCATAACAACGCCTCCATCAGATATTCATAACCACTGCAACCAAAGTCACGAACACAACAACGTCACAAACCCATTTAGAATGCAACACTTTAGCCACTCCATTGCTACACATCTCTAACTCCTTGAGGAAACTTACGCAGAGGATCGAAGAAGGAAATAGGAGGGTTAGGGTTTTTGCGCACTAGAGGACGGAGATGGACTATTTCTGGTTTTGAAGATTTTTATCCCACCTTCTGCCTCGGTTCAATTGAAAATCGAGTCATATCACCATCTTCTGCCTCGGGTCCTAACACCTGAAACCATAGAGTCCGAAAAAAAAAGAAAAAAAAAATTGTTGCAACTTTACTGCCTCGGGTCAGTAGCAACCGAGGCATAAACTAGCTTTACTGCCTCAGGTCAGTAACAACCGAGGCATAAACTGACTTTACTGCCTCGGGTCAACTAATAACTGAGGCATAAAACATTGCATAAATTACAAAATTGCCACTACGTGTTTATATGCCTCGTTTTCGCTATAACCGAGGCATAAAGCTTGAGTTAGAAAGTCCAAAATGCACTAGTGAATAATTTATTATCTAATATCTCCAAGATATTATAATATAATAATTATTGTAATATCTTCAAGATATAATACTTGATTATCTTAAGTAACAGAATGTGTTTGATATATTTGTTTACTCATGGTCTATGAAGCCTATAAATTTATGCCACCACAAGAAGTATAATAATCTAATAATTACTTTACTCTCATATATCAACTTATTATCTTATTTACTTAAGCATAAGAGAGTCTTTGTAAGTGAACATCCTCTTCATGGTGATTTAAAGCTTAGTTACATGTCAATAATTAGGTCATTCCACCATTTGGGATATCTTTGCCAAATTTGGTAAGAACAAGTTGTATCATGACTATCATATATATAAATTTTCACTAATAATATGAGCTCGATAAAAAAGAAAGATTGCCTATAAATTTCACATTTAGTGTCATGAAAGAAAAAGTTGGATATATGAGTCGAGTAATGTTTATTTATGATTGGACAAAGTTTTCGTAGATAAAGTTTTATACAAAAGTTGATAGTTAAAGAAATATTAAGATTCGCTCATAATATCTACTAGTCTATTGATAAATTATGTAATTAAAAATATATTCATATTAATGTATTTTAATATATTTATTTATTAAATTAATAACTATTAATGCTAATGATTATTTAATTAAAAAGCTATTAATATATAGATTATTGAATAATAATAATAATAATATTAATTATTTAGTGAATAGATAGTAATGTAGTAACTATTTAATTAATAAATACATGTATATAAATTATTTCATTAAATAAACATTAATATAGCAATTATTTAATTGAAAAATATTAGTATATAAATTATTCACTTAATAATAAGTTAAGTATGCTTTTAGTTCTTGAACGTGAAATTGGATTTGTACATGCTTGAAAAGTTGATACATTCTGATTCTTAAACTTTAAAAAGAAATGTCTATAGTCCTTTTAACTCAATTATGTTAAAAAATTTACATGTAAAACACATTAGTCAATAGTTATTGAAGCATGAATGAGTCATACGGTGTGAACAACTCAAATGCTAGCATGAAATGTGTTCCATACATCAAAATAAATCTAACGTAATTGGATTAAAATGACTATATCTATTTATTTTTAAAATTTGAAATTAAAATGTATCAAAATTTTGGATAAGACCGAATTCCAATTTCACGTCAAAGTTTGGGGACTAAAACATACTTAATCCCTTAATAATTTATTAGTTATTTAATGAAAAATAATAATTTTTTTAATTACTCATTAATAACTATTAGTTTATTAAGTACATAATTAATAAATGTATTTATGTACATTGCTTTATTCATAATATATTAATGAATGAATTATTTAAAAAAATGAATATTAATATTTTATTTTTGCAATCAATAAGCAAGATTTGCTTTTCATAATCAATTTTAACAATAATTTTTGAATCACTTTCTCGAAAAAAATACAAAAAAGAATTTTGAAAATAAATGTAACTTTTCAATCTTGAAACTATGGTTAAACCATAAATTTTGATAAAGAATAATAGTTGCTTGTATTTTTCCAAACAAATGCTACAACTTAAATAACCATCTTTAAAAGTAAAAGAAAAATAGAAATTGAAGTATGATAATTTTCACAACATTGTTATTTCCTTTATTCCTTTCCTAAAATAGTGAAATTTTGTGCATTCATCATTTTTCTCTTTGTGTTTCGTAATCTTTTCTCTCCCATTCGTGGAACTTCTAACGTTTGTTGTCTTATTAAATCATTGTTTGTGTTGTCTCAGCTCATGTGTTGTGTCGAATCACAACTCATGCAAATGTCCAACTCATTGTCGCATTTGTTGTCATCGTTATTGTGTCTATTATCGCCTCCATTTGTGCTTGGTGTTGCTCGTACAATTACCATGCTTTGTTTCTTCAGTCATGTTGTCTCTACCTCCATAATGTCACTTAGGTTTATACCAACCCATTATTATTCGAAGGAGTTATGACAACAATTGGAGCCTCAAAACCTTTCACTCTTCCTATTTTCATCAAATATCTACCTCTACATAAGAAGAGCTACGACAAAGCATGATCTCGATTCTTCTTCCTACTTTGTTTCAACCCTTCCTAATTACTTTACTAACCATTTATATTTTTTGTAACATCCTGATCGGATATTACTGATTTAAATAAATAAAATAAAGAAATAATTAATAACTTCATTTATTGAAATATCATTTTCCAAAAACGCGGGAAATTTAAAACATTTAATATTCAGAATTTATTCCAAAATCCATAATTATAAACTCGATTACAAAACTTTTGTCTGATAATTTAAAAGTTTACAACTAATTCAAAAGCATAATAAAACTCTGATAAATTCCTAAGCTAGCCCCACTCCGACTCTATGTCTCACCAGATCCATCTACAACATCATCTGCTCCCGTGTACCGCGTACACGATCATCGCCAAACACAAGCAGATAGGGTGAGCTAACAGAATAAAACAATCATACACACACACACACACACACATATATATATATCACAATCACACCAAAGGAATTCCATCCTTTGATGCCATACAACATGGTCACCACCATGTTCACCGTGTTCTACGTCTTCTGCTGAATACCTCAAGATGTCTTGCTACCACACCTACCAGCCACAATTGGTACAGCACATGCGGGAAACCATGCTACGGATCACACATTGTAACGCCAGGTGGAATTCCCAATACGAATAACATTCGTAACGTCCCAAGACTACCAAACTCGTCAGCTTAATACTGAGGAGGGCAATCTATCTTGGACCATTCGTACACGCCACAACATGCACACTCACACCAGCAACACTCGCCAACCCGAGCCATAACTCAAGAGTTCCTCGTGTTCATCGCCATCCCGAGCCACAATTCAAGAGATGTCATTCCGAGAATGTCACGTGCTTAACCCTTATCCTGAGCCACAACTCAAGAGATACGTTCTGAGCCACAATTCAAGGAACACCAGCAAGTCGACCTTCGAGATAACACAGAAGCCTTGTAGACCATGCAAATCCCAAGCAAGCAAAGCACCTATGCTGCATAAAATCGCTTGGCTCATCCTACGAAGCGCCAGGCGCAACGCGCTACCAAATCGCCTGGCAAGGGATGCGTGCCGCCAAGCGCCACTACACAGCCTCCCTCTACAAGTATCGCATGGCGGGACTACCTTCACTGTCAGGCGCCACACATTCTTATTACCCTCTACTTTCACAACTGTCGCTTGGCGGTTCCCACGCTGCCATCAAGCGCCACATCAGTACTAACGTAGTACTGGTTCAGGTTCAGGTTCAAGCGTAGTCACTTGCATCCTCACACACATAGAGTTACTTAATCAATCCAATTTTCATGTCATAGCATAATACAGTGCCCATAATGCCCTACTTCCATCATAATTACCACTTCAAAAGTTCTCACTTCAATCATATTATTATTAGAATCCTTAACCATCCTTAACCATAAGTTAAGGCTATGCCTCATACAACTGATATGAACACCTCATCACAATCAATTAGGAACACTACTAATACCATATTATTCATTTCATGGTCCCATTTGTCTTAATACCTTGTCTTAATCTATAACTTAACAAGCCTAGGTTTATCCATCTAAGCTCCCTCACATATATATTCATGAACTCCTACTTCTTATTTGACCAGTCCATTACAATAATTTCCCTGTATCATCTAACTAATCCTCCATAATTACAATTCCTCACTACTTTGAGTCATGCCAATTCCAATACTTCCCATTAAACCTTATTAACAATTACCACCAATTTTCAGTTTAGGCCAATCCTTATACTATTTCCCAGCCCTTAAAATTATATTGCACATGACCCCAAATTAATTCCCCAACCACCACTGCGCACCAAAACTCACAAACCCACCACTCTGGTGTGGCACCTAGCGGCTGCCATAAAGGAACCCCCACAATTCTCCCCGCACCTGCGAACATTATCCCACACACAACAACCCTGATTTCAATCAATTATGACTCCATAGGCTACGCTCCAGCTTTTAGGATTACGGTTCACCCCTAAACTTTTCCATATACGAAATTCATTCACATTTTCCACTTAAAGTAGTGCCACCATAAAAATCCCAAATCCATGAACCCTAAAGTAATGTTCATACAATTTTCATCTCAATTAATCCCCAATTCCACAAATTTTGAAGGATATATGATGTCTAATCATTCACAACAATGAGAACATGATTTCTCCCCAATCAGACTCCTTCCAGAACACAAAAAACATACAAATTGAGCCAAAATTGGCTCGCGTCGCCTGGCGGGTGTTCATCACCGCCAAGCGCCTCATAAAAACCGAGAAAATTGGGTACACTACCATGCGTCGCCTGGCGGATAGTCTGTGCCACCAGACAGTTCCATCTCTAGAACCTACAACTACCCAAAAAAAGATGAGTCATCTGACGGTGGTTCATCACCCACCAGGCAATTTCTGGAAAATTCCAAAAAATGCGAAACTACACCAACTGGCATAGTCTATGCATTCAATTTATCATACATTTCATGCAATTATCAATACGAAAACAAAAGATACAGTTCAGCTCCCCTAACCTGAATTCCTTTGTTTAAAATGGAGACTTTGAGATATCCTCTTTGATCATTAGGCCGCCTAGCACTTCCCCTCAATTCAACTCCCAATTACACTCAATTCTCACTACACACTCTCTGAATTCGTGCTCTTCTTCCTATGCAATAATGGCAACAGAGAAAACCTTTTTTCTCACCTAAAATTTGCCTTTTAATGGTGCCTTAATGATAGGTTAATGTTCTAAAACGAAAATGAGTTTAATGTGGATGGTAATTGCCATTCAATGAGTCATAATGGACTATTTTTCAGCCTTTCTTGGCTGCTCCTTGGCCAGCTAGGGTTCCTATGCCCTTTCACATTCATGTCAAAACTAATTTTAGCAAAAAGAAAGTTTAGTTTAGAGCCACCAAGATTAAAACTATGACCATGCCAATGCCAACTCAATACACAACCATTTAACCAATTCATGTTTCATGATAATTCATAAAATTCTATGATTATATTATCACTTAACATGATCCACATATTATTAAAAATAATAATTTAAATAACACACAATTGGCATACATAGGACTCAAACTCAAGTTCTCTCAACATGCTTAAATGCTCTCAACCACTTGAGCTAGCACTTTTCCACATCATACATGTCAGAATTAAATGTCACAAAGACTCCCACTACCCGCATTTATTAATTAATTAATTATTTAATTAATTAATTTTCCCGGGTCTTACATGATTCCCTCTCCGATTTCACTTTCGCTCCATTCAACCCTCTCTCTCAATCTTTGACCCTAATTTCCATCAATTTTTCTTTCCATATTTAAAGTTCATTGCATTCTCGATAAGACTATTGATTTCTCTCGTCCTCCTTGATACTATAAATTTCAATTATTGTATGCAACTATTCAATGTTAATGAGTGAGTAGAAGACTACGAACCTGGAGCAACTATGGGATTCATGCAAAAGGGTATCACCAAGCTCAAGAACATTTTGGAAAGCTTGCTTGAGTCTTAATTCAGCTCTTAAAACTACATGATGCTCTATACTTATTGGTATTTCATCTACTATTTCTTTTTGGATGTTTAAGATGTATTTTTTATTTGTGTATTTTTTTTTATGCTATTGTTTCTTTATTTGTATTATAGGAGTCTTAGTAAACCTGAAATCTTTAGTTCATGCAATAAGAAAACCCAGATCCCTAACTCAAATCCCCATTGTGTTTGATTATAAATGAAAATAAATTCATTTTCAAAATGAGGCATGATCTAGTGGATTTCATGAATAGTATATTGAAAGTAAAGTCAATACGTAACTCTTTCTACTTAAGAGTGTAGTCGTCCAAGCACCACAAATCAATTATCACTTGGATCACCTAACTTCTTCCACGAGATAATTAATGCCATTTGTAATAATCTCACTCTCAACAATTGTCCCACTAAGAATCAAACTCTTCAATATTGTACTCGGCCCACTTGACCTACACCACGGGATAACAGTATAACTCGTAACAATCTCCCCCTAAATAATTGTCTACTGAGAATCAAACTAGTGACCTTGACTCTTATAGAAATTGTTGGATCGTGTATTTACCACTAGACTAAAAGTTACAGCTGATAGTTGTAAGATCTAAGAAAAATATTTTAATTCTTCTTGATTTATATTGTAGGAGCCTTAATAAACCTGAAATCTCCAAATCATGCAATGAGAAAACCCCAAATCCCTAACTCAAATCCCCATTGTGTTTGTTTGTACATGAAACTAAATTCATTCTTCAAAATGAGGCATGATCTAGTGACATTCATGAAGACTATATTGAAAGTAGAGTTAGGACACAACTCTTTCTACTTAAGAGTATAACAATTCAAGTATCAATATTCGATTATGCCTTGACCCATCTAGCCTTCTTCATAAAACAATTGTACAACACATGGTAGTAGAGTTCCCTTGCTGTCAAATTCTAAATTGCTATAGCAACAAAGTTTCACAATTTATGGTCAATGATATTACCTTAAATTTTTCTAAAATAAAAGTTTTAAATTGTGCTATTGAAACCAGTTTCTCATTTTTCTTTAGATATACTTTTCGCATTGTTCGTCCTTTGGTTGAAGGTTTTTTTATATATAATATACTATTGTTATCTATAGAAGATTTAATGTTTAACTTAATTATGTTCGAGGGATAGAATTTAGAAGAAACAATAAACCTTTCAAGGTTTTAATTTTTTTGAAAAATATTTTTTTAATAAATTATTAGCTACTTTAAATCTTAATGACGAGTCATGAATCCTTATTAGTAATAGCCATAATTCAATGGCTAGCTTTCTAGATATAGTTTAAATAATTAAACATTAACTATCACTACAATAAAATATCTTATTAACAATCAATTTTAATGGCTAAAACTTGTTGGTTACTATAATGACTAATTTAGATACCAATTTACAAAATAAAAAATTATCGGTTGCTAAAATAGTCACTATTATGAATAAAAAATTATAATTGGTCACTAAATTGGTCACCAATTAATCAGAGACTAATTTAGAAATCAATTCCTTTGGTAGAAAAAATCTTGGTAGCCAATGTTTAGTGACCAATTTCCTTTGGTAGCTAAAACTTTGGTAGCTAAATTTAGAAACCAATTTAGAGACCAATTATAATTTTTTATTTATAATAGTGATTATTTGTAACTAATAATTTTTTATTTTATAAATTGGTATCTAAATTGGTCTCTATAGTAACTAATAACTTTTGGTCACAAAAATTGGTTGTTAATGAGACAGTAGTGTATGTGTTGTTTTATATTACATGAAGAGTGACTATATATGGGATTAAAGTACCTTGTAAGTTCTACATATCATGACTTAATGCTTCTCTGCAAAATATGTCTGTCAATGTATTATATTAATATGTCGAGAACTTTGTAATATTTATGAGCTAATTATAATAATAATAGAACTTGTCTTGGAGCAAGAGAATTCCTTTTATATGGATTTGAATAACTTTTTTATTTGATTTTCATATATGATGTTTTTCACAATTATTTCTTTTGCAATATAAATATAATCCTTTTTATAATCACATAAACTCATATTTACAATGCTCCAAACATATTTTGAAGAATGATCGTAGTCTTTTTGCTCATCACTTGATATTTGAGAATTATGATAACCAGATATTTGAGAATAATGATAATTGTACCGTATAGGCCAGATAAAGTTGGATACTCTTCGTACCATAAATGTTAGATAAGGTCGGACATTACTTCTATTGTAAAGGCTAGATAAGGCCGAATACATCTCATACCATAGAGGCTTGATGGGGTTGAATACTCCCTAACCAAGCACACACACCAACCATAACAAACAGAATTAGCCAATTGATGACTGCAAATTGAGCCAAGGGCCGAAAATTCACTTTAGAAGAGTCAATCACAAGCTTAATACCAAAAGGTTGATTACACATGAGTCACTCCAAATACACTTCAAACAACTAGTTGATACAAATCTAACGACTATAAGACAGAAGTAAAAACAACAAAAAGGCAACATGGTGGCAAACTAGCATGTAAACGACCTCTTTTAAGTAAAACTTAGGCAAATTTAAGTAAAACTCCAATAAAGCTTCTTAGTAGAAATTGGGCCTACAGTGACAGGCTCAAATAACTCCAATTGAAAACCCTAAGGCCGAGAACAAGCAAAAGTAATTAAGGTAAGTTTAACAATTAAAATAATTAGTATAAATATAGGTGGACCCCTTCAATTAGAGGTACGCAATTCATTAATCACTAATCTTGAATATTTAACCCAGAGATACCTTTGTGTTGACTTAAGCGTTGGAGCCCCTTTTTGTAGGTACCCCCCATTTGTGACAAAGGAGACATATACTTTGTAAGCGACCAAGACTGAAGGCATAAGAACCCATTGGGAAGTTCTAAGATCTCAACAAGGTACTATCTCGGCCTTGTAAGAACAATAACTTATATTAAAGGATTTTGGTATTTTACAGTTGATTTTTTTATTGATATGCATATTATAATTCAAATGCAGAAATTTGGGACTACCAAGTATATAACTATCCTAAAATAAAATCATATTATTGAAAGAATAAATTTAATGGTAATTTATTGAAAATCATATCATTACTAACTTCTAGAATTTTATCCTCCAATATTAATTTATGGTAGAATATTGGGTAATTATTAATGGTATTTTCATGATTTAGGATTCACAAATGACTCACCTTCTCAAACTTTAGTGATGAACCATTAGTAATTACCAATAGATGGCATGGCATCAATAATTATCAATAATAATGAAGTTACCTTTTGGTAAAATTTACAGGTGAAGATTTATTTGCCTAGCTTTTGTTTGTCACTTTTTTATTGGAGTGTCACATTTTAATAGTTGATAATCTTTTATGTTCTTGTAGTATCTTGCATTCTTTCCTTTGTTTTACTTTAGAAATTCCTTAACATTTGTAATAATGTTACAATTGAACCGTCTGAAATCTATTTAGGAAAAAATACAACACCATTGAAAGTATATATCAATTATCGAAGGAAAGTTTAGTATAGCTATTAAAAGTATTGTGTTAGAAAGAATAATAGGGATTCAAGGAGATTATCCTGATTTTATTGGTTATTGGACTCACGTATAGAAAGGTAATTAAAAGGTGAGAGTTGAAGGAAGTTCCTATGGATGTGGAAAGGAGGTATATATATGAAATAAGGACCATGTCTTTTAATCATAGATGGGGAGCTTACCTATCATATGAGAGGACTTACTCCTAAGAGATAGCCCATAAATGTACAAAAATAGTCATGTGACAGGTGAAGAATCTTTAAGTTAAATTCAATACCCGTAACCTTTCGGACATAGATCATGTTATCATGTAGAAATGTATGTTGGTGATTAGTATGCATGCATGATGAACCGTATGGCTATTTGGTGATATGTATGTATTGACTTCTTTCTTTACCTCCTGCTAGTGTACTGAGTCAATTGTAGAACCAAACAAATGTCATATCCATAAGAACTTGTCTAAAATTTCAAGTAACTTTAATTTGTATTTACTTGCTATGAAGTGTGCTATAAAATAGTGTTGATGATGTTTGTTGCAAATGACTTAAATAAGGTTTAAATATGTTTTTGGTCTCTTAACTTTCAGTGAAAATTAAAATTAGTCCATCTCTAAAACTTTGGACCAATTTAGTCCACCAACTTTAGAAAGACGTGAATTTAATCCTTTTAACAATATTTTGGTAAGTTATTTAACATTTCAAATGTGTTTCATGATAGCATTTCAACTAACACTGAAGCATAAATGTGTCACACAATATAAACAACTCAAATGCTATCATGAAACATGTTTGAAATATCAAATAAACTTAACAAAATTTGGTTAAAAGGACTAAATTCTCACATTTTTAAAGATGAAGACTAAATTGGGCAAAAGTTTCGAAAAAGGACTAATTCCAATTTTCACTGAAAGTTAAGGGACCAAAAACATATTTAACCCTTTAAATAAAGCTAAGACAACATTGAAAATGAACCAATATGAATGCATATTCATATTGGCTTTCACCTATCTTCTTCAATTGTACATTTACTGATTCAGTATATACCAATGTAGGTATTCAATGTCATTGAAAGTTCTTAGCTCATTCTAAATTAATCCCTTGAGTTTAGAACCTAGGCATTTCAATCACATTGTTGATTCCTCCATCATTAATGAATGAATCCATACTTTAAGTGCAAGACTTTTAACTCAACTAAAACATTTAAATATATTCATAGTATTCAAACTCATGACCTTGGCTTCAAGATTAGTTTCACAACTAAACCTAAATCAGTTATGTAAGATGAGTGATTAGTTCATCCAAACATTAAAGCATAAACCAACTTATTAATATGTGAATAACAATAATGGTATTTATAAAATAATAGTAGTATAGAGAATTAGAGTAGATTACATCAAACCACAATACAAGGGAGTTTAGACACTCTTGTTGATAATTCTAACTACACCCATAATGAGTTGTTGTCCCTTTCTAATTAGGGGTTGCAAAATTAGTAGTGGTCAGCAGGCCAGCTTGCCAAAATGGGACAGGTCGAGTTGGAATTATCATCTCATCAACCTATTTTGTCCCAACCCTCTAAATTGGAGGGCAAGGACGGATCAACCCTTCCCGACCCACTAGCCCGTTTTATTTTTATTTTATTTTTAAAATTAAAATTTTAAATAAACAAATAAAATATTAAATTTTATGTACTAATTTTTTGTAAAAATGTAATACTATTATAATTTAAATCATTAACACTTACAAATTAAGTTCTAATTATTAGTTATAATAAAGTAATTTAGCATGGAATGTAATAAATATTTTAATTTATCTAATTAAAAATATTAATTAATCAATTAAAAGCTTAGGAAATATTTATATGATTAAATATGTTTTTAATATTTATTTACAAGTGTGTGTGTGTGTGTGTGTGTATATATATAGAATAAATTTAAAAATAATAAAATATAATTAAAATATAAAATAAAAACAATTGGGGGGTGACCCTGCCTTGTGGTGAAGAGGGTTGAAATTTCTAACCCGTTTATCAATGGCAGGCTAGCCCGACCCGACATGTTTTCGGTAGGCCAAGGGTGGGTCAAGCCAAAATGGATCGAGTTGGCTATTTTGCCACCCTTATATTTCATAACTCTCTTAAAATGTTACAATGAATATAGAAAGAGTATTCTAAGAAAAGTTCTAAGAGAAGAGCTACCTAAACCGGAGTAGCATTATGTTTTCATAGAAAATAACGATTAACACTCAACTATAGTCTATAATGATCAATGGCAGAGGTTTCCTCCTGTGTAGGATTTTCTTGAGACTCAAGCTTTTGCTCTGGTGTTTAGCCTTGAGGTTTCCTCTCTATAAAGCTTTCCTCTAGGCTCGACTCTTCCTCTTGGTGCTTAATCTCTCTAGATTCAATCTTTTTAGATTTCCTTCACCAAGGATTTCTTCCATGGCTCAATCTATGCTTTGTTGCTCAATTGTGCAAAAAAATGAATTTTTCTTAATACCCTCTCAGTGTTTAGAATCAATTTTAGAGCTCAGCTACACAACTCTTCTATTTGCAAAAAGTGTTGCATTTCAATCAAAAACTCATTAAATTCATACCTAGCTAACTCTTCATACCTTTCCACTCTATAAATAAGAGGTTCCCCCTTGTACACTACTTTTTGGATAAATAAGAATTGATGATGCATATTTTATTCTTCTTGTTCTTGAAAAGGTCAAGTATAAAATAAGGGGTATTTCTCCTAGGCTCTCCACCAAGGAACCTTCCTTGGGTAAGTGATTGCCCCCAAGTTTCCATTGAAAAATTTGGGAAAGTTTAAAGTTTTTCTTTGCACTCTTATCATCTTCTACTACCATCCATTAGTGAGGAGGGATGCTTCCATAACTTACCTTGTTTATTATGTTTGTGTGATTTCTACTATGATCGTATGTGTGGCACGTGAGTAGGTGATAGTGCAAGTGATGAAGCACATCAATAAAGAGTGGACATATCTTAGTCTTAGGGAGTTTGTATATATGTATTTTTTTTTTTTAATTTTGTTCTCCTTTACACAAAATAATTATAAATTTGTTTTGAAAAACCCATTTCTTCATGGGGAATATTGTAAATATATATATATATATAACATTTTCTATGATTGTGTGACAACTTGGTAGACCATATGCGATCAAATGATGCACTGTATATTGTGTTTAGATTATCTATTCAATGCATTTCAATAGATGATTAACGAGAAGTATAATATAGGTAATTTGACACTAAAAGTGGGATTGTGTGCACTTATCATTTAATGAATATTTCACTTGACAAATGATATACGCATTTTCATAATTCAATGACTTTTAGTAAAAGTCATTGAATTAGGATTTAGGGTTTAGGATTTAGGGTTTAGGATGTAGGGTGTAGGGTTGAAGGTATTTATAAAAAGTCTTTTACTACACTTTTTTCCCCTTTCTTTCAATTTTGTGGCTTCTTCTATATCCACAAAGTTCACTAAGATCTACACATTTTTTCCTTTGCTCGGTTATGTTCAAATTGTGTATTGTTAATTTTATTAAATGAAATAGTTTATGGATTACACATTTGATTATTTCTTCTTTTGTTGAATATTTTTTATTTATTGTTTACTTTTTTTAGATGAGAATGTTGAATTATCAATTTTAATTATTTAATTTTGTAAACCCTTAATTTAATTATAACATATAAAACATTGATTTAATTGGTCTTTTGGTTCTCATATGTTTTTTTCACTAAATACCTTCAAAGTTTTTTATAAAAATTTATTTGTAAGAAATTTATATCAATAGTTGCATATTTTACTATAGCAAACAGTTGAAAAATACTTATAACTTGCAGATTTTTCTATCAACTTCTTTTTATAGAAAATATATATGATTTTTAATGTAAAAAGTTTATTACAAGAAATTCCTTTCGGTTTTCTATGGTAAGAATTCCTTTCTAAGTAATACATGAAGATTTTCTTATGTAAAATTATCCTAAAAAATTATATATATAAATACTTGCATTTATATTAATTAGAAAATATTTTCTGTGAATCATTTTTTTGCAGTAAAACTAATGAAAAATATATATTTTATTTCTTTTAATGATTAAATTAACAATATTGTTATATAACTATTGTTTTATTTTTATTATAATTATTATTTTAAAAGATATAAAAAATAAATAAGTATTTTATTTGTATTCACTTAATCTCTCCTTCTAAAATAATAATTCATTCTGCAGAACAAATGGCAGGAACAATTCTCCAACACTCATCGGACACCCCTTTAAGAGAGTATATTTTATTTCTTTTCTCTCTATCATTTATATTATATGATCAATACTCGTCTCTTATTTTCTTTTCATTTTCTCTTCCAATTTGTTGTTCAACATTCCTAAACTCTCTAGAATTAACAATATTTAGTTGATGTTAATTGATTTTCTTTTAAAAAAAACACCATTAATTACATACATCATAAATATAAACCTTTATAAAAATATTTACTGTTTTATTCAATCATGTTTAAAAACTGCTATAATGTAAATTCTTTTAGAACATATTAAAATTTATGTAATAATATTTCAGTTTTATTATTGTTTAATTTTGATGAAATTTCGATAAAAATATTTGTGATAATGTAAAATTACAATTTAAAGATAATAAAATGTAAAATAAAAATCTATAAATGAAGTCTGACACGTGATGTTTCTTTTTAAAGACAAAATCTGTAGCCTAGCCTTGTTAGAAAAAATAAATAAAAACAAGGAAAAATATTAAAAGATTCATCTCATATATAATACACGAAGTTCCAGATATACAACCATAATCAATTGTCACTTTTAATTTGATGCCAAAAAAGTAGGATCTGGAAATGCATGTGCTTTGGACCTTCTTGTCTTTCAAAATAAGATATCATTTTTTATGTTTTCAATATTTTTTATATTATCTCTTCAGACATGTACAGCTTTTTCATGCATATTTTACAAACTACTCATCATTACTTTATTTCACTAATAATAATTCTAATAACCAAATCATAGATTACTATAAAAAAAATAAGACATGGGCCATTTATTTATTTAGTTCCATTTCTGTGAAAATTAAATAAACATCGAGTAGATTTCGACTGTTAAATTAACATATTCTGAATGCTCTGACACTGGTGAAGATCTTCCAAACATGTTGGATTCTCATGGAAAAACATCACATGTTACTATTGTTGTCAAGTGTTGGTGATGATATTTTCTTTTTCTTTTCTTTTCTGCATGAGAAAATGGAATCCATGGAATCCAATTCACCAACTTTGATTATTAAATAATTTAGCTTACTAATATGTAATTTTTAATTCAATTTTAAAGGTGTTATATTTCTATAAAATTATATATAATGAGTATTTAGAATTTAAAAGAGAAAATAGTGATTATTTTTAAATGAATAAAATATGTATATGGATTTTTTTTTATCGAAATAAGTTAACAATGTCGGAGAAAAAAATATACAAATAAAATGTATTATTTGATGACACAATTATCATTTACATATAAAAATAATATTTAATGGATGATATTACCAATCATTTTTATTTATATTAAAACTCAATATAAATTTTATTCAATACTTTTCGGGATTTTGATATAAGATTTACAGAGGGTGTGATATCACTTACATAAATATTAATAAATTTATTATATAATGATGTTTGTAATACAAGTGATATATATATATATATATATATATATATATATATATATATATATATATATATATATCACTGCATTGAATACATTTATTGTTTTATTGTTTTAAAAATTAGGTCGAATCGATTGACAGATCCAATCACTTTAAAAGAAAAAAAGCATGGAATGAACAAAGAAAAAATCGAACACGTTCAAAAACTAGTATAAAAAACCGCTCTCAATATGTCTTTTTAATTTTTTTTTATTTTTATTTTTAATTTTAAAGATACTTTTATATACATATCAATTATTTCTTCAATTTCTTCTATTAGGCGTCAATTATTTTTCAGTAATTATTCATTTTTTATCTAGTAAATCATACAATTTGGTCACTTTTATATTTGTAACTTTTTTCATCCCAATTATTTTTAATTTTATTTCTCAAGATATTACTTACTATTAAAAATTACAAACCCAAGCTTATTCCACAATTATTAAATTAACAAAGGCTATGATTATTAAATCCTGAAAGTGTAATGAGTGACGGGTTTATAAACGAAGACTATATATATATATATATATATATATATATATATATATATATATATATATATATATATATATATATATATATATATATATATATATATATATATATATATATATATATATAATAAGTTTACTTAAGTTTCAAATTTTTCAAAAGAGGTATTTTTATTTAAAGTTCTATTAATTTATTTTTTGTTTAATTGAATGTTTGTAATGATTTTCACATTATTAGTTACCGCAATCAAAAAACATTTATCATGACTATTATTAATGTATTTGACGATAGATTTATTACTTCATATCTTTTTAAAAAATGAAATAAAAATTATTTTCCATTTTACATCGTTCAATTAACTAAAAACATAAAATTAAAAATTCAATAATAAAATACAAATATTTTGAATACTTAATAAATAAAAAATAATAATAAAAAATCAATTAAAAATATTTAAATTTATAAAAAACTTTTTAACGACAAATTTATAACAAATGTGAAATTTAATTAACATTGTTCATTCAAAGTTGGATGCTTTAAGAATTGACGGTTTCGTTGATATTCTATTTTGAAAGTAGAAGTAATTTTGGCGAATTTTCGTGAATTGTTAAACACCCAACTTAGGATATAGACACTCCTTCAAATCAAACCATCGTTTTCGTGAGAAAAGAAAAGTAAGAATTTTGATGCATTTGTCTTCTTTAATCAATCAAGATCATGATTCAAACACTTATATTTGCCAAAATAAAATATTATTGTCGTTGTACGGAACACCTAATTAAACAAATTATCTTTTCGATTGAAGTTTTATTGACAAATATTTTTACAAAAAAATCTCGATGAATTCCATAAATTCCAAAGTGTCCAATTTCTTTTTCTTGTATAGAAATTTCGACACTTAAGTTACTTTTCAAATTAATGCAATATAATAATAAATTATTAATATTTTAAAAGGGTCATTTATTTATATCATTAATAGTTTCTAATGTAAAGTAATCATGTTCTTATTATGTTTCTAATGTAATTATTACTAGCAAGTAATCTTATTTAATTTTTTAATTCCAAAGGTTAAGAATTTATTCATTTCTTTAATATAAGATGTTATACGGACATATTCCGTCCATACATATAAATAATTAAATATTGAAAATAATAAAGTTAGAAGATATTTTAAATATAAAACAGACACGGTAAGTTAAAATTATATACTCGTTTAAAAAATTATTTCGCGATCAAACCATAGGTATCAACTTTATTCTATCAGATAGGTGAAGTAATCCATAGAAGCTGGTTCATATTCTAAAATTGATTGTAGTTTTAAATTTATATCCAACTAATTCACTGCTTTTTTATTTTTCGTTTTAAAAAAGTTGAAACAAAGGTTTAAAAATAAAATATTTACTTTTAAAATTTAAGTCGGATTGACAAAATTAATTTAAATATTTAAACATAGTAATTCGATATATAAATTATAACATGTCTATATATTTTATTAAAATAATTATATTTTAATTTTGTAATATAATTATAATTTAACAAAAAAAACACATTTTTTTAGTAATTGGGGATACAAGAGAAATTTAAATCCACAATCATAATTTTTTTTTTATATTTCTATTCCTATACTTTGAAGAACTAAATCAAGTAATATTAAATTTTTTAAATTACATTATTATGTAATTAATTTTGATAATATCTTTTACAATATTAGCTTTCACTATATCAACATTTTTTATTATATACAATTCCCTTTCTTTTCTTCTTGCTTATTATACCAAAAAGTTTTATAGACACATAAATAAATACATACATATATACATACATATATATATATATATATATATATATATATATATATATATATATATATATTCTTAATAAAGTGTTCTTATTGGTTCATATATATCAAGTAGGGAATAGGACATGCTCCCTATCTATCAACCAAATAGTAGAAACGTAGAAAATGAAACCGTGAAAGTGAAATTTTTGAGAATGACGTGAAAGTTCTTCCATGGAATCAAACAAGGGAAAACCAAAAGTAAAAGATGAACACAACACAAGTCTTATGTCATATAATTCTTGTATATCATAAATGATCGAGAAATGTTGAATTAAGGATAAAGTAACGATAAAATATTACCCAAATCACTTATTATAAGTGATTACGTGATGGTGTATATATAAAAATATTGTACTCGTAATTATCATGACATTGATTGGTTAGGAGGCTATCTTGTTGAACCAATCTTATCTTTTTAATGGAAAAAGAAAATTGTTCAAAGTTCTTCCAAGATAAGCTTGCATAATCGGTGATTATTCAAGAACTCTTTTTTTTTTTTTTCTGACTCAGCCTTTCAATGGAATCTACAAGCATTTAGATATTGAGATTTGTTTTTCACACCGACCATGGTTAAGAAACTATATTATTTTGTTAAGGAAGAAAGCTCAGGAACATTAAATTTATGAAAATATATATTATTTAGAACAAAATAAGTTTGTGCAAATTAGAGATTGTGACCATGATTTACATGTTACTATTAATTAATCCATTTTGATTTGAATGTGTTGTTGTCATTAAGAGCATGGTCGAACCTTGATCAATGGCTAATTGGTGATTTACAATTGAAATTATTCTCATTTTTAAGACTCCACAATCAAAATTATCCATATATATAAATTATAGATTTAAAGAAGTATTAACCTCAAAATTAAAGTGGATTTTATTGGATATATTTTAAAACAAATAATATATATTGAGATGTGGAGATGTAACATGTTAATTAATTAAAAAACGTCTCGTATCAATATATTGTTACAACTATAAATTTTAAAATAATATAGGATATATATTATCATTCTGTGAGGTTCTATCCGTTTTATCGTTTTTTTACGGGAAATGAAAAAAACTAATATAAAATACTAAACCCAGTCAAAACAACATAAAGTGTAACTCAAGTTTAACATTAAAATATGATGAGATGAGTTCAATGACTTCTGAAATTTTGAGCCACTGAATTGAATTAAACTTGTGCATGGAATGGGTTATGGAATGAATAGGGTATTAATTATTTTATTACAAATTTAGTTTATAACAAATAAATTTAGAAATCTCTCTCATGATTTTTGGAAATTTTTATTTTTTAAATTTGTGTAAACTAATTTTGACTTGGGGAATATTGTTTACTTTTTTATTCTTCTCTTTTAAAATTTTATGAAGAAAGTTATCCAAAAACAAAATCTTAAATGTTAGATAAATCGGCTTTCTAGCCAAACCAGAAAAATGAACTACCTTTAATATTAGAGAAATGTCAACAAGTATTCCTGAACATTAGAGAAATGTCAACATTATTTAAGCATCCACGGAAATAAAGGTTGTATTAAAACATTATTAATGCTTCTCACTGAATTTTGAATAAAGCATAGTGTTAACTGGTGTCGTGATTAAACAATAATTAATATACATTTTTATATTAAAAGTTAAAATAATTAAGTTTATTAGTTAAAATAATATAAATGTAAATCATAGATTTTATAAAGACAATTATTCTTTGAAATTTTAAAACAATAATTTTGATACAAAATAACTTCAAAATCTTTAACGTCTTTATTGACAGTTTAGATAATTTTTTTTTTTTTATATTCGAAGTCTCAAATTAATATTTTAATTTTTTTTAACTTTTTAAACATATAACACTATTTTTTTTATATTTCTATTAATTTAAAAAAATTTATGTTTAATTATATTTTTTTAATAATATTAAAATATAATTATTTTATTATTTAATTATTTTTTAACTTTTATTCATAAACATTAAATAAAATATTAAATATATGGATAATATTTATGACAATTTTTCCTTTTAAATAAAATAAAACAATATTAAGAGTTATTATGTAAGATTTTATTTAATATCAAAATTAATAATAAACTTTTACAAAATTTAATACATATCAATTATCTTTATCCGGTTTACACCTGTTAACAAAACCATTTAATAAAAGAAGACAAAATTTTCTATTATCCGGGAACAAACTTTCTATTCTCCGGGAACTTGTCGATGACAACTTTTATTTGATTGTTGTTACATAATCACTTGCATCCATTGCGCATAACATTATTAATCAATTTTAAGTCTTTTAAGTGTGGAAGTTTTTATGATAATTAAATGAAACAAACCAACTTGACTTAAAAGCCAGGTTAAAAATTTCTCTCACTTGAGCATTATAAATTACTATTCACATTTTCCAACTTAACTTCAACACATTCTAATTTACCCTGGTTGCTCAAGAGTGAAGACAGAAAAGAATCACTTGTGTTTCCAACAAAAGCACCTAAATAATGCAGATTTTCATTTCATTTAAAGCACAATTCTATCTGATCACAGAACTCTCTACATTTACAAAGGTGAATGAAACCATGCTTCCTAGCTGATTAGAAGACTGCAGCTTTTAGTCTCCTTCCCAACTCCTTTCTGTTCAGAGAAAAATGATCATATTGTTAACATCAAAGCAAATATTTTCTATGTCAGAAAAAGATTAATGAACAAAAACTTGAATTCAGCACACCTCATAAGTTGCCTATCAAAGCCTGAAGCAGCCAAGAGCCCTCTATTCTCTTCAGCCCTTCTAAGGAGGTAAGGCATCACCATTTCCACAGGTCCAAATGGCATATACTTGCTTACCTGAAACCCTGCATTGCTTAAACCATATGAAAGTGCCTCTGACATTCCATATAGTTGTGCAAATTCTAGTTTGTTCTTCACCTTTCCAACTCCCAATTCATGAGCTTTTGCCACAGCCAATTTCCCTACACACACCATATCAAACACTTTAGCATGAATACAGTACATGCACCAGCATTGCAAATGTAGGAAAACTATAAGAAAATGAATAGCCTTGTAATTGCAGATTAAACACCTGACTCAATATTATGAGTTGCAAGAACAACTGAATCAGGTCCATTGGCAACCCTCTCCAGCATAAATGATGCACAGTCATTGAAGCAATTGTGTGTGTCCTGAATGGTAGTGTGAATTGGGGATGCATGTCCAAAAGACTCTGCCAATTTACTCTCTGTGGACATGTAAGCACCCCTCACTAATTTGAAACCCATTGGAACTCCCATTTTTTCTGCTGCCTTTGTTGTCAGCAACAACCTGTCCTTGGCATCTTTCAAGTAAGTTTGGATGGTCCCAAACACAATTGGGTTGCTACCTTTGTTGTGCTTGATGGCTGCAGCGTATGTGAAGTAATCAATAGCTGGCTGAACAGCAGTGTGTTCAGCATCAACCAACAGAGGCATGTTAGCCTCCTCACACACTTGACAGAGTTGAAGAAGTCTCTGGTTTGCAAGTTGCAGATCACTCTCTTCTTCCGGGGTTAGAGGCTCTGGTCTCTTCTGTGTGTGGTACAAAGGGCTTGTTTCTGCGAAAATTGGGAGAGAATCTTGCTTCCATGGAAAAACGAATGAAGGGTCTTTCTGTTGCCATCTTAGAAGGTCACTGAGTCTTTCAAGCAATGCCATGGGGCATATTGCTGTGATTTTCACAATGTTAAAGCTCACCTGTCACATCAGAGATTAAATTTTGCTGCTAAGTTAAACACCAGAAAACGCATAAAAACACATGAGCATTACAACAAACACGTCAACCGCATGGCCTACCAAACACAATGCAAGAAAATTGACAATGAAATCATTAAAAACTTGGTTTGAAATTGGTAAAAGTGCCGTGTACTGTCATGAAAAGGTATCAATTTTTTTCTCTCAATTCGTACCCTCTGCAATTTTTTCATGGCATGAGTGTGAATCACAGCTCATGTGCAGCAGCAGCAGCAATACCAAACTGCCAACACCATTGTCCTCTTTCTGAGAGGGACCAAAATAACACATCCCACATCAATATCATCGAAAAAAAAAAAAAAAAGAAAACCAAACATGACCTTAAAGGGCATCTCAAGTGGTCACACTATAACGTTGATTTTCTGAAAATGATTTGTGCATGGCACCCACTTGTAGATTCAATCACAGAAAAATCAAACACGCCGCACCGTACGCGTTTCGTTGCAGAGTCCCAAATTACCCAAAATACTAATACCAATTTTAATCTAATGCAAAAGAATTGATCAAAATTTGGTCAATTTCACCCCTTTTTCTTGCCAAACTCATATTTTTTTTTAATATGCAAAATCACGTGGCAATAAAATACACAGTGATTCATTTTGAACAAGTGGTCACACTTTTTTTCTTTCCTACGTTAAACGATATGCATCTCAAAATTATGATCTGGCATACCATCAAAATAAAGTAAACATATATAGAAAAAAAATAAGAGCATTGAAACACCCAATTAGTTGTAAGAAAAAGTATTAAAGACCATTGAAACACCGTAATTAGTTGTAAAAAAAAATATTATAGAGCATTGAAACACCGTAAATTCCGACAAATAGTAATAATTGAAAATCATAATTAAAGAAAAATAGAACATTTGCTTCACACTTATCCCCAAAAAAAAGGCGCAGAATTCAACCAAACCCATGTCAGAGAAGGCTACAAAAATATTTTATCAACTGAGGTTTTCAGTTCTAGTAAAATTTTCATCATCAAAACTTCGTGCACCCATTTTTTTTTCATTGACTAATTTTTTTTCTTTTATTTTTAATTATAAACAAAGTTTCACTGATAAGAGATGTTTTAGGAAGGGATCTAAAACTCGGAAGAAGAAAAAAAAAACACTGAAGTCAAGTGGGACCCACTCCACCAAATCTCGGTCATTCTCCCATTGCATGTAAGAAAAAAATGAAAAACCAAAGAGAATGAAGAAAAAGAAGCAATTACAGAAGAAGGTGGAAGCGATTTGCTGACAGTAACAGTGTCAAGGAACCCATTGAGGTTCCGATCACACCCCTCGTTATCGTGCGCATCCTCCACGCCGTACACGAGCATGCCGCGCAAGCCGGCGTCGTTTAGCGCCCCGATGCTCTTGCTGGCGGTGACGGCGTCCTCGCCGGCGCAGAAGTGCGAGAAGAACGTCTCGCGCGTGGCGTACATGACGAGATCCCGCGGCAGCCCACTCTGGAACAGCGGCGACCTCGTCACCCACATTCCCAGGTCCACCATCGGCCCCACCGCCGTCGCATGAAGCATTGCTGCCGACCGGAGCAGCCGCCCGGTGGACACCGATGCGAAAAGCCGCTCCGCGTCGTCTATCCCGAGCGCCGCCTCAGCCGGCGCTTTTGGCGGCTTCTCGAAGAGCGCCGGCTGCGTGATGGCAGGTGTCAGAGAGGGATGCACCGTGTTGAGGGGCTTGGTGGACGTGTTGTAGCGGGATCCCTTGAAAATCCTGCGAGGAATCACGCGTGTGGCCATTTCTACTATGATGTTGGTTTTGGAGGAGATTAAGGTTTGTGTTGTGTGTGTTCTTTTTTTTCCTCTCTCTTGTTCTTGTTGCTATATCAGGTGTGGAAAATGTTGGAACATGGGTGGTGTTTTATAGGCACAGAGGTGAGAAAATGGGTGAGGGTTAAGAAAGGAAAACACAACACTTCAATTAAGTTGCATGGAGTCAGCGAGTGAAATAAGATGAGAGTGGTCAACTTGAGGTAATTTTTTATTTTTAGTAAACCAAATAAAAACATTTTTCTTATTTCCTTTCTAATTTTTTTTTCCAACCTGATTCCATGTAATGCCTTCAACTTGCATAGTGGAATGGATAAATACAACACATTTCATAAATGCTTTAATTATTTGTTGTCAATAAACTTAATCATGAAAATTATGAATACAATTAATTCCTTTCTCGGCCCTAAAATAATTACAAGTTTATTCTTTGGAAATATAAGAAAGAACATTTAAATTTTTTTTTAAAAGATCCGACAATTAGAAAGGAATGAGAAGAATATAATAAAGTTTTGATTCATTTAATCCATCCATTCTATAATTACTGCAGTTTAAAGTTTTCTACATAAATTAAGGAAATTACCACATTTTAAGATAATTTTATTAAGATTAAATTAAATTTTAATTTTTTTCATAAAATAAATAAAATTAAGTGTCTATTAAAAGCTTTTATTTATTTATTATCCAAAAAATTTATATTAATTGGAATAGCGTAGTCATTTGATCTTCTAGTTTTAAATAAAACACTATGAGTTTGGGTAAAAAGAAAAATTGAAGTTATGTTTTTTTTTTTATCAAACACACATGGTGAATCAATTCTTTTTTAATATTAATTTATAAAATAATATGACATTTTTCTTATAAAAAATAATTAAAATTTCTAAACATCAAATTTTGTTGTTGTTCAAGTTGGTATATTTAAGATTACAATATCAAATAATTATATCATTGACAAAAAAATTAATTGAAAAGTATAAAAATTTTAAATAGTCACTACAAAAAAAAATCTTAATAGTAACTAATTTTAGTGAACAATAATTGTTAGTAACTATAATGACCAATTTAAATACCAATTTATAAACCTAACAATTATTGGTTACTAAAATAGTCACAGTATGAATAAAAAATTATAATTGGTCACTAAATTGATCTTTAAAATTAGCTAGCATAATGGCAACCAAAAATGGTCACTAAAAATTACCTACCAAGATCTTGGCTACCAAAATGACTTAGTTTCTAAATTAGTCTCTAATTAATTAGTGACTAATTTAGTAATCAATTATAATTTTTTTATCTATAATAGTGATTATTTTAGTAACTAATAATTTTTAATTTTATAAATTAGTATCTAAATTGGTCATTATAGTAACTAACTTTTTTTTTTTAAATTGGTTTTTAATTTATGATTTTCTTGTAGTGATATAACAAATATTTCTTATTAAATATTTAATTTAAAATGCTTAAATTGATGAAAAAACATAAGCTTAATTAAATTTTTTTAATCTAAAAACTCATAAATAATGAATAATCATTATACCCTTAACTTTGGTTCAAAGATATAAAAACATTAAATAAAGTTAAATATTAAAAAACATAATTAAAATTTTTATTAAGATATCCTTATATATGGTTGAATAAAGTTATTGCATTAGAGGAGAAAGAAAGAGTAATTAATTTAAATATTAATTAAGAAAAAATATTTCATTAAAATGTGAAAACATTAAAACTTTGTTATATAGATAAAAGTCGTGCTCATTGTGAACTACTAAAAATTCGTTCATCCGGAATGAATTTATGGTAAAAAATTGACTCGTGAATTCGGACTTAAAAAAAACCACCTCCCTATTAAGTAATAAAGCTTACAAGTTAAAAGCTTATCCACTATCAGTTAGTTTTATAAATTATTTTTTAAAACAAATCCACGGAAACTTCTAACTTAATAAGTTAATTATCAATTTAAAAGCTTATAAGTTAATTATCTTTTGATTACTGATTTTGTCCAAAAGTGTTAAATTGGTCATCCAGTTTTTTAAAATGTCAATTTGGTCCTAATTTTTGGAAAATTGATGTAATATGGTATTTTTGTTAAATTTCTTGAAACGGATCAAAGATTTTTTATCAAAATTGTAGTTGTTAATAATGATTATTTGCTTTATTGATGTAACTAACATAATCATAGTGTCAATTTTGATAAAAAATTATTTATTCGTTTCAATAAAGTTAACTAAAAAGACCAAATTCCATCTATTTTAAAAATTGGACTAAATTGAAATTTAAAAAATTTGATAACCAATTTGACACTTTTGAACAAAAATAAGGACTAAAAGAGTAATTAAACATTTTATAAACCATTTTTTTAAACAAACTCGTATTATCTTTGATACAAATATAAAAAAGATAAAACTATTTATATGATGTTATTAAATACTATAATGCACCAATACTTCGATTTAAATCATGTGATATTTTACCAGTACTTATCAATCAAGTATTTAATTTATAAAATAATAATATTTTTATGATAAAAATAACTTATAATTTTTTATTTTGACAACAAATAATATAAATAATTTTATATATTTTATAAAATGTATCGATCTTATTATCTTTATATGCACTTATTATATTCGTGTGTCACAAATATATATTTCTGTTTTTTTAAATTATATTATTAGTTTTAATAAAACATTAATTATTAAACCAAGTACTATGAGGATAATTATTTCATCCTTTCATCCCTATATCATAACATTAATATTTATTTGGAATTGTGAAAGTAACAATCAAACAGACAAAAAATATTACTATAAAATTGGACTTTGAACAGAAACTAAATTAGTTTACATGTTAAAGAAAAAACTTCGTAACCACAATTGACCATGTCATAAAAGTTTGTAAATTAAGCTGTTAGAAGCATTAAAGAGCAGGAAACGTGGAACGTTTGTAACGTTGAAGAGTCCACGTAGATATGAGGTGGCTACATAGGAATGTGCAATGGCTCGCGTGTATCCACCTTTTCTTTTCATCTTGTTCTTTTTTAATAAATCCAAATTCCAACGCATGAGAGAGAACTTGGTTATTTGTTATCGTCGTAGCATCCCAAAAACTGCTAACATTCTCAACCAATTACTCTATTTCTACTTCCACTGTTGCAGCTTTTCCCGCAGAACTATTCATTGATGGAATCTAATTCAGATTCTCTCTCCTATTACATCTTATGGGTAAGGATAAACTTGGTTTCACATCATGTGACAACTCTTATATAAAGATAAAATGGTTATAAAAAAGATACTTCTATTTTTGTTAAAAAAGAAAAAAAAAAGGCAAAAGTCCGTATCAAATAAAAGTAAAAATTTTGGAGTGTCCAAATTCCATCGTCTTAGAGATTGACGAAAGAATTAACTTATACTTTAATTACATATACTTTAATTTTTTTTCTTTTGATTTTGATAAGGGATTGGTAAAAGAATCAACTTAAATTTGTTGTTGTTATTGTTGTTTTTCCATGACATTTTTGAACGTTGTTGTAACGTCCCACACGAGCTAATTGTTATATTGTTTCATTTTCCACACACAAAGTTAACCCTTAAAATGTTTCAGGCCTCTTACTACTCTCACCACTAGAGTCAGTACGCTCTATGTGAGACTAACTGACTCTTTAGAGCGTCAAGATGCAATCCTTATCTTGAATCCTTACTAAATTATATAAATGAGGCACCACCATGAACTTCCACTAACAGGGGTTATGGAATTACGTCCTGACCAACTAAGGCACCACCATGAGATCTCACCTAGAAATTCATGGGATTACGCCCTAACCAATGAGGCACCACCACGAAACTATCTAGAATTATGTCCTAACCATACCTACAACATGTTCCATGAATCAATTTACCTCATCATTCATACCAATTCCATGTCACTCTTTATAACCAATCATCCTATACATATTTCATGTCAAACTCATGCCAAACTCACCATTCCAGCCCATACAATCAGATCTTACATGCATATTCATATACTCCATACTTTAAATAGGGTAATCCAAAACAAACTTACAATTAACAACCAAAAGCATGAAAAAGAACAACCATGGAGCAATTCCCGCACCAGTCTCGCTCAAGCCAGGGACCCTCGCTCAGGCGAAAGAGGTCTTTCGCTCAAGCTACAGGTCCTCA
The DNA here is from genome assembly GCF_037176805.1 of Vigna unguiculata. Lineage (NCBI taxonomy): Eukaryota > Viridiplantae > Streptophyta > Magnoliopsida > Fabales > Fabaceae > Vigna > Vigna unguiculata. The sequence goes on from NC_140795.1 coordinate 9,099,886, forward strand.
CTTAGGCGAGACTGTCAACAGAGAACCCTAAAAGACTCTCGAGTTCTCGCTTGAGCGAGGCCACCCATCGCCCAAAGGTGAGGTTCCTTGCTTGGGCTACAACTACAACGACGTGCCTCAAGCTCCCACACGTTCTCGCTTAGGCGAGCCCCTCTCGCCTGAGCGAGATAGTACCTCGCTCAAAACGAGAGCTCTCCGCCTAAGCGAGAGCTCGAGTATGAACCTGGGCATGTTTCTGCTAGTCTCGCCTAGGCGAGACAGGCTCGCTTGGGCGAAAATGTCAGATCTCATCACTGTTCTCCCTACAACAACCATACATTCATACCCAAACAACAATACAAAGCCATCCAAACATTAACAATAGCACATCAACCATACAATCGTGAAAACAATGGCAAAATAAGCAAGAACCGAAGTAAACAAGCAAGCCCTAGCTTCCCTTACCTGAAAAGAGGCTAATAACAGATTGTGACCCTTAAGCCAATGAACCCAGCAGCTTCAGGAGCAGGTTTAGGAATTGGAACAACGACACAAAAAGAATAACAGGATTACTACTATGAACCCTAACAAAACCACGAAAACAAACTTAGAAAGGAGGGAGTACAGTTTAAGGACCAACTTACGTGACACGAGGTGAGCTTTTGAGCTAGTGCGAACAAGAGGGAATCAAACCCTAGTAAAGCTCTGTTTTAGGGAAAAGGGAGAGGAGTGAGTACTGTTTTTTTCCAAGTGAGGACAGAATGAGAGGGTTTGTCTGTCTTATGGGCTTTGGACACCCTATGGGCTAACCCTTAGACCCATTAGATTGGGGCAACACTTAAACATTAGGGCAGAGAATATAAGTGGGCCTTACGGTTGTGACCTGGAAATAATCAAGTTATATATGAACCTATTATCAACCCATATATCAACATACAATATCTTTTTTATTTTATGGAGATCACCCATTGTTTTTACTTTCATTCTTTAAGATATGGAAGCTGCAATATTACATTTTCTTTTTTTCATTTTGGAAATTGAAAATGAAATTGGAATGTGTTGAATGGGTGAGTTATATGTATAAATTTATGCAAAAATAGTGGGTTTGATGATATCATCTAATATTAAATGGTATGAGAAAAAAATTTATTTGAAAAAAAAACTGTATAATTTTGTTTAATTAAATATTAAAATGATGGTTAAAAGTGTGAGAACCTAGAAAATAGTTTAAAAGTAATAGTAAATTTTAAAAGATGACACTATAAATTATAATATTTTAATAATAAAAAGGTAAAGCTATAAATAAGTTTTATATTAATCGAAATTCATTTTATAAAAGTTATTATCTTTCTTAACTTTTCTCTACCTTCTCTCTATACTTTTAGCCTCATTCTTTACCCTTTTTAAGATCTAAAATCGTGTGAAGAACATACTAAGTTTACCTTTTACCATTTTTATGATTGTTATAGGTTTTTGAGTTGTAAGGAATTTCTCAATGCATGTGGCTCAACTATGCTTAAAGTGAATATCTCTTGATCTATAATCATAATGATGTGCATAGATTCTAATTTGGAGTTTTGTTGTTATAGTTAAGTCATTTTATGAGAGACACAACTCTAGAGAGCATTTATGAGAAATATGACAAAATAGTGTAAATAATGACATTGTTCGGTGTTGTTATTTGCACGAGAATTGTCTTTAAATAAAAAAATTATGACAGTTTAACTGTCATTATATACAATTTCTAAATGCCACTTTATGCAGTGCATTAAATGGTGTGTGTTGCGGCGGTTCGCGTCAGACTGCCATATTATACATTGTGACGGCAGAATTTGTGGCGGTATGCAGACCTGCCACAAGTGCAAAATATGACGGTCATAAGTGTCGTTTTATGCACAAAATAACCGTCGTATTTAACACGATTTTTTGTAGTGGGGAAACTAGTTTCAAATTTAAATATATTGTTATAAGATGAGTTGTGATCAATGTGTGATTCTAGAATGTTATAATTTGTTGTATAGAGAATGAAACTATGTGATTGGGTTGAATTGAATGAAAATATGTGTAGTATGTTAATGTGTGATATAATGGTTGAGTTATTAGATTTTAAATGATTAAATTGAGATTTTATTACTTGGACTATGAATTTTGGATTGTCTTAGTATTGTTGTTTGTGGACCTTAATTGATTTGGCTATTGCCTAATTTGATTTATATGATGATTATTTTCAACTAAAATAAGGTATTTTAAACTAAGAAGGGACTAAAGTTGCACAAATAGTCAATTTTGACAACCTGTTCAAGTTAATTTCGGAGTTAAACTCTGATCGTTGAATTATACCACAAAGTTGTTGGGCACCACTCGCAGAACTAACGTTAGTGAGCTCTGGTGGTGTCAAGCGATCCCCTGGTCGCTCTAGGTGCTCACTTCATAGTGAGCACCAAGAGATTTGGTGCTCGGCACCATGTGTTGGGCGCTAGGTGCCACCCTACTTTGGGTTTTGGGTTGTTTTGGTAAAACTTTGATTCTTGATTCGTTAGTCGTTTGATCAAACTTAAATTTTGACTAGTTTTTGAAATATGATTATTCAGTTTGACAGTTAGGATCTTTGATTTAAGGTTCATGATTAGAGTATAATTATTTTTTCCATTGTACTTAATAGAAATATTATAAGTGAATATTATGCTATTGCAAATAAATGATGCATTATTAATATTTCAATTGAATTAAATGATATGTAATGAGTTTCGATTGAAGTAAAATACATATGTATGACATGTGATAATTAATATTATATGAGAATGTGATGTATGAACTATGTATGAATGTTGTATGCATTTTGAAGTAGTTGAATTTTTACTCTGGTTTGACTTGAATGATATGGAAGGAAATGGTAGTGATTTTTAAGGTGGAAATGTTACTATTTGGATGTTGTGTGGAGTGTATTGATGTCAAAGATCCATAGTGAGACTATCCTGACTCTACTAAGTATTTGAATGAACTAGTTTGACATTGAAGGTTAAATCTACCTATAGGTGATTTACCTAATTTACTTTTTGGTATAAGACGTGACCATGAAATGACAATAAGCTTTGAAGGGGGCGGGGGTGAGTATAACAGGTGCAAGGTCTCAGATTCTAATCAATACACTAAGTCCTATAAAAATATTGTAAGTGCCTTCATAATATTGTAATATTTCTTGATTTGTACTATGAATTTGATGTGTGAGTATAATTATATGCATGTTATTTTATTATGGTCACAATGTATAACTATTAGTATAATTTTAAATAACTCTAGTTTATCCTTATCTTTTGTGTCTGTTATGGTTTTATCCACTTGCAATGATTGTATATTATACTTGAACAGAGAATAGTGGAGGTGAGAGGAATTAATAATCAGATAGTTCTAAATGAATGTATATAAATTGAAGCTATTTATGTTGATTTTTATTATATTACATTAAGTTTCTCTTTCTTTTGCTTAAGCATTATGTTTTTTTTTTAACTTTCTTATGTACATTATTGAGGAATGATGTAATACCTTAAACATACTTATGTAGTTTTTATGTTTAATACCAATTATGAAATACTTTAATTAGTTGAGAAATTTTAGAAATTGAGTTTTAAAAAAATATTAATTGAAATTAAAATTAAAATTATGGACAAGTAGTGCATATAAAACTAGAATTACGGTCATTTCAATACTAAAATTTTTTTCTTGCAAGTTTGATCCTGAGAATATGTTTCTTACATGTTTTCTACGTTGTTGTTTCCATTCTTACCATATGTTTCTTATGTTGTTGTTTCCATTCTTACCATGTTATGTTAAATATTGTTTCCTATGTTATAATTATAGATGACAATGGGTCGGATCGGACATGGATAATGTCCACCCGCTACCTGTCTATTTACCCTTCGGGTACCTATTTAGAAAATATATGTAGATATTTTAAAATATGTGGGCATCGATGGATCTCGTAAATATTTAAAAAAAAATCATGAATTTTAAAACTAAAATTTAAATAACATTACAAAATAAAATAAAATAAAATATAAATTAAATTTTAATTAAACTTAAATTTAATCTAATAAAATATAGATAAAATTTTAATTTTAATTAAATTTAACTTAATAAAACATGAATTAAACTTTATTTTTAAGTTTTTACAGATAACATGTATCCACGGGTACAGATAGTACGATACTTGCACTTGATCCATTTATAGATGGGTATTAAAATACCTGCTACATGCTATCCACGAGTAACAAATACTCGCAGATACAAATTGTCCATTCAGAATTTATTTATGGATACCACAGTCACGGATATATTTGTCATCCCTAATTATAATTTTATTTTTATAAATATGTGAAATGTTAATTTTAATAATTATATCGCCTAACTTTTGTTTTCATTCTTTTAAAATTATAATTCTTTTTTAAAATTAAAATATAATCAAATGTATTTGAAATATTTTAGAAAACATTTTGATAATATTCCTACAAATTTGATGTTTTGAAAAATATAATATTGTAAATTAAATCAAACATTTTTAAAGATAAAAGTTGTTTTTAGGAAATTCAATATCCTTATTTGTAGATCATTTATTTTAAAAAATATCTTTGGAAACTTATTAAATTAACACTAATTATAGTATTAAAAATAAAATTTATATTTAAGATGAAGAAAAGTAAAAAAAAAATTGTCTCTGTAATAACTTAAAAATATATATATATATATATATATATATATATATATATATATATATATATATATATATATATATATATATATGCACGTGTTGGTTTATTTTATTCATGAGCCAACAGATCAACTTCCTTCATCCAGGACAGCTAAATGTACGTTCATACACTGTCAGAACAGCCAGCATCACAATTATTTGTGTGTCGGCGATCAGTTCATTTTCCTTTGTTTATTATTATTTTTTTCATGATTTTTTTTAAACTTTATTTTTCTGATGTTTTTGTTTCTCTCCCAATTGATTGTATTTTACTTCTTTTTCTGCACTAAATAGTTCACAATCTCGAAAATAATAAAAGTAATTAATTATTTGTGTGCAATAGGATGGTAATGCCTTTATATTTCTGAATTACCATCATAATTGATTAGTGAATACTAGATTTTATATTTTTATGAGTACATGTTTGTACATATTATATAGATTGATTAAATAACTTTTTTTTCTTTCTAAAATTTGAATAAAAGATTTTTAAAAAATTTAAAAAATTATATTCAAACTTTTAAATAAAAATTAAATAAAACTGAATTTTTTGTCCGTTTAGTTAAAACTCTTTTAGTTTAGTTTAAAAGTAATTGTTGTTGTCTTTTTATAATATTCATCCAATAATTGCTTATTTTCCATACCAGTTGTTCTCCAAGTCATTTGAATTTTTTCTCCACAGAAAAGTAATATTACATACATATTTTCTTTTATGCTTTTTATTTTCTTTTCTAAGCTTTTTTAGGTAGCATCATCCTTCTAAGTTGTTATACATACCATTCAAACAACCAAAGGGAAGAAAGTCATCCCTTTCTGCACACTATACTCAATCAATCCTCACAACATTATCATACTACTTCTCACATTCTATAAACCAAAGATAAAATTGTAAATTTTATCACTCATTTTACATCTATTTTAACTCCACAAGTATCCAGATTTAATAAATAAAAAAAGTTATGAAGATCAAAAACTATCATAGGAGTCTTAGTAGACAGTATAACAAATCCATCCCTTAAGATTTGTGGATTACTAATATTTTTGTTGACGACTATAAATTATACAAATTCGCTAGATGATCTAGCTGGTATGAGCAAAAGTAAAAGCTTTAAAATCCATAGTGTTTAGGTTGTTTTACATGCTATGTGAGCCAATACTTACTAGGCAAGCCTTGCGAAAAAGGTTCTTAGGGCTTTGGGTCACTAAAAGAGTAAAACTCAAGTTGAAGAAAACTATTTTAAGAAAAGTTCTTATAAAGGTGGTTAGGTTGTTGGGCAAGTTAAATCTTACTAGACAAGCCTTTCCCAATGTTTAGAGTCCTTGGGCGAGCCCTATTCTCACTCAGAGAAGCTATTTTCATAAAATCTTCTTATCACCATTCGCTTGGCAAGCTAAAGTTCACTTGTTATGCTAGGGGCCTTTGACTAAGCAAGTAGAATTTTGGTTAAACGAACATGTGTTTAATTAGTTGAGCTAGCCAAATTCTGACTGAGCAACATAATGTTTTATTAATTCCAAATGTTTATGTTTTTAAATGTTAGAATAACTCTATCTTTCACTGTTTTGATATATTCGCTTAAAATATTGCAAATGAATATTATATTAATGTAATGAAAAACACAAATGACGTATTATTAGCATTTAAATCGAGATGAAGAATATATGATTGATGATATATGATGAGTTTGGATTAAGCTAAGATACATATGTATAATAGGGTGTGATAATTTAAATTCATATGAGAATGTGATGATCTTGTTTGAGACTATGAAAATAAATGGTTCAAGGTTTTGAAATAAAAAAAAAAGGTGGGTGTGTGACTCAGTAGAGCATGAGAATGAGTCATAAGTAGAGATGACAAATAAATCCATCCCCATGGGTATTCCTCGAACTCGTCCCCGTTTTGACGGGAAATTCCCGCATTGACTGGGTATGGGTATGGATATGAGGAATCCTCGACTTTTCAATTGAGTATGAGAATGGGTATGGGGATGTGCATATCCGTCCTGTCCCCGTCCCAATACCCATCATAATACTTGTCCCCGCCTTATCCCCATCCCTGCTTAAATTGTTAAAATATTCGCAATTAATTAAGTAACCTTATATATATATATATATATATATATATATATATATATATATATATATATATATATATATATATATATATATATATATATTACTACACACTTTCTATTTTTTATTTCTTCTAATTGTTTGGTTTGTCATTAAATTTATTTGCATCCCCAATATATATATTGTTAAGACTCTCAATTTAAGTGTTTAATAGCATAAACCTTTCATTTACGAGGTAACATAAAAAATTTATCTTCTTTACACTATTATTATTAATTCTTGTTTCATTTGAATAACACTTTTGTTTCGCTAAAATAATTTTTGTTATTTCTCAACCATTGACTATGTTGATATTTGAAAATTTTTCTTAGATATCTAAGGTATTTTTCATCTTATCATACCCTTAATTATACATTTGTTTTCCTTTGTGCAATTTCATTCAATAGTCTCTCAAATTGTTTCTAAGACACACATTTGATAATTTTTTAATATTTTTATTTTTTTATTTTTATCATGTAGATATTATTTTAATATATTTTATATTATTATTTTTTATTTTCTAACTTATTATAATGCTATAATTTTATCACTATAATATAAAAATTTAATGTTATTGTCATGATTTTTTTTATCACCATCCAACATATATTGAATTTCAAAAGATACAAGATCTATGTTAAAATTTTATTATTATTAGTTTAATATTTGTTCTTTGCGTGATTTTGATCAAGTGATGTATTATAATTTTCCATTTTATTAGTGTATAAAAAAGAGATTCATTAGAATTTAAAGAATTGAAGTAAACAGATATTTAAAATATTTTAATTTGAATATTTATTTTCCTTTTATATTTTCTTAAAAATATTTTTAAATTTTATTAAGTAGGTTTCATTAATATTTGAAAATTTAATAAATATTCTGGTTTACATGGAATTTTATTTGGTATTTCAATTTGAAATGTATGCAATTACAATTTTTTTCTGAATATTTGATATCGAAGAAACAACCCTTCTCTTAATATTGAATATTTTGAATATTTGATAATATTATGTTATCTTTATAGTAATTTTTTATTATTTTATAAAAATTAATTAATTAATATTGAAACAATAAGAAAACGAGTATGGGTATAGGAATATATATGTTACTTGGTAGGAATGAGGATGAGACAAAAGTTTGATTCTCGTTAGTTTTGAGTATGAGTACGGGGATAAATTTTTTCTGTGGGGATGAGTATAAGATAGCGAAACCTGCCGGTTACCATCCTAGTCATAAGCTTCTCTGATGTGCAAATTAACGTGTGAATGTAGTTATTTCCAAAGAAAAAATACTACATTGTGTTGTTATACAAATTTATGAGATTATCTTGACTCTATTTGTGACATCCATAATTCAAAAATCAATTTTTTCCCTTTATTATAATACTATGAATATAATGTTAATAACATGATTACTTATATACTAACATATAGTAGAAATATTACACCAAATAATTTACAACATCCTTTTATATATATATATATATATATATATATATATATATATATATATATATATATATATATTTACAAATTATTTTAAGCAACATTTATATAAATGTTACTTATAAAAAATATGGACTAATCCATCAAAATATGGTCTAAAATACATTAAAAATTAAAGTTTTTAGATTATAAATATTCCTTCCCTCCTTTTTTAACTGAAAATACAAAACTTATTTCCAAAAATGCAAAAATTTGAATTTCTTCACTCTTTTTGATTTTAGACTGAAAAAGAGGTCAAAGTGTTAAAAATGTGAAGTTTTGAAAAACATGTACATCAAAATTATTGTCTTTTATGAGGATTTTAAACAATCATTTCAAAATTGTTGTTGTACTGGAAATCATGACTTATTACCTACAATTATGCTCATGTAGACTACGCCTAAAAAATTATTATCTAAACTTTAACCCACCATTTTTGTGGTTTAACTCACAATTTTGTATTGTTACTTCAAACGATTTTTGTTGTAATATATATATATATATATATATATATATGTATACATATATATATGTATACATATATATATACATATATATATATATATATATATATATACATATATATACATATATATACATACATATATATATATATATACATACATGGAGACATATAATAAGTTACAAACATGAGTGATAATAAAAGTGTCCCTTAAAAGGTTACAAAAATGTTAATCACATTATTCGGCCAACTGGTTGCGGGTAAAGGAGCGATACTAGCTGTGAAGGGATTTGGAACATTTGGTGTTGTCGTCTTTATTATATATTTTTCAAATTTTTTAATATCAGAAAATTATTGAGTTACTTTTTATTAATTTTAAAACCATTTATTATATTCCATATATTGAATTATGAAATAAAATAAATGTAACAATGTAAAAACATTTAGTACACCTTTTTTTTCTTTAATTTAAGAACGGATATTCTAAAATATAACTTTTACATTCTAAAATATTTATTATTCTGTAACAAAAAAGTGTTCACAAAGAAAGAACCTGTCATTAAAGAGAGGTTATTAGTTAGGTCAAACTACACGTTTTTCGAATTTTTATTCTAAGAAAATTATTGAGTTACTTTCTATTAATTTCAAAATAATTTATTATGTTCCGTACATTTATTCTAGAAATGAATGGAAGGACGAAACAAACTTTTTTGGAAGTAGGAAGGAGGTGGCCCAATAAGTATATTAGGCATAAGAAGAACTGGGCACTACGTCCAGCCCATTAAAAGAAGGACGATTTATTTTAACACATTCATATACTCTTCCTACATCAACGGAAATGTCTTCTCGAATTTGGAAATGATTTCCAAAACATTTGTTCAGAAATTGTTTTTCATATTATGGAATGTATTTTTGAGTCTGGTCCATAACAGCCACTTCGAAACATAAAAATGATTTCTAAAATAAGTATTTCGAAAGGTATTTTTTGAATTCTAAAATATTTTTTGGAACACTCATTAAAAATCCAAAAAATATCTTTTGAAACACCAAATCCGAAATAAAAAATGAAAGTTTATGTTTCAACAAAATGAAAGTATTTTTGTATGGTGACATCCCAAGTGACTTTGTTAGGGGATAACGGCTATGACATCTGACGTGTCGTCTAGGACTTAATGAAGTGACAGGTATGAGGGGAGTTTTTCTTTGCGCTTCCAAACACTTCTTTCGCACTCTCATTTTTTTTTTTTTTTAATTTTCATTTTGTCTCTTAGTTAAAAGTAATTATATTTTTTCTTTTTTTAATCGATCCACTTCAAATTCTTTTTTTAGCAGATATTGATATTCGGTGTCTTGTTTTGTTTTATTTTATGGATGTCGATATTTGATATTTTATTTATTTTTCTTAAGTTTTTTTTCATTACGTATGACAACATTCAATATAATATTTTGTTTTTTCATCTACAAATGTTGACTGTAACATCCCATTTAATAGTCTTTCACACTATCAAATAAAACATTAAATCATGATCAGACATAGCAAATAGTGGAGTTAGCAGTTATATATACATAGTACATGAATCTGGTACAGTTATCCAAAAATATAAGAAGGGGCCTAATAACTTGCCAAGCTAAGACTCCTCAAAAGTCTGATTCAAAACTACTACTGCCGTGAGTAAAGGGGGTCAATTTCTGCTCTGAAGGGGAGCATCTTCATCTGGACTAGGCTCTGCTCACACCAACAATAGGCGATCATAGCAAAGGAGAAACCACGAGCGCAAAACCACATGAACAAAAGAAAAGGGTAAGCTAACTGAAAGAAAAAAAAGATAACGCAGAACACCATTTACATTACTCATAACACATAAATCAACAATTAAAATTCTAGACTCGATATCCGGATTGTGTAAGCGGCATTGGAGCTCTTGGTGGCTTGCACCTGCAACGGTTCCCAGACTCTGCAGAGTCTGGACACAAGGGGTTATCACCCGACCGTTCCCAGGGTAAGTCCCCTTCGCGTCTAGGACTGGATCAAGTCCAAAGACTAGGACCTCCTGCTACTCCTCACGACATAATCCATTCTACTCTATCTGAGCGCGAATGATTATTGGAGTTTCAGGATACCAACCAATACGGATTCCGCACGCCCTTACACTCTAACAACTCACATGAATTTCCCTTGAAATTCCATTCCAACCATCACACTATATACTAATACTCTTCAAATCTCATCACACAATTCAATAAATAATGACCTATCAAGCATACAAAAGCTTCCTTGCATAGAATCATAGTAAAGCATGTTGTTTTTCCTTTAAAACAGAAGTTGATGTATTCCACTGCAGTGAATCTCGCTTAAGCTAGGCAATCTAGCCCAGGCGAGAAGCTATCTTGCTTAGGCGAGGCTACCTCGCCTAGGCGAGACATCAAACAGTGGCAAGGATTAAAAACTGGGCGAACTCTCGCTCAGGCTAAACTGGCTCGCTTAGACGAGAGTGTATCTCGCTTAAGCGACTCCAGCTCGCCTAGGCGAGATCTCGCTTAGTATCAGAGGTGAGTCTTCTGATAGTCTCGCTTAGGCGAGAATCGCCCGCCTAGGCAAAAATAACAGATCATCCCATTTTTTTCACATGCAAGAATACAAATTCAAGGCAACCATGATCATACACACACAAGCCTTTCCAGAAATCAATTCAGCACACCAATCTCATACAAAACATAAATTTACAGCTCAAATGGAAAAGTATCGGTTAGCTTCCCTTACCTTAAAAAAAAAACACCATAAGCAAGGCTCTAACACAAGGGCACCTCAAATCCTCAACCTAAGGGGCTGAAATTCGAAAATTCTAGGTGAGTACAAGACTCTAATTCGGTTTTGGTAGGTATTAAACTTCAAAATTCCAGAATTGAAGAGAATTAAGGAAAAATTGGATTTGACTTACCGGAAGGGGAGGATGACTCAGCTAGAGGAAGAGTTTTTCTCCTGGTTCTGGGTGTCAGCAGCTGTAACAGAGGGGAAGTGATTAGAAAAGGGAAACGAAATTGAGTTTTGCTTGAGAGAGAGATGGGCGACTGTTTAGAGGGAGGGAAGAACAGTGAGGTGCAGTGTGGTTCTGTGAGAGAAGTTGGGGAAGAAGAGGAGAGTGTATGGAGAGGGGGTTAGTGGGTCCTTACAATCTCCCCAACAATAGAATTTTCGTCCCGAAAATTAAAACTCACCATAGAACAGGTGCGGATAGGACTTCTTCACATCTTCCTCAAGTTCCCAAGTGGAATCACCAGTTCTCTTGTCCCAGATAACCTGAATTAGACTGATGGACTTTCCCCTTCGCTGCCTTGTCTGGATATCACCAAGACTAACAGGTTGTACCTCCACTGAAAGATCTCCTCTAATCTGTAGGTCTTCTGCCTCAAGCACATGTGAGGGGTCAGCCACATATCTTCTGAGTTGAGAGACATGGAAAACAGAGTGAAGGTTGGATAGCTGAGGGGGTAAGGCGATTTCATAAGCCACTGGTCCAATCCTTCTCAGAATCTGGTATGGACCAATGAACTTAGGAGATAACTTCCTTGAGCGAATAGCCCTCCCCACACCGGTGGTCGGGGTAATCCTCAAGAAAATGTGATCTCCAACAGCAAACTCCAAAGGTCTTCTCCTCTGATCGGCATAGGATTTCTGTCTGCTCTGAGACGCCTTCATCCTTTCTTGTATTAACTTGACCTTCTCAGTGGTCTGTCTCAATAACTCCGGCCCTACCATCACAGACTCTCCGTCTTGGTACCAACACAAAGGAGTTCTGCACCTTCTGCCATAGAGAGCTTCATATGGCGCCATGCCGATGCCTGTATGGAAACTGTTATTATAGGTAAACTCTACTAAAGGCAGGACCTCATCCCATGCACCGAGATGATCCAGTACGCATGTCTGCAAGAGGTCCTCAAGAGACTGTATTGTCCTCTTAGACTGGCCGTCTGTTTGGGGGTGGTAAGCCGAGCTCATAGATAACCTGCTGCCCATGGCACTCTGCAACGCCTGCCAGAAACGGGAGGTGAAACAGGGATCCCTATCAGAGACTATGCTCGACGACACTCCATGGAGCTTCACAATCTCACTGATATACAATTGTGCCAGTCTTGTTATGGACATCCTCAGGTTTACTGCTAGGAAATGGGCACTCTTGGTTAGACGGTCTACTATCACCCATATGGCATCATGGCCCCTCACCGTCCGTGGCAAATGGGTAACGAAATCCATGGCTATGCTATCCCATTTCCACTTCGGAATTTCTAACTGCTGCAGCATCCCTCCAGGCCTCTGGTGTTCTGCTTTAGCCTTCTGACAGGTCAAGCAGGATGACACATACCACGCTACATTTGACTTCATTCCTGACCACCAGAAAGATTCTTTCAGATGATGGTACATTTTAGTCATGCCTGGATGCATGCTAAAACGACTCTTGTGCCCCTCTTCGAGAATCATGCCCTTCACCTCCAGATCCTCAAGTATGCAGACCCTGCCTCTGAACCTTAACACCCCATCACTCCCTACCACGAAGTCCTTGGCCTTCTCAGTGCCAAGCAATTCCACTGTCTTCTACAAATTAGGATCAGATAATTGCCTCTCTTTAATTAGGACGAGGAAATCACTAGACACTGTGAGATGGTTGCATCTAATGACATCATCTCCTAAAATCACTTGCAGCCGCATGTCTCTGAATTGCTCTACCAACTCCAACTCTTTGACCATCATATAAGATGCGTGAACTGTTTTCCGGCTTAGGGCATCGGCCACAACATTCGCTTTTCCCGGGTGGTACAACAACTCGAAGTCGAAATCCTTTAGGAACTCCATCCATCGTCTCTGCCTCATGTTCAACTCTTTCTGGTCAAACAGATACTTCAGGCTCTTGTGGTCACTAAAAACCTGGAATTGAGCGCCATACAGATAGTGTCTCCAGATTTTTAGTGCAAACACCACAGCCGCTAACTCGAGATCGTGTGTGGGATAGTTCTTCTCATGACTTTTGAGCTGCCTAGAGGCGTAGGCAACCACTTTCCTTTCTTGCATAAGAACACATCCTAGCCCCTGGTGGGAGGCATCACAGTAGACTTCGAAGGGTCTGCTGGTATCAGGGATTACCAACACAGGAGCACTGGTCAACTTCTGCTTCAACTCCTGGAAGCTATTTTCACACCGGTCAGTCCAGGCAAAAGGCTGATCCTTACGAGTCAGCTGAGTCAAAGGTGCTACGATTCTTGAGAACCCCTCAATGAACCTTCGGTAGTATCCTGCCAGTCCTACAAAGCTCCTAATCTCAGTTGCTGATTTAGGACGTTCCCATTTTAACACAGCCTCCACTTTGGATGGGTCCACGGATATGACGTGAGCTGAGATCACATGCCCCAAAAATTGAACCATGGTCATCCAAAACTCGCATTTAGACAGTTTCGCATAGAGCTGCTTCTCTCTCAGGATGCTTAGAACGGTCCTCAGATGCTTTGCATGTTCTTCATGAGTTCGGGAGTATATCAAGATGTCGTCTATGAACACCACCACAAACTTGTCTAGAAAAGGCCTGAAGATTCGGTTCATATAATCCATGAACAAGGCAGGGGCGTTAGTAACGCCGAACGGCATCACTACGTACTCGTAGTGCCCATATCTAGATCTGAAAGCAGTCTTCTGCACGTCATCAGACTTAACTCTAATCTGATGGTATCCGGATCTCAAGTCAATCTTCGAAAACACAGCAGCACCGTGCAGTTGATCCATCAAGTCGTCTATCCTTGGCAGAGGATATTTGTTCTTGATGGTTAGCTTGTTGAGCTGCTGGTAATCAACACAAAGCCTAGAGCTGCCATCCTTCTTCTTGACCAATAACACCGGCGCTCCCCAAGGCGACACACTGGGTCTGATGAATTGCTTCTCCAGCAGTTCCTTAATCTGTTTTTTCAATTCTGCCAGCTCAGCAGGAGCCATCCTGTAAGGTGCTATTGATACTGGCCCTGCTCCAGGTACCAGATCAATAGAAAACTCAATCTCTCTGGAAGGGGGCAAGCCGGGCACCTCATCCGGGAAAACATCAGGGAAATCCCTCACAACAAACGTTTCAATGTGCCTATCCCCATTCTCAACAGACAGTTGAGTGAGAATCAAGAAACACTGAGACCCTTCCTTTAGTGCTTGATCCACCTGCTGTGAGGATAACAACATCTCATCATCTTCCGGGTTGGGAAACAATACATTCTTCTCATTACAATCAATGAGAATGCGATTAGCTAATAGCCAATCCATTCCCAAGATGACATCTAGGCCCTCCAGAGGTAAACAGATGAGGTTCACCCTGTATTTGCGCCCTTCAACCTCGATCAAACATCTAGCACATAACGTCGAGGTTTTGACCATCCCAGAAGCGGGCGTAGACACTACCAGGTCGTATAGAAGTTCCCTAACCGGGAGACCCAACTCCCTCACTATATACTCCGACACGAAAGAGTGTGTCGCTCCCGAATCGTATAACACACACAAACTCCTACTGCCAATCACACAAGATCCAATGATGAGGTTACCTGATCTGTCTGCCTCTGCACCTGTCATGGCATACACTCGACCAACTGCCTAGGGCCTAGCACTTCCCCGTGTCTGTTGTGGCTGTGACTGCGTTGAAGGTCTAGACACTGTACCCCTGCCATTGGGGCAATTTCTGATGAAGTGGCCTTCCTGCCCACATCTGTGACATGTTTGCCTACCACCAAGCTGGGGGCAAGCACTCCTCATGTGGGGCCCTCCACAATGAAAACACTGTGGTCTGTGAGAGTGATGATGAGGGAACTGATGCTGATGTGACTGGGGAGGATGTGGCTGAGGAGGGAATCTCCTGGACCCCTGAGGCGGAGGTCTAGAATAAGGCTTCCTCTTATCGTCCTGTCTGCTCATGGACCCAGATGGTCCTCCCACCTTCTGTTGTGACCGTTGTTGAGCTTCAACTTCTGCCTTTAACTTCTCCATTACTCTCGCTTTCTCCACCAAAGCAGGGAACTCCTTTATAGAGAGCAAAGCCACCATGAGTTTAAGATCGCCTCTCAGTCCATTTTCAAATTTCCTACATTGCCAATCTTCAGCCATCTTCAGAGTGTGAAATCTGCCCAGATGCTTGAACTTTTCAGCGTACTCTGACACTGACATCTCTCCCTGCATCAACTGTAAGAATTCCACTTCCTTGGCGTATCTCACACTGTCTGGGAAGTACTCAGCATAAAACTTCTTCTTGAACAACTCCCAGGTGACAGTCTCCCTGCTGTCTTCTAGCATCATCTTCATGCTAGACCACCAATGGACAGCCTCTCCGGCTAGCAAATACTCAGAATAAGCCAACCTGTTTTCTGTTGGGCATCGCTTGGCATCATAAATCCGCTCCATATCCCTCATCCACTAGTCTGCCTCATCTGGAGTGGTCTTGCCATCGAAGCGAGACGGGTGATGCTGAAGAAAATCCTCCAAACTCCACTCTTGTACTCGTGGCGGTGGAGCTTGGGAAGATCCAGTTGCAGATCGATTCTCCCCCAGCTGCTGCAAGATCTCCAAGTGTCTCTGTTGAGTCGCCTCTGTTGTAAGCCTAGCAGACTCCATCTGCTGCAAGGCTAAGTTGTGCTGATTCACCATGTTAGCATTCTGCTGCTGCATGGCTGCCAACATCGCTTCAATTGTCCCCACCAAGTGAGAACTATCCGCGTTAGGAATAGGAGGAGGAGGAGGCCTAGGTGCCATAGCTCTGACCACACAAAGAGAGAATCATCAGTCCATCTTTCAAACACCACAAATGAACCCACAACACCATGAGAAACACACAACGGAAACTAGGTGAGCTCACACCTACAAACCCTAAAGGAACTACCGCTCTGATACCAAAATGTAACATCCCATTTAATAGTCTTTTACACTATCAAATAAAACATTAAATCATGATCAAACATAGCAGATAGTGGAGTTAGCAGTTATATATACATAGTACATGAATCTGGTACAGTTATCCAAAAATATAAGAAGGGGCCTAATAACTTGCCAAGCTAAGACTCCTCAAAAGTCTGATTCAAAACTACTACTGCCGTGAGTAAAGGGGGTCAATTTCTGCTCTGAAGGGGAGCATCTTCATCTGGACTAGGCTCTGCTCACACCAACAATAGGCGATCATAGCAAAGGAGAAACCACGAGCGCAAAACCACATGAACAAAAGAAAAGGGTAAGCTAACTGAAAGAAAAAAAAGATAACGCAGAACACCATTTACATTACTCATAACACATAAATCAACAATTAAAATTCTAGACTCGATATCCGGATTGTGTAAGCGGCATTGGAGCTCTTGGTGGCTTGCACCTGCAACGGTTCCCAGACTCTGCAGAGTCTGGACACAAGGGGTTATCACCCGACCGTTCCCAGGGTAAGTCCCCTTCGCGTCTAGGACTGGATCAAGTCCAAAGACTAGGACCTCCTGCTACTCCTCACGACATAATCCATTCTACTCTATCTGAGCGCGAATGATTATTGGAGTTTCAGGATACCAACCAATACGGATTCCGCACGCCCTTACACTCTAACAACTCACATGAATTTCCCTTGAAATTCCATTCCAACCATCACACTATATACTAATACTCTTCAAATCTCATCACACAATTCAATAAATAATGACCTATCAAGCATACAAAAGCTTCCTTGCATAGAATCATAGTAAAGCATGTTGTTTTTCCTTTAAAACAGAAGTTGATGTATTCCACTGCAGTGAATCTCGCTTAAGCTAGGCAATCTAGCCCAGGCGAGAAGCTATCTTGCTTAGGCGAGGCTACCTCGCCTAGGCGAGACATCAAACAGTGGCAAGGATTAAAAACTGGGCGAACTCTCGCTCAGGCTAAACTGGCTCGCTTAGACGAGAGTGTATCTCGCTTAAGCGACTCCAGCTCGCCTAGGCGAGATCTCGCTTAGTATCAGAGGTGAGTCTTCTGATAGTCTCGCTTAGGCGAGAATCGCCCGCCTAGGCAAAAATAACAGATCATCCCATTTTTTTCACATGCAAGAATACAAATTCAAGGCAACCATGATCATACACACACAAGCCTTTCCAGAAATCAATTCAGCACACCAATCTCATACAAAACATAAATTTACAGCTCAAATGGAAAAGTATCGGTTAGCTTCCCTTACCTTAAAAAAAAAACACCATAAGCAAGGCTCTAACACAAGGGCACCTCAAATCCTCAACCTAAGGGGCTGAAATTCGAAAATTCTAGGTGAGTACAAGACTCTAATTCGGTTTTGGTAGGTATTAAACTTCAAAATTCCAGAATTGAAGAGAATTAAGGAAAAATTGGATTTGACTTACCGGAAGGGGAGGATGACTCAGCTAGAGGAAGAGTTTTTCTCCTGGTTCTGGGTGTCAGCAGCTGTAACAGAGGGGAAGTGATTAGAAAAGGGAAACGAAATTGAGTTTTGCTTGAGAGAGAGATGGGCGACTGTTTAGAGGGAGGGAAGAACAGTGAGGTGCAGTGTGGTTCTGTGAGAGAAGTTGGGGAAGAAGAGGAGAGTGTATGGAGAGGGGGTTAGTGGGTCCTTACAATCTCCCCAACAATAGAATTTTCGTCCCGAAAATTAAAACTCACCATAGAACAGGTGCGGATAGGACTTCTTCACATCTTCCTCAAGTTCCCAAGTGGAATCACCAGTTCTCTTGTCCCAGATAACCTGAATTAGACTGATGGACTTTCCCCTTCGCTGCCTTGTCTGGATATCACCAAGACTAACAGGTTGTACCTCCACTGAAAGATCTCCTCTAATCTGTAGGTCTTCTGCCTCAAGCACATGTGAGGGGTCAGCCACATATCTTCTGAGTTGAGAGACATGGAAAACAGAGTGAAGGTTGGATAGCTGAGGGGGTAAGGCGATTTCATAAGCCACTGGTCCAATCCTTCTCAGAATCTGGTATGGACCAATGAACTTAGGAGATAACTTCCTTGAGCGAATAGCCCTCCCCACACCGGTGGTCGGGGTAATCCTCAAGAAAATGTGATCTCCAACAGCAAACTCCAAAGGTCTTCTCCTCTGATCGGCATAGGATTTCTGTCTGCTCTGAGACGCCTTCATCCTTTCTTGTATTAACTTGACCTTCTCAGTGGTCTGTCTCAATAACTCCGGCCCTACCATCACAGACTCTCCGTCTTGGTACCAACACAAAGGAGTTCTGCACCTTCTGCCACAGAGAGCTTCATATGGCGCCATGCCGATGCCTGTATGGAAACTGTTATTATAGGTAAACTCTACTAAAGGCAGGACCTCATCCCATGCACCGAGATGATCCAGTACGCATGTCTGCAAGAGGTCCTCAAGAGACTGTATTGTCCTCTTAGACTGGCCGTCTGTCTGGGGGTGGTAAGCCGAGCTCATAGATAACCTGCTGCCCATGGCACTCTGCAACGCCTGCCAGAAACGGGAGGTGAAACAGGGATCCCTATCAGAGACTATGCTCGACGACACTCCATGGAGCTTCACAATCTCACTGATATACAATTGTGCCAGTCTTGTTATGGACATCCTCAGGTTTACTGCTAGGAAATGGGCACTCTTGGTTAGACGGTCTACTATCACCCATATGGCATCATGGCCCCTCACCGTCCGTGGCAAATGGGTAACGAAATCCATGGCTATGCTATCCCATTTCCACTTCGGAATTTCTAACTGCTGCAGCATCCCTCCAGGCCTCTGGTGTTCTGCTTTAGCCTTCTGACAGGTCAAGCAGGATGACACATACCACGCTACATTTGACTTCATTCCTGACCACCAGAAAGATTCTTTCAGATGATGGTACATTTTAGTCATGCCTGGATGCATGCTAAAACGACTCTTGTGCCCCTCTTCGAGAATCATGCCCTTCACCTCCAGATCCTCAAGTATGCAGACCCTGCCTCTGAACCTTAACACCCCATCACTCCCTACCACGAAGTCCTTGGCCTTCTCAGTGCCAAGCAATTCCACTGTCTTCTACAAATTAGGATCAGATAATTGCCTCTCTTTAATTAGGACGAGGAAATCACTAGACACTGTGAGATGGTTGCATCTAATGACATCATCTCCTAAAATCACTTGCAGCCGCATGTCTCTGAATTGCTCTACCAACTCCAACTCTTTGACCATCATATAAGATGCGTGAACTGTTTTCCGGCTTAGGGCATCGGCCACAACATTCGCTTTTCCCGGGTGGTACAACAACTCGAAGTCGAAATCCTTTAGGAACTCCATCCATCGTCTCTGCCTCATGTTCAACTCTTTCTGGTCAAACAGATACTTCAGGCTCTTGTGGTCACTAAAAACCTGGAATTGAGCGCCATACAGATAGTGTCTCCAGATTTTTAGTGCAAACACCACAGCCGCTAACTCGAGATCGTGTGTGGGATAGTTCTTCTCATGACTTTTGAGCTGCCTAGAGGCGTAGGCAACCACTTTCCTTTCTTGCATAAGAACACATCCTAGCCCCTGGTGGGAGGCATCACAGTAGACTTCGAAGGGTCTGCTGGTATCAGGGATTACCAACACAGGAGCACTGGTCAACTTCTGCTTCAACTCCTGGAAGCTATTTTCACACCGGTCAGTCCAGGCAAAAGGCTGATCCTTACGAGTCAGCTGAGTCAAAGGTGCTACGATTCTTGAGAACCCCTCAATGAACCTTCGGTAGTATCCTGCCAGTCCTACAAAGCTCCTAATCTCAGTTGCTGATTTAGGACGTTCCCATTTTAACACAGCCTCCACTTTGGATGGGTCCACGGATATGACGTGAGCTGAGATCACATGCCCCAAAAATTGAACCATGGTCATCCAAAACTCGCATTTAGACAGTTTCGCATAGAGCTGCTTCTCTCTCAGGATGCTTAGAACGGTCCTCAGATGCTTTGCATGTTCTTCATGAGTTCGGGAGTATATCAAGATGTCGTCTATGAACACCACCACAAACTTGTCTAGAAAAGGCCTGAAGATTCGGTTCATATAATCCATGAACAAGGCAGGGGCGTTAGTAACGCCGAACGGCATCACTACGTACTCGTAGTGCCCATATCTAGATCTGAAAGCAGTCTTCTGCACGTCATCAGACTTAACTCTAATCTGATGGTATCCGGATCTCAAGTCAATCTTCGAAAACACAGCAGCACCGTGCAGTTGATCCATCAAGTCGTCTATCCTTGGCAGAGGATATTTGTTCTTGATGGTTAGCTTGTTGAGCTGCTGGTAATCAACACAAAGCCTAGAGCTGCCATCCTTCTTCTTGACCAATAACACCGGCGCTCCCCAAGGCGACACACTGGGTCTGATGAATTGCTTCTCCAGCAGTTCCTTAATCTGTTTTTTCAATTCTGCCAGCTCAGCAGGAGCCATCCTGTAAGGTGCTATTGATACTGGCCCTGCTCCAGGTACCAGATCAATAGAAAACTCAATCTCTCTGGAAGGGGGCAAGCCGGGCACCTCATCCGGGAAAACATCAGGGAAATCCCTCACAACAAACGTTTCAATGTGCCTATCCCCATTCTCAACAGACAGTTGAGTGAGAATCAAGAAACACTGAGACCCTTCCTTTAGTGCTTGATCCACCTGCTGTGAGGATAACAACATCTCATCATCTTCCGGGTTGGGAAACAATACATTCTTCTCATTACAATCAATGAGAATGCGATTAGCTAATAGCCAATCCATTCCCAAGATGACATCTAGGCCCTCCAGAGGTAAACAGATGAGGTTCACCCTGTATTTGCGCCCTTCAACCTCGATCAAACATCTAGCACATAACGTCGAGGTTTTGACCATCCCAGAAGCGGGCGTAGACACTACCAGGTCGTATAGAAGTTCCCTAACCGGGAGACCCAACTCCCTCACTATATACTCCGACACGAAAGAGTGTGTCGCTCCCGAATCGTATAACACACACAAACTCCTACTGCCAATCACACAAGATCCAATGATGAGGTTACCTGATCTGTCTGCCTCTGCACCTGTCATGGCATACACTCGACCAACTGCCTAGGGCCTAGCACTTCCCCGTGTCTGTTGTGGCTGTGACTGCGTTGAAGGTCTAGACACTGTACCCCTGCCATTGGGGCAATTTCTGATGAAGTGGCCTTCCTGCCCACATCTGTGACATGTTTGCCTACCACCAAGCTGGGGGCAAGCACTCCTCATGTGGGGCCCTCCACAATGAAAACACTGTGGTCTGTGAGAGTGATGATGAGGGAACTGATGCTGATGTGACTGGGGAGGATGTGGCTGAGGAGGGAATCTCCTGGACCCCTGAGGCGGAGGTCTAAAATAAGGCTTCCTCTTATCGTCCTGTCTGCTCATGGACCCAGATGGTCCTCCCACCTTCTGTTGTGACCGTTGTTGAGCTTCAACTTCTGCCTTTAACTTCTCCATTACTCTCGCTTTCTCCACCAAAGCAGGGAACTCCTTTATAGAGAGCAAAGCCACCATGAGTTTAAGATCGCCTCTCAGTCCATTTTCAAATTTCCTACATTGCCAATCTTCAGCCATCTTCAGAGTGTGAAATCTGCCCAGATGCTTGAACTTTTCAGCGTACTCTGACACTGACATCTCTCCCTGCATCAACTGTAAGAATTCCACTTCCTTGGCGTATCTCACACTGTCTGGGAAGTACTCAGCATAAAACTTCTTCTTGAACAACTCCCAGGTGACAGTCTCCCTGCTGTCTTCTAGCATCATCTTCATGCTAGACCACCAATGGACAGCCTCTCCGGCTAGCAAATACTCAGAATAAGCCAACCTGTTTTCTGTTGGGCATCGCTTGGCATCATAAATCCGCTCCATATCCCTCATCCACTAGTCTGCCTCATCTGGAGTGGTCTTGCCATCGAAGCGAGACGGGTGATGCTGAAGAAAATCCTCCAAACTCCACTCTTGTACTCGTGGCGGTGGAGCTTGGGAAGATCCAGTTGCAGATCGATTCTCCCCCAGCTGCTGCAAGATCTCCAAGTGTCTCTGTTGAGTCGCCTCTGTTGTAAGCCTAGCAGACTCCATCTGCTGCAAGGCTAAGTTGTGCTGATTCACCATGTTAGCATTCTGCTGCTGCATGGCTGCCAACATCGCTTCAATTGTCCCCACCAAGTGAGAACTATCCGCGTTAGGAATAGGAGGAGGAGGAGGCCTAGGTGCCATAGCTCTGACCACACAAAGAGAGAATCATCAGTCCATCTTTCAAACACCACAAATGAACCCACAACACCATGAGAAACACACAACGGAAACTAGGTGAGCTCACACCTACAAACCCTAAAGGAACTACCGCTCTGATACCAAAATGTAACATCCCATTTAATAGTCTTTTACACTATCAAATAAAACATTAAATCATGATCAAACATAGCAGATAGTGGAGTTAGCAGTTATATATACATAGTACATGAATCTGGTACAGTTATCCAAAAATATAAGAAGGGGCCTAATAACTTGCCAAGCTAAGACTCCTCAAAAGTCTGATTCAAAACTACTACTGCCGTGAGTAAAGGGGGTCAATTTCTGCTCTGAAGGGGAGCATCTTCATCTGGACTAGGCTCTGCTCACACCAACAATAGGCGATCATAGCAAAGGAGAAACCACGAGCGCAAAACCACATGAACAAAAGAAAAGGGTAAGCTAACTGAAAGAAAAAAAAGATAACGCAGAACACCATTTACATTACTCATAACACATAAATCAACAATTAAAATTCTAGACTCGATATCCGGATTGTGTAAGCGGCATTGGAGCTCTTGGTGGCTTGCACCTGCAACGGTTCCCAGACTCTGCAGAGTCTGGACACAAGGGGTTATCACCCGACCGTTCCCAGGGTAAGTCCCCTTCGCGTCTAGGACTGGATCAAGTCCAAAGACTAGGACCTCCTGCTACTCCTCACGACATAATCCATTCTACTCTATCTGAGCGCGAATGATTATTGGAGTTTCAGGATACCAACCAATACGGATTCCGCACGCCCTTACACTCTAACAACTCACATGAATTTCCCTTGAAATTCCATTCCAACCATCACACTATATACTAATACTCTTCAAATCTCATCACATAATTCAATAAATAATGACCTATCAAGCATACAAAAGCTTCCTTACATAGAATCATAGTAAAGCATGTTGTTTTTCCTTTAAAACAGAAGTTGATGTATTCCACTACAGTGAATCTCGCTTAAGCTAGGCAATCTAGCCCAGGCGAGAAGCTATCTCGCTTAGGTGAGGCTACCTCGCCTAGGCGAGACATCAAACAGTGGCAAGGATTAAAAATTGGGCGAACTCTCGCTCAGGCTAAACTGGCTCGCTTAGACGAGAGTGTATCTCGCTTAAGCGACTCCAGCTCGCCTAGGCGAGATCTCGCTTAGTATCAGAGGTGAGTCTTCTGATAGTCTCGCTTAGGCGAGAATCGCCCGCCTAGGCGAAAATAACAGATCATCCCATTGTTTTCATATGCAAGAACACAAATTCAAGGCAACCATGATCATACACACACAAGCCTTTCCAGAAATCAATTCAGCACACCAATCTTATACAAAACATAAATTTACAGCTCAAATGGAAAAGTATCGGTTAGCTTCCCTTACCTTAAAAAAAAACACCACAAGCAAGGCTCTAACACAAGGGCACCTCAAATCATCAACCTAAGGGGCTGAAATTCGAAAATTCTAGGTGAGTACAAGACTCTAATTCGGTTTTGGTAGGTATTAAACTTCAAAATTCCAGAATTGAAGAGAATTAAGGAAAAATTGGATTTGACTTACCGGAAGGGGAGGATGACTCAGCTAGAGGAAGAGTTTTTCTCCTGGTTCTGGGTGTCAGCAACTGTAACAGAGGGGAAGTGATTAGAAAAGGGAAACGAAATTGAGTTTTGCTTGAGAGAGAGATGGGCGACTGTTTAGAGGGAGGGAAGAACAATGAGGTGTAGTGTGGTTCTGTGAGAGAAGTTGGGGAAGAAGAGGAGAGTGTATGGAGAGGGGGTTAGTGGGTCCTTACATTGACATTTGTTGGTTATTTGATTTTATTCTACATATATCAACATTCGATACTTTACTTTTCTTTTTAAATTTTTTTTCCATATGTCAGACATTGATATTATTTTTTATTTCATTTATGGATGTCAACGTAGTTAACATATATTAAAAAAAAATCTTACAACAAACTCTTACAATAAAGTATATATTTATATATATATATATATATATATATATATATATTATTGTCTTATTCTTTATTTTTTGGTTAGTTTTTAAAAATTTCTTTATATTCTAATTTCAATAATTTTTTAATATATTTGAAAAATAAAATAAAATAAAATATTAGTATATATATATATATATATATATATTTATTTATTTATATATTCAATTTTATTTTTATATAACATATTAAAAAATAAATAAATTTGTGAAATAAAGTAAATTAAAATATATATATATATATATATATATATATATATATAAATATATTAATTGATGTAAGATTTTCTTTTAATATAAGTTAACAGGACGTCATAAATGAAAAAATGAAAAAAATATCACATCGCATATTAACATCTGTAACAAGAAAACAATTAAAACAAAAATAAAGTACCGGATGTCGACTTCATAACAAAATCAAATACTGGATGTTGACATATGTAAATGCAAAACAAAAACATAATACTAAATGTTGACATGTGTGTAATGACCAAAAACTTAAAAGAAGAAAGATAAAATACTGGATATTAACATTCGTAAAAAAAAAACACATCAGATATCAAAGCAACAAATGTCGACATTCGTTGAATAAAAAATCTTGGAAGTATTCAGTCGGTGAGAGAAAATAGTTACTTTTAACTTAGAGACAAAGTAAAAATTAAAAGAAAATTGTCGTGCAAAAGAAGTGTTTGGAGGTGC
Organism: Vigna unguiculata; assembly: GCF_037176805.1. Lineage (NCBI taxonomy): Eukaryota > Viridiplantae > Streptophyta > Magnoliopsida > Fabales > Fabaceae > Vigna > Vigna unguiculata. The sequence goes on from NC_140795.1 coordinate 9,125,615, forward strand.
AGGAGAAGCTTCTCTAGGTATGATGGAAGTGCAACACTATTGGTGGGAAAAGGGGTGAGAGAAGGGGAAGGTAGGCCCATAGGGTGAGGTAGGAGCTGGGGCACAAATTTGGGAAAGGAAGATTTAAGGTTCACATTACTATTGACTCAAGGGTAGAATAAGTATTTACAAATATGGGATGCAGGAAGAAAACAATGGGGTGCAGAAAGTAGTAGCTAAGTTCCCTATACACACATCTGGGCCTTGTAAGTGAAATATTGGGCAGGTTTCCTCATAGGCCGGTGCTTCTTGCACTGGACAGTGTTCCAGAGGAAGAAGAAGAAAAAGAGAAAAAAAAAACATTGCACAGAGAAAATAAGAGAGAAAACGAGAAAAAAAAAAAACATTTCGAAAAGTTTTTTCTGAAACGTATTTTATATGTTATATTTTTATGGTTTCTTCTTCACGATATAGAAGAAAATGTTGTTGGTGCTTTCAGATTTTTCTAGGGCATGCTAATCTGCTCCTTGTAATTGACATGCCTATTATGTAAATCAGAACTTCTGGTTTATAAAATATTTTCTTGTGGTTTGCTTTTTTTTTTTAATTTTTTTTTTCATTTCATTTCAACCTGTTCATATTCTGACCCCCGTATAGTTTTGAATATATTTGTCTTGTTTAAATGGTTAAAATTGAGATTAAAAAATAAACTGATTTAATGATTAAATGTATAACATAATTAAGTAATAAGTAAATAGATAAATTTATTAAATAATTGAATTTTAAATAAATATAATCAAATATTTAAAAGGAATAGCAAATTTATTAATTAAAAAAATGAATGAGAAGATATAAATAATAAAACGAAAACTAATCAAATAATTAACTAACTTTAATAAAATTATTAAAAGAAGAAATAAATAAAAATTTAAAATTTGTGATGACAAAATTCATAATAATACTTAAATATGTCTTTTATAAAATATTAAATAAAAGTTTAAGATATTAAATTCTTTTACGAATATATAATAAATTTATTAAAAGTTTATTTATTAAAGTAATTATATTAGATAAGATTAGAGATATCTTGAAGAGTGTGTCGAAGTTGAAAATCGTCAACAATTTCTTTGAAAAGCTTGTATGTCATCTTTGCAAATCGTCAACCATCCTACCTTGTACAATTTTGAGCTTTACTTGAAATGAATTATTTTTTATCTAATCTAGGCTTGATATTTTATGTTGAAATAAGAGAATTTTCTTTTTCAAGAATAAGTTTGCATTAAATGGTGCAAGAAGGAAATTTATTACAACTCCCTTATTGACCAAGACAAACACAAGTTAAAGAATTAAGAATCTTTCAAGAATATGTAACACTAGAATCCTTAAGTTAAAATAATTTTGTCATCTAACATGTACACTTCGTTTGATAGCACACTTTAGTGTTCTCTAGCAAAAGAGTGAACCTAAGTAAACTTTCTTCTAAATAGTATTTTAGTGATCTTTTGATCACTTTCTTCATTGATATGTTTTATCCTAGAGTGGTTGTTATTCTAAACAATACTCAAGTTTTAGCAGAGATGTCAAAATAGGTTTTAATCTGTGAGCCAATCCGGCTCACCACAGATTCGAGTCGGGTTGGGTTGAAAAAATTTTACTCTTTTCAGATGTGGGTTGAACTGAACTCGGTTTACTTAATCCATAGGTTAAACAGGTTCGAGTTGGGTTGAAGGTGGGTTGACCCACTTAACTCACCAACAATTTTCTACAATTTTTTTTTGTTATAATTATTTGCTACTTCTAATTATATAGGTTCACATTTCATATTTTTAAATACTAGAATGTTGTTCTATAATATTTGAATAGTTTGAATGTTGATTTATTTGTTTGCGAAGTTATATATGATGATACATTAATCTTTAACTACTATCTTTATAATAATATTCCAAGAATTAAGTGAATACTTTGATTCCACTATTATAAAAAATAGATTGAGTTAATTCATTATAATGTAATAAATATATAAGATAAATTGCAAAAAAAAATAAATCGTAAGTGAGTCAACCCATTAACCTACCAACTCGTAGTAGATCAAGTTGGGTTATAAAATTTCTGGTTCACTAAAAAAGTAAGTCGAATTAACTCATTTTAACACCCCTATGTTTTAGTTACGAGTAATTAAGATCCAAATAATACTTAGGCTATGTCCTGCAGCTTTAGTCCGCATAATGAAACTTGTTCAAGTAAAAAAAAAATTGGTTTTTACTTTTGTTTGTAGATGACCCAGTATAAAAATAAAAAACTAAAAATCTTTCTCATCCTTTAACCTTTTGAATTGCATATTATCAACTTGTTTAAAATGTTGAAAAGGTGATTCTTTTTACTTTGCGAAAATACTTTTGATAGTAAGTCTATTAAAGAAAATTATGTGTGACAACTTTTAGTCTTAAAGACTTGTTTTCATCATATTAGATATTGTTCTTAAAAAATATTGAAAAATATTTTTATACATAATCCAATCCTCTCTTCTTATGTATTTTATTATATTCCACAAGTTCATCTAATGATATAAAGAGAATATTCTATATTTGTAAAACCTTCACTTTGTTGTGAAGTTTTCTCTCAACGAAAAATTTTATTTGTATATATTCTCTTTTAGGTTATCCATGTATCTTAAACAATTGTTTTGTTGTAACCAAAAATGGTGGTTAAAGAATATTAGGGAAAGTAAAAAATTGACTCAATGAAAAAGGATACATGTGTTTCTTATCTTAATGAGAGATAAAAGTAGAAGGAATAGTAACTTTGTGTATTCGTTGTAAGTCATAAGTGGTATTGGAAACACTTATAATCATTGTTTAATTAGTTGAAATATTTACTACAAAAAAGAATTACATGCATCCAATCTTAGGATGAACCAATATAAAAATAAAAAATTTCTTTGTTTAATCTATTTTACTTTTACCATCTTTGACTATCTTTCACAAGTTGTTTGGGATACTACAAATGATGACTCCTAAATAATGTTATATCAATTATCTTGCAAAAATATTCAAATATGTTTCTATGCTTTATTCAACCCCTTAACCTTCTAAAGATAACTTTGTTCATTTCTCCAATGCATAGTTTGTAATAACCTTATCAAGCCTTATTGTTCTTCCTGTATCTCTTCAAATTGTATGATTTTGCATCCACATCGCTCATATAGGTCTTCCTTGATGTGAAATTTGAAGCCTTTTTTCAGTTGTCTTAAGCATTGCTAATGACGACTTAAAATACCAATAACAGGGCATTTATAACATGTTCACAACAATTCTAGAATAATTTTAAATATTATACAACACAACTTTTTAAATCAAACAAATTTTATTAAGTGGATTTCTCAAAGAAAATATTATGTATAAGGGTAATATTCAATTTGTAGTAGATAATACTCCATTTTTAAAATTGGATATATAAGAACGAGGATGAGTATGAACCTATTTGTCTCATCCTCATCTTTATATTTGTCTCAACATCCATATTTGCTATTATACTCATCCAATTTTAAATTACTAAAACATCTTTAATTTATTAGGGAATCTAATAAACTAATATGAATTATTCTCACTCCTTATTTTTGTAACTTGTTATTTTTTTTACTCTTTTCTTATTTTTGTAACTTGTTATTTTTTTTACTCTTTTCTATAATTATTCAACTTTATCCAATTGTTATTTTATAGTTTTATTTGAAAATTTTATATAATTATAAAATTTTTCTTGATATATTTCATTAGAAAAATGTGTATTTTTTATATTTTATACTTGACAATATGAAATGTTTTTGGTATAATTAATTTTAGTTTTTGAAAAAAAAAATTAATATTTAAAATAATTAGAGACATGTATATGATGAAGATAAAAATACACAAAAAATCTCATACCATTTAGTATAGAATAAAAATAAGATTAAATTGTATTTCCTAAATAATTATAAAATAGTCAAACATATATTCGTCTTGCTCTCTTACTATCTCCAATAGACACTAGTGCAGTTTTGGCTTTTTAACTCGAGTTATAGGTCTCAGTTGTCGCTTAACCAAAGCATAAAATGGCACGGTGGCAATTTTGTAATTTTTTCCAACTTTTATATCTCGGTTCAGCATATACTCGAAGCAGAAAACACCTTTCTGCTTCGGTTATAAGAAAATCGGTGCCAAAAAGTTGGCCAGTATTTCAAAAATGTCACTGTGGTTATATTTGGCCTCGGGTGAAATTGAACCGGTGCCAAAAAGGGTTTTCTGCCTCGGTTAAAAATTGAACTGAGGCAAAAAAGTTGGCCAGTATTTCCAAAATGCCACCATGGTTATATTTGGCCTCGGGTGAAATTGAACCGGTGCCAAAAAGGGTTTTCTGCCTCGGTTAAAAATTGAACCGAGGCCATATCCTTTAATTAGGGTTCAAACCGTGAACCCATTTCACCCTTCTTCTTCTTCCTCGCGCCTCCAACCTCCATTCTCTCTTCTCTCTCTCTCGGAAACCAACATCCACCACAATGCTATCATTCTACTCCGACAAACGCGGCCACTACTTCTACGAGCCTCTGCAATGCCTTCTTCCCCACTTCCAACCACCGTCGTGCCACCATTTCTCGCAAGGGGTAAGTTGAACAATTTCGTCATCATCGTTGTTTTAGGCTGGACCTTGATTTGACCGACGCACATCACTTTGGGGGGGGGGGGGGGGGGTTTGTTTCGTGATTTTCAAGCCCATTGACTTGGTTTTGGATAATAATAAAGGACTGGCTTGGCCTTCGGCGCCGCCTCTATTGAAGGATTTCTTACGGTGGTGGTGGCTGTTATGGTGGCGTTACGATAGTAAAAAGAGGTAATATATGGCCTCGATTCTCCATAAAACCGAGGCAGAAAGGGGGTTTTCTGCCTTGGGTAACACCCGAGGCCAAAAGCTTATCCTTTTTTGCCTTGGCCTTATATGTCTCGATTCTAGAACCGAGGCAGAATAGTGGGAATAACCGTTGTCAAATACACTTTCTGCATTGGTGAGATACTCACGCATCCTCATTCTAAAACTAGCCAAATGAAACAAACAAACATACCATTAGTTACTTCAACTAACAAATATTTCTTTGTGATACATAACCACTTGTACTACTAAAAAACCTAGAGCTATCAAAATGGACCATCCGGTCTGGCCTGACCCACCATGGGTTGATCACTTTGTGAGTTAACCCAACTCGGCTCACTTATTAGTGAGCCAAAAAAAAATTGAACTTAACCCTGTCCATCACGGGTTGGTGGGTTAAATAGGTTGGCTCACTTAATTAAAAAATATAATTTTTTTTTCTTTGGTCACAAAAAAACTAAATTATATTTCTGATTAAAATCTAAATAAATTTCAATACAATTCAAATGCAATCCAAAATGATTTTAAACTCCAAATACAAACCAAAATCAGAAAAATACAAATTACTATATAACAACAAATTACAAACAACCCAACCCGACCTAAATACGAAACCCAACATAATAACAAACACTTGTGTAACCCTTTATCTATCAGTTCATGAGCCAACCCAACTCACCACAGGTTCAATCCAGGTGAGCCGAGTTCTTGGTGGGCCGGGTCAAAAATTAACCCGTATAGAAATTTATAAAATATTCTCAACTCAATCTGGTCTGAACCCGTAGTGGGCTAGGTTGGCCCATAGGTTTTAACCCATTTTGATAACTATAAAAAAAACACATATTTAATACCATTTTTGTTTTACAAATTTTGTTATAAAAAATAATTTACAAGAAATTGTTACCAATTTTTTTACAAAATATTTTGTGCAAAACATTTTCCACAAAAAATTTTGTAAGAAACACTTGTGATTTTTATAATTTAATAAGAAATAAGTATTCATAAAGAGGAATTACTTACCAATTAAATCTCTTTGAAAAAATGGCAAAATAATTTTTTTTTTCAAAATTTTATAACAAATTTGAAAAAAAAAATCATGAAATACGAAAAGTTTTAGTAATGTTGCAATATAAATTAAATATAAATGAAGAGAAGAAAGAGCTGAAATTCAAAGAAAATAAGTTACACTAATTAAAATTCCCAAGTTAAACTAGATATGCTCTCAACTATGTATTAGTTTTTAATTTAATAAAAGTTAAATATTTTTAAAGGGAAGTTAAAAAAGAGTGAAAAGATTGACTTGTTTTTTTTTTTTTAGAAAAACAATGCTTTTATAGAAAGTAGAGCCTAAAACTGTTTAAGTTTTATACATACTTTTGTAGACCGAAAAAAGAAACCATTCTTCATTAGGTTTAAATGTCACCTTTTATTACTAAAAAAATGAATGTCCTTACATATGGAGGCGACATTTCCTATGGCAATTCATTCTTATTTTTATGGCATAAATTCGTGACTTTATATGCTAATTTATTATTATTGTTATCGATATTGCCGACAATGTTATAATAATATGTTCTAATATTATAATCAAAATGATAATATAATTTATTTGTTATCCTTTTGTTGCTCCCGAAAGAACGTATCATCTAAGGCATCTTAGAAAGTCAAACTTTTGCAACTCACTCGAGTCTTTGATCGTTTATTTGGATTTACAGAACGCGACTAGAAAAAAAAAATGTAATTAACTTGATCCTGATTAATAAAATAAGGTGCATCGGAGAGTGGTATAATATATAATATAAAATCGATTATTTATTTATAATGCAAAAAAAAAAATACTTATGTAATATATAATCATTTGAGTTTTATGATATTTTTTTTTTAAAATTATTACAATATCATCGATTCGAGTAACCTTAAACTTAATTTCTTCAATGTCTTGAATTAATGTGTGAAAAAAAAAGCAACACGAAAAAATCACATTAAGAATATATATATATATATATATATATATATATATATATATATATATATATATATATATATATATATATATATATATATATATTACTGAATAGTCATATTCCATTTAGAAGTCGAGGTCAAAGACAGTTTAAATATTTTTTTCTCTTTCTCTTTTTACCATCATACTTAGGATTAGAACAATACATATATATGTATACATATATACACAGAGATCGATCTATGTGTAAACAAGGGTGTATAGGTGCTCAATGCTGGAACGATAGACTATAGAATACATATGTTTCTTTAATTTCTACAAATATGATATATATATATATATATATATATATATATATATATATATATATATATATATATATATATATATATATATATATATATATATATATATATATATATATATATATATATATATATATATATATATATATATATATATATATATATATATATATATATATATATATATATATATATATATATATATACCCTTCAATATTTCCTTTTTGTAATTTGTTCTTCTAATTTTTTTCCTACTTCTATTTTTGCTTTATTTACATTATTGTTTTTTATTTTCAATTCATTAAATGGCTCACTAGATGTAGTGAGTTTCCTTTTTATGCATTTTTCTTTATAAATTCATTTTGATGATTTGTACATTTCCATTAGTATAACATTATTAGAAACCATTTCATAATAGACTTGCCTAACAGAATCAAGGTCAAAAAGGTCTAATTATTAGTCTTTAGAATCATGATGAATTGTTGTGAGCATCTGCCATGAAACCTATATGTACTTCTTCCATTTCTGAGTCAAACAAGTATATAGATCTTCCTATGTTGTTATGAGTTTTTTGTTCCTTTTTTTTGTCTTTCTCTTTGTTTGTCAATTCAGAGCATTCTGAATTATAATCCATAAGCTTCTTGCATTTAAAACATACAACTTTCTCTTTATCCTTACCTATGAATCTCTTGCTTTGTTCATAACCCAACTTTTTCGAATTTCTCTTAAGTTTCAATGTTATGAGAGTTAATTCTTCATCTCCCTCAAAATCAGACTCATCTGATTCATCTTCCGTTTCCTCCAGAACTCCACATGAGTTGCACTTTTTACCTTTATGTTTAGCTTTTAGAGTAAGGTTCATACCTTTGGTTGTCTTCTCGTCTCCTTGTAATATTTGCTCGTGTACAATAAGGATGCCTACAAGTTCTTCCAAAGACATCTTGTCAAGATCTTTGGATGCTCTTAGGGCATTATTTTATGCTCTCCACTTTACAAGTAGAGTGCACAAGATTTTATCTTTGATATCATAATTGTAATATACAATACCAAGAGACCTTAAACTATTGAGTAAAGTTCGTAACCTTGGATCATTGATTGAATTGATTCATTTTCTTCAATTGAAAAATTTTCATATTGATGTCTCAACAATGTTAGTTTATTTCTTTTACCCCTTTTAAACCTTCATGAGCCAAAGCTAATGTATCCGACATTTCTTTGGCTGAGGACATAGCATGTACTTTTGAAATTTCTCCTTCAGATAATGCACAAATTAAGTTACGTTTATATTTTGCATTTAATTGGTATATGTATCTCTGATAATCATCTAATTTACCTCTTGGTAGCATTTTCCGTTTATCATCCAGTAGAGAAGGAATCCTAGGAATCCTTTCTCGATGATATCCAATAAGTCTGTGCATTCCGCTTCAAGATAAGCTAGCATTTCCCCATGTCATATTTCTCACCTTTGAATAGAGGAGAGCAATTTGTTGGTTGGTTGTTTCCTTTCATTAAATTTGTTGGATCAATCCTATCTTCCTATTAAGGAGTTCCCCATAGGCTAGTTATGGTTCCACTTGGCGTGATATCGCTCTAGAAGGGAGATGAATAGAGCTTGTATAGAAATTCTAACAATTTTGAGTACAAACCTCTCCTAGCTATAGCAAGAACAAATGAAAATTACAAGAAGCAATATCATAATAAATATCACAAGTATAATTTTACTTTGTAAAGGATGCTCTCAACCCAATTTTTCACAATACGTTTTAGATATGAAAATTTCACAACTCCATCAATTTGCTATAGTGTTCAATGATAAGTTTTTCGACATCGAAGGGGAGTTCAATTTTCTTATGTTATTTAACTTAGGGTAGCCATCTAAAAGAGTTTAATATTTTATTATGATTAAAAAGATGGAAAAAGTCTAAAGCATGATAGCTCAAAACCATTTAATGTTTTTCTCTTATGTAGTATATTTGTAGGTTATTACAAAAGGCTTTAAAACAATTTTTTATCATCATCAAAAAGGGGGAGATTGTTGGCAAAAGAAGAGGATAATGGAGGTCATTCTTCAAGACTAAATTTTGATGATGATAAAAACAAGTCCAAGAACTTAAAGTGATGACAAAAGATATTGGAAGACTTGTATCTTATTTTTGTATATGATTAAGCCTTTGTAATAAGTCATATATCAGTGAATCATTTGTGTGCAGAACTTAGCTAAGAGAATCACAAAGCAGCATGTACAAAGATCACTCATGATTTTTTTTTTTTGAGAAAATTTATGTGATAATCGATTATCTGATTAAAATCAAGTTTTTCATAATGTCACAACCGCAATTGCGACGGGATGACGAACCAAAAATAAAATATAAAAAAAGAGTTTTGGAGTCGTCACCATAGTTATTATAGGAAACTATGGAAAACCATAAAAAGGAGCAAGGTCTACGAAAATAGAGTTTGGGGGTACGAGAGTTTATTACGCGTAGGAAAGATGTTAGCACCCTACAACGCCCATCCTAAGGCGGTACCTTTAATTAAAATACAAATTGATGTGGTCTCCTTTAAATGTTTATTTTCCAAAAATAAATAAATAAAATAAATAAATAAAAATAAAAATAAATAAATAAAAGATGACAAAGAAAAACAAAGAAAAAAAAAGATTTTTGTTTTTTGGGCCCGACAAAGATTACTCCATGCTCCTACGTATCTCCATTCATAATGGAGAATCAGGGTCACGTAGTTCTTTATAAAAAAAAATTTTGAAAAAAACAATTTGTTTGAAGATGTTGATATCACTCTTTTTTAATATTTGAAAAATTTTGTATTTTTTTTAGTAATCTTATAGAAGAGCGAAGACATTAAGTACTAAAACGACGCGAGCGGTCACACGAGCACTTATACATTTTAAAAGTTAGAAGGGTATTTAAATTATTTATTTGTTATTACTTCCTTTAAAGAAAAGCTTCCGAAATAAGACATGATACCCAAAAAACGTGACTATTATATATCCATAATTTATGAAAACATTAGGAAAATAAATAAATAAATAAAATATTAGGAAATACTGTTTAGGATTAAACATATTATTTTATTATAAATTTTTTTAAAACACTTAATATGAAAAAATAGCACAACATATTCATACAATGTTAAAACATGATATCTCTCACTTATTCATGCAATAACATTCACAACCCAATGCAATCAACAAACATTAATTATAAAACTAATGAACCCAAAAATGCATGACAATAATGTTTTTTCCATATCAAAAAGAAATCGTAAAAACATCAAATTCAACCAAAATCATAACCAAATCTCAAGAAAGATTGCATAACACAACAAAAATTAATTTTTGTGAACCTGAATGGGAGATCGGATTTACAATAGTTGTGTTGGAACACCAAGAAGCACGTGGGGGTTGGCGATCGAAGGTGAGTGGGTTTTTTATATGCGAGGGTTAAAGGAATTTGTGTGCTCAGGTTGAGAGAGGTCTCCAGAATTCTGAGAGAATTTTTTTTATTCTTTTGCTTAACGGGTTTATATACACAACATTATAAATCTAATGTAATCTCGTAATAAAGTCAGTCTTGATTACAAAGAAATTTAAAAGACAAGAACTGGTCTTAATATTATCACATTATGGGAATCAAATCACAGAAGAAAAAAAATAGAGCACAAAATCAAACGTGATTAGCAAAATTGATTCTAATTAGTAAAAGAGATATTGCTTTGAATCATATTACTACTTTCTTTATCTGGAAAAACGGTGTGATAAAATCATAGCACAAAATCAGAGTAAATGATTCTAAATATTAGAATAGATTTTGTTTCTAATTATTAGACTAACTTCTTGATCTGGAACAGAAACGACAAAGCATAGAGTGGGGGTTGAGAAAATTAAATTTTGGGCTGTTGTTAGTTGCAAGAAAAAATGGTGTGGGTGTATAGAGTATTTTGGGCTAAAATAGAAATAAAACCTTAAAATAAAATACATAAAAGATTAAAACAGTCTCTCTTTTTTCTTTTTATTTATTTATTTATTCTTATTATTATTATCCTATTATTATTATTTAGACAAAGAAAAAACCCAAGAAAAAAAACTTATTTACTTTTAAAAAAAAAAAACAAGTTATTATTATTTATTTAGCCGGACGAAATTGGGTGTTAACACATAAGAGTTCTATGATAATTGATTATCACTTGCTGGTAACTGATTATCATAACAAAAATATGATTTTAGAAGAAAAATTATTTGATAATTGATTATTGCATTAAATAGTCGATTATTAGTGGTGTCTGTCATCTTTTGTAAGTTTGGTTTAATTTTTAGTGTTTTAATTAATCCTTCTTTAGAGATATTAGTAACTAGACGTATGGTGTTTTGGTCCAAACTAGTATAAAATAACTTGTGTAATTTTCTCTTCCCTATTCTCTTTATTTTACTAAAGTTATTAAAATAAGAGAAAATATTTAATTGAACAATAATTTTTTAAGGGAAAACTTTAGAACACAATTTTTATTAAGAAACAAATTCATTCCCTCTTGATTTTGTTGAGATGCGAATAGTCTGTTCAACGATTCTAGCGAGAGTCATTAATTAGGAAGATTGATTAACCATTCCAAAGTTGTGCAAACCAACATGTATGCAAACATTTTGTAGGAACTTCGTCATTTGCCCCACTAATGAAGATCCACACTTTGAATGTTCACAAAAGAGCCATTGGATCCTATGTAATGAATCAAAATTGGTTCATTCATGTCCTCTACCAAAAAATGGTAGAAATTGCACTAACCATAAAAGGGTTCAAACCACTATCATTGTCCGTCAAACATTTTGTGTTGGATAGCCTACCCTAATTCTTCATTTGTTCTATATAACTACATTGAGCTTCCTTTGTCTACTATCTCATATCATTGTTAGTATTATGGTGGTTGATTTAGTCCCACATCGCTTAGAATTGTAAGATGCGATTCTCTATTTTACTATATAAGAGACCCTATGTAAAGCTTGAGATATACCAAAAATAAAAATACTTCCTAGTGTAGTCGTGGACGTAGACATACACATTGTACGCCGAACCACGTTAAATTCTTCGTGTCTATTTTTCTCTCATTTATTCTTTCCTTTATTTCCTTGTTCCTAAAAATTGGTATCAAGAGCCATTTTTCCTAGTATGCTTTGTGGTTGCAGCATTGTCTGATCTTCCACATCACAAAAGATTTTGTTTCTTTTTCTTCTTGGGAATCTCAGTTTAGAGAAGTAGTGGGAGCTTTGGTCAAAAGCAGCAGGAGCTTTCATCAAAAGCAGCAGGAGCTTTTGTCAAAGGCAACAGGAGCTTTTGTTAAAAGCAACAAGAGCAATGGCATTAGAAGAAGGGACGGTGAAGATTGAAAAGTTTGATAGCAGTGACTTCGGGTTCTGGAAGATGCAGATAGATGACTACCTGTATCAGAAGAAGTTGTATCTACCCTTAACAGGGCAGAAGCCAACCGACATGGTGTAGCTAGAATGGGAAGTTTTAGATCGGTGGACACTCAGTGTGTTCCGGTTGACATTAGCCAAGAATGTTGTGTTCAACATCATGAACAAGAACACAACCATAGATTTGATGAAGGCATTGTCAAATATGTATGAGAAGCCATTTGCAGCCAATAAAGTGTATTTGATTCGTAGGCTAATCAACCTAAAAACTGGTGAAGGTAACTCGATTACAAATCATATTAGTGAATTTAATAGAATTATTGCGCAGTTGACATCAGTGCAGATAACATGTGATGATGAGGTGAAAGCATTAATTTCATCTCTTCTGGAAAGGTTGAATGCAACTGTTATTGCAGTTAGTAATTCTGCAAGTAATAGCAAGTTGAAGCTTGATAACATCCGTGACTTGATCTTAAGCGAAAATGTTCGTAGGAAAAGTTCAGGTGAATCTTCCAGTTCTTGTTCTGGTTCATCATTGAGTACTGAAACTAAAGGAAGAAACAACCAGAAAGGTCGTAATCAAGGCTAAGAAAGATCAAAGTCTAGTGGGAGATCACAACCAAAATTTTAGAATGATATCACTTGTTGGAATTGTCAAAAAAGGGGTCACTTTACAAATCAATGTAGGGCTCTAAGGAAGCACAACAACAAGAAGAAGCAAGATGATGATCAATAAGCAAATGCAACATCTGATGAAATTGAAGATGCACTATTATGTAGTCTATATAGTTCTATTGACTCATGGATTATGGACTTAGGTGCGTCATTTCATATTACACCTTCCTTAGAACTATTATATAACTATGTTACAAGAAAGTTTGGGAAGGTCTACCTTGCAAATGTAAAATCTCTTAATATTATAGAAATAGGTGATATTAACATCAGAACCTTTAATGGAAGTGTATGGACTTTGAATAATGTTAGACATATTCCTGCCTTAAAGAGAAACTTAATATCTAGGACAGTTGGATGATGAAGGGCCTTACACCACCTTTGGAGATGGACATTGGAAGGTAATGAAAGATAATCTTGTTGTTGCTCGTGGAAAGAAGCAAGGATCTCTTTACATGATTGCAGATGAGGATATGATATTAGTTGTAGAATTTGGCAAAATTTCGTCTTTGTGGCATTAGAGGCTTAGGCATATGAGTGAGAAATGAATGAAGCTCATGGTCTCAAAAGGTAAAATACCTAACTTGAAGCATGTTGACGTTGGACCTTGCAAACATTATATCTTTGGAAAGTAGAAAAAGGTTAGCTTTCCTAAAACAAGCAAGTCGTTTAAAGTTGAAAGACTAGAACTAGTGCATATAGATGTTTGGGGGCCATCTCCAATGAAATCCCTTGGAGGTTCATAGTATTATGTAACCTTCATTGATGACTCTACGAGAAAGGTATGGGTTTATTTTCTTAAAAATAAATCTGATGTATTTTCTATGTTTAAAAGGTGGAAAAAGGAGGTTGAGAGTCAAACAAGTTTAAAGATTAAATGTTTGAAGTCTGATAATGGTGGAGAATATGACAGTAGTCAATTTAAGGATTTTTGTACAAAGAACGAGATCAAGATGATCAAGATGATTCCAGGAACACCAGAATAAAACAGTGTGGCATAAAGAATGAATAGAACCTTGAATGAGAGAGCAAGATGTATGAGAATTCAGTTAGGATTACCCAAGGTATTTTGGGCAGACGCAATAAGCACAACAACCTATCTCATAAACAGAGGACCATCTGTTCCTTTAGACTATTAGTTACATGAAGAAGTATGGTCTGGAAATAAGGTAAGTCTTTCACATCTGAAAGTTTTTTGTTGTGCTTCATATATTGTGTTGAACTCTAATAATAAAGATAAATTGGACCCTAAGGCAAAGCGATGTTATTTCATTGGTTATAGATCTGACATGTATGGCTAAAGGTTTTGGATGACCAAAACACGAAAATTATTAGAAGTAGAAATGTTACTTTTAATGAAAATGTGTTCTATAAAGAAAAAAATGCAGACTTTGCAAATGCAAATAAATAGCCAGAGCAGATTAGAAGAAATTTCAAAAAGTGATGTACTCAACAAAAGGCAAAATACAAAAGTAGAGCCTGAGTCAGAGTCTGGGTCAGAACCTAAACAAATAGTAGAGTCAATAACTCCTGAAATACTGGTTAAAAGATATAGCAGAACAATTTTAGCATCACAAAAGTATTCTCCTCCATTGCATTACTTGTTGTTGACTGATGCTTGTGAGCCAAAGCATTTTACTAAGGCTATGCAGGGAGATGAATCTATTAAGTAGGAGCTAGCAATGGAAGATGAGATAAAGTCTCTTCAGAAGAATAAAAGATGGTCTTTAACCAAGCTACTAGAAGGAAATAAGATTTTGCAAAACAAGTGGGTCTATCGGTTAAAAGAAGAACCAGATGGCAACAAACGATATAAGGTTAGACTTGTAGTAAAAGGGTTCCAACAGAGACAGGGAATTGACTTCACAAAAATTTTCTCTCTTGTTGTCAAGATGACTACCATCAAAGTTATCTTGAGTATAGTAGTTGCAGAAAATCTTCATCTGGAGTAGTTAGATGTGAAAAATGCATTCCTACATGGGGATCTTAAGGAAGAAATCTTTATGGCACAACCAAAAGGTTTTGAAGTACAAGGCAAAGAGAATCTTGTATGCAAGCTTCATAAAAGTTTGTATGGATTGAAACAAGCACCAAGACAGTGGTACAAGAAGTTTAATGAGTTTATGAGAAACTCAGGATTTCACAAATGTGAAGAAGATCATTGTTGTTACGTTAAGAAATATGTTGGCAGCTATATCATTCTTGCTTTGTATGTTGACGACATGTTGATTGTTGGTGCTAATATGACAGATTGAAGAAACAATTGTTAGAAAATTTTGAAATGAAGGATCTTAGTCCAGCCAAGCAAATTCTTGGTATGAGAATCTCTAGGGATAGATCTAAAGGTATTCTGAACTTATCTCATAAAAAATATATAGAAAAATTGCCTAGCAGGTTTAATGTTGGAAATGCTAAAACCAGGAATACACCTTTGGGAATTCACTTAAAGTTCTCAAAAAGGCAATCTTCTCAGACAGAGGAAGAAGAAAGTCACATGTCTAAAATGCCATATGTGTCTACAGTAGGGAGCTTGATGTATGTTATGGTTTGCACTAGACCTGACATAGCACATGCAATGGGAGTTGTGAGCTGGTTTCTATCAAATCTCGGAAAGGAGCATTGGGAAGGCGTGAACACTACAAATAAATTTATCTTTAATGGAGGGTATCTTGGGGAGGTTTTAAATATCCTCCGCAAATTAATATAGTTTACGATAATATTGTAAGTTATCTAAAATGACAATAATAACAGGGGTTTTAATATTTTTGTACAGAGGTTTAAGACCTCAGCAAATTATAATACAAATTTTATTACGTTAAATATTAAAGTTTTCATTTACCCCTCTGTTTCATTTTCGGTTTCGCTCTCATCTATCTCTTTGAACAATTTCGTCTCGCGTTTTCACACAAAAGAGTTTATTGCAATGTAGAGCAAGTTTATTGCAACACTGGGTGGAGAAGAACAGTGGCTAGGACAACATGAGTATTTGAGGCTTTGGAAATGATTTCATGTGGAAAGTGAGGAATGATGTCGCGTGAGATTGGTCGCTAGTTATCGGTTTTTGTTGGTTTTCTTTATTATATATGTGTTTTTTTGGGGTTTGAGGAATTGAGTTTTGGTGGATCGAGAACAATGGAGTCTCAGATGGATCAATATGAGATCATGGAGCAGATCGGGCGAGGAGCATTTGGAGTTGCTATTCTTGTTCACCACAAGGCTGAGAAGAAGTAATAGTCACAACTTTCATGTGTTTCTATTCTTGAGATATTCGTTGATGGGTATTGGGTAGGTTCATACTAAGTTTCATGACTGAAGCTTCGTTTTATTGGGTTGTAGATATGTGTTGAAAAAAATCAGGCTAGCAAGATAGACTGAACGATGAAGAAGATCTGCTCATCAAGAAGTGAGTTTGGTTTTTTGTGTGTTTCCTATTTGTTGATTTGCTTCACATAATCATAGTTCATATACCTGCAATCTGATTTTTTTTTGGGAAGAGATTTGACTGTTGTTGCTTGTTGAGAATTGTAGATGGCTCTTATTGCTCGAATCCAGCATCCTTATATTATGGAATTCAAGGAGGTATGGGTTGAGAAGGTGAAAGACCTTTAAGTTTCTATATAATGTATTCACAATCTTAATTTCTTTGCTAAACACATTCTATTTCTATTGCAGGGTTGCTATGTCTGCATTGTCACTGGATATTGTGAAGGTGGAGACATGTGAGCATATGATACTACCCATGCTCAATATCTTAAAGTTTATTTGATAGTTTATGCTTATTTTCTCTTCAAATATGGGAGAGGGCTGAATCGATGAAAAAATTAAATGGTGCTTACTTTCCTAAGGAGGTATCCTTGAATCTTATCCCACACTTGCGTTTGTTTATGCATGTATTCTTTTCCGATCTTACATTGAATGTTGTCGAAATTTCTCAGAAACTCTACAAATGGTTCACGCAATTACTGTTAGCAGTGGAATACCTGCATTCAAATTTTGTTTTGCATCGTGACCTGAAGGTATACACTTATATATGAAACAAACTATTGGTATATGATTCTTGTCCTTGATTTAAAATGTATTAGGTCTATTTCTATCTTTTAAAGCAGATTATAAGATTTTATAGTTAATAATTTAGCTGAGGTGCTGTATCTGTACGTGCAGTTCCAGAAATATATGTCATATGATGATTTAAGGGTTAGCTGGCTTAACATTCTGACGAGAAGAAAAATTACCGATCAAGGATCGTCAAGTGTTCACTTCAAACAGTTCTAAAAAGAAAGACATTGCATAACAGTGAAATTGCATGGCTGAAATTCAGTCTAAGAAAACACCATCCATTGTAAGTGTCTTATTCTTTAACGCAAACATTTATCATTCCTTTGTTACTTTTCTTAAGTTTTGTTGAGAAAAAAAATCTTCTCTTTATGACAGGAGCAAGTTCTTAGCGTTGGTAAACTATTTTCGCACCATTCTGTTTAATCCAATGACTGAGATTTTTTTCCGTACAGATTTAATGGCTCAAATTCAATTTTGAATTAAGATTCAATTTTCCTATAGACCGATTTAATTAAGATTAAGTACTTGGTCGTTGTAGTATAGTGGTGAGTATTCCTGCCTGTCACACAGGTGACCCGAGTTCAATCCCCAGCAACAGCTACTTTTTGAGGATATGTTCTCTAACCCTGAGTCATTGAAACAAGGTGGTGGAGAACCATGCATTTTAAGAGAATTAGCTGGTAATGTTTTGCCTCTGTTTTTTTTCTTGTCAAAAAAGACAAAGCGTAACAATATTAAAAATTTTGACGTCGCCTGAGAGATTCGAACTCTCGCGGGGAAACCCCATGTACTTAGCAGGCACACGCCTTAACCACTCGGCCAAAGCGACTTTGTTGAGGCTTTAGTGTTAAAGATTTTGTCGTTTTGCTGAAGGAGGTGTTTATTTGTTATATGTGTTTTGGTAAGCATTCACAAATTCAGATGATTCTTTATGTGAATTTCATTCGACATGTACTTTTTTTCTGTTTAATCTTTGAAACAAGGTTGTTTATAGCTTGGTTGCAGGTTTGGATCATAGTTCATCTTCTTGAGTGATATTTTTTGTTATCAATCTTCTTCTCTCTGTCATAAATCAAATTGCTTATTGTCTGTTTTTTTTATCAGATTACTATTGCAGTAAGTGTGGGTTAGGGGCTTTGAAAGACAGGTTTTTTAGTTTAACTTCCAAAAAACACTATATTAAAGTATGCAGACACCAAATCCCCCTTAGACTGTCCTATTTTGATACTTTGACAACGTCCCTTCTTAATTAATCACTTTTTGTTGAAATTTAATTGCCTACTTCAGTGTTATTGTATTTTGCTCTGGTTATTCATTGATGTCATTGCTACTGGGTTTTTCCTCCATTGGCCAAACCAAGGAGTAGTAATATCATCTCAACTATGTTTAGTTAAAAATATCCTGCTGTTAAGTTTATTTCTATAAAAAAAGTGGGACAATAATGTATTAGTATTTGCTTCATGCAAAACATATATTTTCAGTCCCATGCTCTTCCACATTTGCCAACTCCTTTATAAACTACATTTTTGGATAAAGAAAAGAGTACAAATAGGAATTGAGTGTTGTTTGGGCAAATTGAATTAGCTGCTTGCAGGAAATTTGATAGATAAAAAGGACAACATATTTTTCTAGAATTTGGGTTGATTCAGTAAACTTGTTTATTGTTTCTCATCTTTTGTGTGGACATTTTAATGATCTTTTACTTCTAGAGGTATAAAATATGATATTGGTATCAATTATTTAATCTATATGATTAACGTTACGTTTATATACAAATGCATAGTCACCAGAAAATGTTTCTATGCAGGTGGTAGGAACTCCAAATTACATGTGTTCTGAACTGCTTGCTGATATACCGTAAGGATTCAAATATGATATTTGGTCACTAGGTATGTATTTTACAACAAGTGTCTAATACTTGAAGATTTGGTTTTTCTGGAGCTAAAATGCTTTCGTTTTGTCTAGGGTGTTGTATATACGAGATGGCTGCTCATCGCCCTGCTTTTAAAGCTTTTGTAAGTTTTCTTCTGATTTTTTTGCCTTAAATTATATATTGGTAGGATGTAGCTTGAGTGAGATCATTTAATGCAATACCCTCATGTTTCAGGATATGGCAGGGTTGATAAGCAAGATAAACTGTTCTTCCATTGGCCCTTTGCCTCCATGTTATTCCCCTTCCTTGTAAGTTTCTTTCTACTTGTGTTAATATCAATATTTTGTTGTTACTAATGTTGACTATTGTTACCTCAGGAAAACACTGATAAAGGGCATGCTAAGAAAAAATCCCGAACATCGACCAACAGTAAGATTCTCTTGAGAACAAATTTATTTCCAATGTGGAAATGGTTTTGTCACTGCTTCCCCTAAATATTCTCACTTCATATTTTCTCAGGCATATGAGGTGTTAAAGCACCCTTATTTACAGCCTTATGTGGATCAATACCGTCTAGCTTTTAGTCCTCCTTCAATTTCTACTGTCAACTATCCTCGGAAAAATATGCATTTGAAAATGCTCAGCCTTTGGAAACTAATTATCTTGGTACTTATTTGTGATGTGATTTTTGATACAAGAATTATACTATATCGGTGTGAGTTAATCATCAATACCAAATAATCATGATTTTTGTGCAGGTCAATGATCTAGTAATAAACTATTTTAGTATATGCATGTTGATTTCATGATTTGAGGTTGACGTCCTTCTTGCAGCTAATATTTATCTTTTATAATTTCAGCAAACCAATGATGCAAATGAGTCTGAGTCTTCTATAGGTACAAGAGGATCATCTGGTGGTAGCAACATTTAAGGTGATGATGATGTTTTTTCGGATGAAACTATTTTAGTGTATTATGAACTTTGAGTAAGTATGGATTAAGTTGTAATTGTTTCAATTTAAATTGCTTTTATGTTAATATGTTGATTTTGAGAATCAAAAGTTCTAATGATATATATTTGAGCACTTTGGTTGAAGTATTTGATTGAAGTTTACAAAAAAATATTGTTGATATAAAAATATAAGTACCTCAAATTGTGACATACATTGTCAAGTATAGTAGGAAATTCTGATTACAAACAAAATATTGTTTTTTATGAGATTTGAATAATGCAAGAAAAATATAGTAATAAATTCACAAATTAAATAATACAAACGAAACAAGTTTTATAATCCTCAAATTGAGGAGGGTATTAACCCTCACAAAAAAGGAGGTTTTAAACCTCCACAAAATAACAGTCATGAATAGGAGAGGTTATAACCCTCCATTAAAAAACTTCCACAATATAAACCTGGTATCAGGGGTTGTAGAAAACCTCCACAAATAACTTGTGGGGAACCTATATGTGGAGATTTGAAAAACCCCTGCAAAATATTTTGTGGAGGGTAAAAACCCCTGCTAAACAAAATTAAAACCTCCGCAATTTAGCTTTTTTTTTTGTAGTGGAAGTGGATATTGAGATATTTGAAGGGCACTTCAAAGATGCATTTGTCTTTTAGAAGAAGTAATTTCACTTTACAGAGGTTTTTTGATGCAGATTCAGGAGGTGATTTGGATGGTAGAAAGAGCACAACAGGTTACATTTTTACATTAGGTGGTACAACTATCAATTGGAAGTCCAAACTTCAAGGAAGAGTCTCCCTTTCAACCATTAAAGTTGAGTATGTAGCTATCTCAGAAGCAACGAAGGAGATGATATGGTTGAAAAACCTTCTAAAAGAATTAGAAAAACAACAAGATGACTCTCCGTTGTTCAGTGGCAATCAAAGTGCTATTTGTCTTGGTAAAAATCCAATTCTTCAATCCAAAGGCAAGCACATTGAATTGAGGTATCATTTTATCAAAAACTTGATAAATGATGGAAACTTGTTTTTGTTGAAGATTCCAGGTGCAGAAAATTCAGCTGATATGTTGACTAAGACTGTCACAACAACTAAGTTGAGACTTTGCATTGCCTCAACTGGCCTTCAAGAAAATTGATGATGAAGGCACTACACTAGGTGGTAATGTAAATCAAACCCCAAGTGAGAGAATTGTTAGTATTATGGTGTTTGATTTAGTCTCACATCACTTAGAATTGTGAGATGTGGTTCTCTATTTTACTATATAAGAGACCCTATGTAAAGCTTGAGATACACCAGAAATAAAAATACTTCCTAGTATAGTCGTGGACATAGACATACACATTGTATGCCGAACCACATTAAATTTTTTGTGTCTATTTTTCTCTCCTTTATTCTTTTCTTTATTGCTTTGTTCCTAACGATCATCAATTATGTGCATGAGTTATTGGATAGTGGGGGTGTCCTCTTCCCCGTTATGTTGAGATTTTTTTTTTTTCGAGATCCTAATGAATCTGAAAAAGTTTGTGTAATGCATAAGAAAAATGTTGTGATCATCGAAGTAATCTCATAGTTTATGTCAATATAATTAATATAATTATCTAACCTATTTTTTTAAGTTATTTTTTGTAATATATAGGTGGACACAATTTAATTTAAGAAAGACCAAGATAAAAAAACATGTTAATATTTTGAAATTTCCACGTATAGGTAAGAAATAACACAAGCGAGAAATATAGTTAATACTATTTTTTTTTATAACACAATATTTGAATTGGGTACGAAAGATATTGAATGTAATGTGAATGTGGTATCATTTAAATTTATGAATAAAGTATTTGCTTAATTCCTCATAAGTTTTTCTTCTGGATTTCGCTATCATAAAAAAATCTCAAAAAATATAAATTTGTTGTGAATAAATATAATATAAAAGCCAACAATATTATAAGAAATTATAATTAATTTAAAAACAATTTTTAATTTTTTTTTTAATTTAATGGTGTTCTATTATTAGAATTTTACTACAGAACATCTAAAAAAAGTGTATTTGTACTACTCAAAAGTTTTTAGCCATTAAAATAGAACACACAAGTTTATTTTTTAAGTTAGAACTACCTTAGAAAATAAATTTTTATGTCAAAAACTTAGAGTACTCGGAGATAAATTTGTTTCCTAATTTGTTAAATATTTAATATTTTATTAACCAAATATTTTTCAAAATTTGTGAGACTTTACTTTTAAATTAATATAGGTAAGCCTTATAACTGTTTCACAATTTGGTTATCCAACAACTTAATCATTTATTTGAAACATTAAAACTTGATTTACGAAAGATATTGATTGAATTACTCATGAGAGATATCTCACAATATTGTCTCATGACTCCTAATTAAATTTTATTTTGTTTATTTAAGGTTTAATTATTCATTTTCTTATTTTGGTTGAAAAGTTGCAAGTAGATCTTATTTTTATTTTTGTATCAATTAAGTCCAATTTTTTAAAAATTTACTCAATTAGATCTTTCTTGTAGTACCTTATAAATAAAGTTAAAAACATTTCATGAATCGGTTCATAATTAATTTTTTTTTTCGTTTTTCTTAGTTTTTTCTAATCTTTTTATAAATTTTTTTGTTGTCCATGTGTCAGGTCTCGTGGTGTGACATATGACATTATTAGTACCATATGACATGATAATACCATGTGTCAGCATTAATGCCAAGTGTCATTATTTTTTATTCAATTCAATTTTTATATATGTCAACAAACAATTTTTTTCCTCTTCAAATTGAAACCAAATTTAATATTTGTATCATTGTGATACTATATTTTTATTAAAATTAATTTTATAACATATTAAATTAAAATAACTTAATTAAGTCTCAAGTTTTAAAAAATTGAGACCTAATTAAAAAAAAAAACGAAGACCTACTTACAATTTTTCAAATAAATAAAATAAGAACGAATGAAATAATTAAATCTTTATTTTATCATGAAAGTAAAATGTTTAAATTGTGTCGACATTGTCATTATGTTTTTCACTCAAAGTGTATAATTTGCCAAGAAGAATCTCCGTGTACTTTATGGCATACACCATTTTCTTTCTATCATATGAAAAGAGAAAACAATTCAAAGATGATTTTGAACGTGTGTATAATATAAAATTATTTAAAATACTTGAATGTTAAACTCTACACGGTACACAAAAGGAGGAATATACCAAACCTTGTTCCATTGTATCTTCCCAGTTTCTTCATCATTATTCTCCACCAAGTTTCTCTTGCATTAATTTTGTCTTTTCTGCAAGTCAATGGCTCTTCTTTATTAATTTCTACCTGTATCATCTATCTTGCTCCTTTTGTCTTTTCATCGTACACTATGACTAAGACTAAAACAAAATAAAGAAAATCATTGAACCATCTTACAACAATATAGACAAAAATCGGATTCACAAACTATGACTAATAATAACAAATAATTTTTATGTAGTGTGGCTAAACATGATTTAAGTGGTGTTATATATATATATATATATATATATATATATATATATATATATATATATATATATATATATATATATATATATATATATATATATATATTCTTAGTATAGGAATTGATCACTATGGTAGAGTTTGCAACAACTAACTAATCATTACCTTGTTCAACCAACGGAAAGTTTTTCCAACTAGTCAATTTCTTAGAACAAGAAAATTTTTAACTATACTAATGCTGATTGGTATTTTTAAAAGAGAGAAGGGCCAAAATTAGCTCCTTGCATCCCTGGATTTATATAGTTTTTTATTAATAAAATTGAAACAAAGTCATAATAATTTAAATCTAAAGTGTTTTTTTTTATTAGAATACAGCTTAATGTAATCGTAAACAAATTCATATAAAATAATAATATATTAATTTTAATTGAAAATATTGAAATAATGAATTTATACATATATTTATTTCATATTGTCTATGTTCTTATAGAGTTGAATATACTCATGAAAAACTTCAACTCCAAATACTCATAGCTCCGTACACTCTAGATTGGGTTGTTTGTTTATTGCCCTCTTCAAGTCAGCCAACTTCATTAGATGACAATAAGTATAGTAATTCATGAATATAATCAATGTACCTCGTGTATTGTGTTATTTATATTATGTTTATGAGCTTTTTACCTGGGTGGGCCTGATTCATGTAGCTAATTACCTTTATTAGTTTTTGGTTAATAAATATGTTTAATCATACCTTAATCATGATCTTAAATTAGTGAACTCAATCAATGCTTTCCGTATGTTGATCTTGGTTGGTCGATATGAAGTCGGCCAAGCCATCACAATGCACGTTCATAGGATAAGGGTCGAGTACATCTAGACACGGGTGGTCGAGATGTCCTTGTACATATATGGTATAGCCTATATACTTATTTCTAATCAATCTCATACTGTCTTTATTACTTATTTTCAATCGTTAAGAACTAATGATTGTTTCCAACAAGTGCACTGGTGTGTTGAAGTATAAATCAAGTGTCGTATCTACAAGGTTTTATCAAGAATTACAACTATCTAGTTTTTGAATAAAATAGTGATTTTAGAAAAGACTTTAACTAAGCATGCAATTGAAATTTGGTGTGAAGAGAATATTGGTAAAAATCCATGGTGAGGTTGAATTTCATCTCCCTTTCTTTAATTGTATTATTGAATGCTTCTTCTCCTACTTAATATTTATCATGTTTTAATGCTTTGGAAGTACTCTTTGATGTAGATCTAGACCCATTTTTACAGTCTAGAACCTAGGGAGTTTAGACCCGAGGCGATCTCTCCACTCTTGGTTGAATAAATCCCTTTTTTACTACACAAGACTTTCTTCACCCAACATGTCCTCTAAATCTAATGAAAGCCTCTAGCAAGAGCATGGTGATGTGATTGGACCATAATTTGAATTAGCCTTTCAACTCAATTCAAACCAGTGAAATATAACAGAGTATATAAA
The DNA here is from genome assembly GCF_037176805.1 of Vigna unguiculata. Lineage (NCBI taxonomy): Eukaryota > Viridiplantae > Streptophyta > Magnoliopsida > Fabales > Fabaceae > Vigna > Vigna unguiculata. The sequence goes on from NC_140795.1 coordinate 9,150,738, forward strand.
TCAAATCACAAACTAATAAAATATGATAAATATAAGCATTTAGAAGAGCAATCATATACAAAGAAATTAAGTTTAACTACATCCAACCTCATACTTATGAAATCAGCCACTCATGTTGGTAGACAAAATAAAATCTAAGTGTTGATCTCTACTCATTCCTCTATCTCCTCCTAAATTTTGTTCTCAGTGTCTTTACAAGAGGAAAAAGGCCTATCAATTTTAAGCAAATGCCTCAAACTAAGGGGAGAGCCCTATTTTTGTAGAACAATTTAGGCGGTACTCAGCCAAGTTTTTTGTGTTCAGCTACATGTATTTCTTCATAAGATCAATCTGCTTTTTCTGCTTAGCTTTCTTACTTTGGTGCTTGACACATTCATTTATTCTTTTAGTCCAATGTATCTCCTTGGTTTGAATGCTTAGCTACTTAATTATGAGGGTGTTCTTACGTAGCTCGGCATCAGTTGTCAGGCTCAGCCAAAGAATTCATGTGGGCTTTGTTATGTGTTTTCTTCTTTCCTGGCTTAACATTTAAGTAGTGGCTCAACCTCTTGTTTGCTATTTTCACTAGTTTTCTCTACAAAATAGAAAAAAAAAATAAATGTTATCTACAAATTTGGTTCACTCATGAGGGATGTTTCATGATTAAGCTAAAGAGAACTATTTTTTCCTGTAGATTAATTCTTTAAGTACTTGATAAGTGTCTTATTTGATGTATATTTGAATTCATTCTAGGCACTTACCAATAACTTTTTAATTTATATTAAATTCTTAAGATACTTAATATTGTATTTATTTATATATGTGATATACAAAATATATACATTTATGATATAGTAATTACATAAATCTAATCAAATTGGATGCGATCTAATCAAATCATTTGTAACTTATTAAGTTGAATATTTATAACCATATATGGTAATACTTTATTATAAAACAAATATTCAATGATCTAATCATATCTCTTATTTGTTGAGAATATGTTATGTAATTTGGCTCACGTCCAAATAGGTCTATAAATACAAATTAATATTACAAGGAGTACAAATTCAATTCTTAAATTCTACTCTTACTAACTTGAGTATTAGATAATTGTCCACAGGTGAACCTCTCATTGATCTTCATCAACAACCTGACGAGCAATCCTCGTAAGTGGAGCTCGACTTCCTTGAACTGTCACCCTTATCAATTTGGGAGATCTACACTATTTTTCGGTAAGAACATTTGGCGTCCATTGTAAGATCCTGTAAAACTATTCCTAGACCACAAGTCTTGTGGTACTAACCAAAGGCATAATTTTTGCATCATCATTAACAATTCTAAAGATGATCCATCGAACAATGGAGCTCTTATCATGTATATTAAGGATCTTCTTTGAAAATAAAATCTCAAAATTGAGACACCTAGAATGTAAAACAAATTTGACAAAGATTTGAAGTTGTACTTCATTTATGATGGTCCAAAGTCGCCTTAAGAAACGATTGTGAAAATATAATCTTAGAAGTGAATTATTTACTTAAGCTCATTCATTCATTCACATGTACTTCGCTTATGAATTCCGAGCTAGGGGTTATGTACTTTCGCATATTTGAGATGTGCATAATATATGCATTTATGCCATAATAATAATATAAATCCAATAAAATGAGATGCAATGTAATCAAATTATTTGAAGCTGCTTAACTTGGATATTCATAAACATATATTTATCACAGGACAAATATTTAGCAACCCAACTATATATCTCATTTATTAAGAATATCTTGGGTAATTTGGCATAGGTCTAAAGAGGCCTATAAATATTGATTGATATCATAGGGTAATTTTAAAAAAGACTTTCATACTCACTATTATACTCTTAGTTTATTGTGCTCTTATTGATCAGACGTCGGTGAATCTTTTACAGATGAATTTTGTTCACAGTCTCAATCAACAAATAAACTATCTATCCTCATAAGTGAAGTTGGATTTAAAATCCCACCCTTTTCACCTTGGAGGATCTACAATCTTTTTCAATAAAAACAATTATAATCAATGAGAAAAAATTATAATTAAATCAAAATAACTATTTTAACAAAATAAGAAAACATTTTAACTTAAATGTTTAGATAGAATTTAAAAGGTATGTTATTAGAAATTGAATTATATATTCTTCAACGTGATTATAGATAATTTAACCTAAAATATAAGTTTAGGTTCTTTTTTGTTAAGGAATTTCATAGTACTCAAAAGTTAAAAGAAAAGAATATATATATATATATATATATATATATATATATATATATATATATATATTCTATATCTTGCACTACTAAAAATTCTCATATTACATGAAAATTTTTTTGCAAATTTGTTAAAAAAAATTACAAGAAAATACTTTTTTCTGTTATTTTTTCTAAGAATTTTAATTGGCGAGTAATTTCTTCTTGGATAATTATTTCCTACAAATTTTTTGCTAAAAATTTTTTATACAATATATTTTGCAAAAGAATTGATAGCAATTTGCTACAAAAATTTTTTCATAACAAGATTTATAAGTATTTTCTAAAAAAAAATTCAAAATAAAATTAATAAAAAATGAGTTTTTTTAATAATGTCTTAGAATAAAAAAATACCAAAACAATACATTGAATAAAACAAGGTAAAAGTTATTCAACTCGTATTTCTTAGTCTCAATTAAATACTTATTCAAATACTATCGAAGGTCCCATATTATTTAAAAATGAAAAAGAAAGTTAAATGCGAAGGACCATCTATCTATTAAATGATGCATTAAATATACTAGTTCTATCCATGTAAGCAGAGTGACATTTAATTTGGACTAACATTTCTAGTTATTGTGTTTTTTTCAAAACTATGACTTCAAGGTTGGGTTATCTTCTTCAAACTTTCTTCTCCAAGCAATCCTCACATTTAAATATTCAATCTGTCCCTACATTACTCGTTTTCATCAACAAACAACCCATTCTATTTTTCTCAGCTTCTGACTTTGTGAATGTTCTGGGAAATTCTTCAATGCTTTCTTCGCTCTCTGCACTGTTTATTTACGTAGAACTTCACCACACCATTTGTGCAAAACAGATACAAAACCAGACATTTCAAAGATCCTATGTAAGTAACCTAATTTGTTGTAATGTTTTTTATTTCTCATATTCATGTTTTATTTCTCGATCTTATTCGTTTTTTCTGTTTCCTTTTGGCCAGTTATCACTTTTCAGTGCTATAACCACCATCACTTTGAGATCTGATATACACTGAATGATGTATAATTGGTGGGTGCAAGAAGAATAAGTTTTGGATTTGTTTTATTCTAACTGAAAGGCTTTACTTAAGGTATGTTTTCAAGCATTTGCATAATATTCATCAATTAGATTAGACTCTAATGATAACACTAGGAGCTATAGTCTATGGTTTTCTCTTTCTTCTAATCTTCTTGTTCTTTTTATTTTTTGTAGGAGCTATACTCTATAGTAGTCTTTTTCCTTTAGTTTCCATATTTTCTTTTATTTTTTATATTTTTCTTTCTTCTTATTTCTTATTTTTTCTTTAGGATTAAATATGTTTTTAGTCTCTTAATTTTTAGTCAAAATTGAAATTAGTCTCTCTTTGAAACTTTAGACCAATTTAGTCTCTTCTCTTTAAAAATTGAGTAAATTTAGTCATTTTAACAAAATTTTGTTAAGTTTATTTGACGTTTTATACGCGTTTCTCAGCCAACGTTGAAGCAAACATGAGTTAAACGATATAAACAACTCAAATACTATCATGAAATACGTTTGAAACGTCAAATAAACATAAAAAAATTTGGTTAAAAGGACTAAATACACATATCTAAAGTTGAAGGACTAAATTAGTCCAAAATTTCGAAGAGGGACTATTTCCAATTTTCACTGAAAATTAAAGGACCAAAAACAAATTTAACAATTTTCTTTATTAATGAAAAAGACAATACCAATCTAAATAGTTCGATCAATAATCAATTCTCTATCTGGTTTGACAGTGGTACAAAGTTAATCGATAATGTATATGAATTTGTCAAACCGTTTAAACTAGTTAAGTGATGAAAAGCTGGTAAAAAAATAAATAATAAACCAAAGTTTCTATATTTAAAAAAAATAACCTAGTGTTTTAGTATTTTTTATTATTATTATTAAGCATGCACACTAAACTAAAATCTAAACCCGGTAACTTTCTTCTAACTTCTTTGCCTTTCAAAAAATAAAATTAAAACATGTAATCATTTTATTCATATTCAAAGTCTTTGAATCTTCAGTCTCCTTTTTTTTTTCCTCCCATAAACAAGGACCATGGGTCCTTCCTTATAAGGTCAACAATAATGATAAGTTTTTACAGTATATATAGTTTTTACTATATAATAACAAAGAGACTTTATTTAAAAAATATAAGATATCTACAACAATTTTTATTTCCCAAAAAAAATAATATTATTGTTTAACTGTTCCCAAAATATCCGTAATTTGATAGACCAACAGATCATTAAATATGATTTATTTATATGTAGCATTTTCTGTTGACACAAAAACAATTCACTATGGTAATATTTTTATTGAAGTGTTTATTTTTACTGTTGGCCGAGGAATGTCTTTAATGACCAAATTATATAAATAAAGGGGTGAATAACATTACCATTTTTGCATAACATTTTTTCTATATAATCATGCATAACTATAAATTATGACATCTTAAACTATGTTGAGACTCCATAATTTTTCTATACGCTTGTTTTATATTAAATATTACTAAAATAAAAAAATATATAAACATCAAGAGACTAACAAAATTATGTAAGAAACCTATATTCCCACAAATTATACTTATTCCTTAAAAACATTATCTCTGATATTAATAGGCATAATATCATTTCATACGGTACAAGAAAATCTTCAATTAAAAATCAATTTTAGTGACCAAAATAGTCAGACGCTATAGTAACCAATTTAGATACTAATTTACAAAATTAAAAGTTATTGGTTACTAAAATAATCACAATTATAAACAAAAAATTATAATTGCTCACTAATTAATTAGAGACCAATTTAGAAACTAAGTCATTTTGGTAGCAAAAATCTAGGTAGCTAATTTTTAGTGACTAATTTCTTTTGGTAGCCAAAACCATGGTAGCTAATTTTAAAGACAAATTTAGTGACCAGTTATAATTTTTTATTCATAATAGTGAATATTTTAGTAACCAATAATTTATAGTTTTGTAAATTAGTATCTAAATTGATTATTATAGTTACTAATCATTATTGGTCACTAAAATTGGTCACTATATAGAAGTTTTCTTGTAGTGGTAAAAATAAATGAGGTGACACCTTTGTATCAAAAGTTCTTTCATGATAAACTATTAAAGGTTACTAGGAAGGAGTATATAGATTTATATTTTGTCATATCTTACAAATAATGTTTTTTTCGTCTAATTTTTATAAATTTTAATTTGGCCATGTTCTCTTCCATTATAACATTATACAGCGATTCAAATACAATCACTGGGAAGGAAAAAAATGCAATGTCTTATTGCATTAGCGACAGGAACAGTGACAAAACTTGGAGAATCCTTAGTTGCACCAATTGGAAATCAATTTGGATATCTAGTTCACTATAAGAAAAATATAAAAGATCTTAAAAGAGAACTCAAAACATTGGAAGGTAGAAAACAAGGAGTACAAGGTGTGGTTGATGAAGATAGAAGAAATGGACGTCAAATTGTATCAATTGTACAAGATTGGCTCTACAAAGTGGAAAGAATCATAGATGAAGTAGAAAAAATTAATGATTTCCAAGTAGAAAACAATAAATGTCTTCATATATGGTCTCCAAATTTGGTGTCAAGGTATTCATTAAGCAAGAAAGCAAAAATATTGATAATGAGTGTTACAAGATTAAATGAAGAGAAATTTGACATTATATCATACTCTCTACCAACACCAAGACTTGGATCCACCTTCTCAAATGTTATCAAAAGTTTTCCAAGCAGAAAATCAATTATTATAGAGGTTTTGGAGAAATTGAAGGATGAAGAATTTAAAATAATAGGTATTTGTGGAATGGGTGGTGTGGGAAAGACAACACTTGTTAAAGAAGTAATCAAAACATTAGATGTATGCAAGTTATTTGATGAAGTTGTAATGGTAGTGGTTTCCCAAAATCTTGATTATGTGAAAATTCAAGGTCAAATTGCTGATGCTTTAGGCTTGAGATTTGACAAGGAGACGATTCAAGGAAGAGCATGTCAACTACATGAAAGATTGAAAGGTGTTAATAATATCTTAATAGTTCTTGATGATGTTTGGATAGACTTTGATTTTGAGTCTATTGGGATTCCTTCCAATGAACATCATAAGAATTGTAAAATTTTGTTTACATCAAGAAATGAAGATGTTTGTTATAAGATGGGAAGCCAAAAGAATTTCACAATTTCTATTTTGTCTCCAGAAGAAAGTTGGGACCTTTTTCATGATATGCTTGGTAGAAATCTTTCAACCAAGCTTGATATTCTTGACATAGCAAAAGAGGTTTCAAATGAATGTGGGGGGTTGCCAATTGCTATTGTTACAATGGCAAAAGCATTAGCAAATAAAGAAAAATATACTTGGGAAGATGCACTACATCAATTAAAAAGATCTTCCATCACTTCCCTTTTAGAAATGCAAGCTTGTGTATATTCAAGTATCAAGCTGAGTTATGATTTTTTAGATAGTGCAGAAGAAAAAAAAGTTATTTTTCTTTGTTGCTTATTTCCAGAAGACTTTGACATTCCTATTGAAGTTCTACTCAGGAAGGGAATGGGTTTGAGATTGTTTAAAGGCATTGATGCATTATGGAAAGTTAGAAATAGAGTGCATACCATTGTTGATAAACTTAAAAGATGTTTCATGTTGTTAGATGGTAATGTGGAAGAATGTGTCAAAATGCATGATGTTGTACGTGATGTCATCATATCAGTTGCATCTACAAAGGAATTTGGTTTTATGGTTGAATGTGATGGATATCAAATGGAACAACCTAAAGAAGAAACATGTTGTCATAGTACTGCAATTTCACTTATCTCTAAAGAAGCAAAAGAACATCCTAAAGTGTTAAATCCAAAGCTCAAGCTTTTGCAAATAGCATCAAAGAAAAAAGATTTGGTTCCAGATAATTTCTTCCAATGTGCGAATAAGCTTATGGTGCTTAGTCTACAAAATGTGCACATTCATTCAATGTCTTCTGTATTTCAAGCTTTAGGTAATATTCACACTCTATTACTAGAAGATTGTCATGTAAGAGACGTATCTATAATTGGTAAGCAACTCAAAAGGCTTGAGATTCTTAGTTTTTCTAACTCAAATATCAAAGAATTGCCAGAAGAAATTGGACAACTAAGCTCGTTAAGGTTATTAGATTTGACAGAATGTAATGATCTCATTCAAATATCTGCTAATGTCTTGGCAAGCTTATCTAGATTAGAAGAGCTCTATCTTAGAGTGAGAAGTCTTTCTTCTAAGGAAACTAATCACATTCTTTTTGAGTTACAATCTTTATCTCATCATCTCAAGGTCATAGAGATTGTAATTTGGACAAATGAAGATTTACCCAAAGATTTGTTCTTCAAAAATATTGAGAGATTTTGGGTCTATTTGGGAGATTCATCTTCTCTTTTTCATGGCATTGTTCGAAAAGGATACCTGCATCCAAATATTTTGAAGCTAAATAATGCATATTACAAATATATCAAGATGAGTGTGACAATTCAACAATTACTTGAAAAGGTTGAAATTCTCAATTTGGTTGATATAAAAAACATGAAAGATGTTATCTCTGAATTAAATGAGAGGGGTTTTCCATTTTTGAAACATCTAAGTATTGAGTTTTGCAACAACATTGAATATGTTGTGAATGCATTTGAGGGTTGTATCTTTCCTCAACTTCTATCATTTTCTTTAAGTAATTTGGATAATTTAAAAGATATATTCAATGTCTCTGGTTCCATGATTCAAACAAATGACTTTGCAAAGGTTAAACCCATCACTTCATCTCAATGCTTTGGAATCCTTAGACAACTTAAAATAGAATATTGTAACAAGTTGAAGACGGTCTTCACATTGTTTCCAAGAACAATTAATTTGGCTACACTTCAATGTTTGCATGTGGTTGAAAGCTATGGAATTGAATGCATCATTTCAAGCAATAGTAAGTATGACGGGAAGTCAATAATAACGTTTTCAAATTTGGTAGAACTGAAGTTGCAAGAACTGCCAAACTTGATGGGAATGTTTAAAACCAATGTTATTCATGAGCATTGTTCCTCAACAATCCAAGTAAGTTTGATATTTTCTTTCTCTCTCTTTATATTTACTTATGTCTACCATACACTTATATGATTAACTTTGATATCACCATGTTAGTAGGTGTTTGAATGATATTAATTATAGATATAATCATTTTAAAGATAATTATTATAAACATAAGAATTTTAAACAATTTATTAATAATAAGTTATTACATAAATTATGTAAAATTATCATGTCAGCTTTTTATATCTCATAACAATGTTAGTATTCCAAGTTTCTCATTTTTTTTAGAATGCTTTTCATAACTCATTTTAAATAATATATAATTTATTTGATTAATATACAAGATTAATGATAAATAAAGAAGTTTAGCATATAAACTCCTAGCCTTGTTTAAACACTTTTGAAAAAAAAAAAACCTTGTTTGCTTGTAAATCATGACAAGAATATCAGATTGTACAAGTAACAAATCAAATGTGTAACTTTAGACTAAGATTTGGAAAATAAAACAAACCAATTGTAAAAGATAATCAAATAGCTTCCGGTGTAGTGGAGTAGATGTAAATAATAAATGATATTGTTGGTGGTTAACTTCATTAGACTTTTTTAACATTGATTACTTGTTCCCATTCAGTCAAGATTATGTTATTACTAACTTATAAAACTATTCAAGACTTAATCTCTTAGTGAAAGAACCTAAATCCCTCAATTTTACTATTAATCACTATAGTTAGTGTAACCAAAACTTACTGTAAGTAAAAAGGGTTTCAATGATAGTTAATTCTTAAACAGTTAGTTGTCTTCCATTATGATTGAAATTATAAAATCATATTATTGGTCTAATTTGAACAATAAAAAAGTATAGAATGTCTTTCTAAGTTATTAAATGTTAATTTCCTTTCCCATGTGAATTTATTGTGAAATTTATTATTAGTATATATCTCATTTTCCATTAAAGTATAATTAGTTGGTCTATAACAGTAATCTACTCGTTGATTGAAAGAAAAAATCTTGAATCACAAATAATGTCATTAAATATAATCACTTCTTAAACTAATTAATAATATTGTAGGTATAAAAGTTAAATTTGTAACAATATTAATCAAAATTTACCTATATAAAATTATTTTTATTGATATCGATGAATTACATAGTTTTTAATTATATATAGGACCAGAGGTAGAGCTGTCAACACGGGTCACCCAACCCAACCCGGCTCGGCCCGTGACGGGTTGGCCACTTAGTGGGTCAATCCAACCCGACTCACTTATTAGCGAGCCAACAAAATTAGAACCCGACCCGACCCACCACGGGTTGGCGGGTTAAACGGTTGACTCATTGGCTCACTTAATTAAAAAATAAAAACACACAATTTTTTTTCTTCAATCTCAAGAAAACTAAATTATAATTCTGATTAAAATCTAAATAAACTTCAATACAATCCAAATAAAATCCCAAATTATATTAAACTCCAAAATCACAAAAATATAAATTACTACCTAACATCAAATCATTATTATCACTTATTAAACTATAGTATTAGAATCTTAAATGAATAAATACACAACATTTTCATCTCTTGAAACATCTTCTTTATCCCCATCCAAATATATGTATATATATAATATAATATATAATATATAATATAATATATATATATACATATAATATATATATATATATAATATATATACATATAATATACATATAATATATAATATACATATATGTATATATATATATATATACATATATACATATATTATATATATATATATATATATATATATATATATATTATATGCATATTATATATATATATATATATATATATATATATATATATATATATATTAATTTAATATTTAAAATTTATTAGCAAGTTGATGAGTCAATCCGACTCATTACGGATTCAACTCGAATGAGTTCGATTTTTAGTGGGTTGGGTTCATATTTAACTCGTACCGAAATTTGTAATATTTTTTTAATCCAACTTAATCCGAACCCATGATGAGCTGGGTTGACTCGTGGGTTATAATCTATTTTGACGGTTCTAATTAGACGTCGTAATTACCGGTAATATAACTTTATTTACAAAATAAAATGTATTAAAAAATTTAAAATTTATTTTTTTATATTAATTGCATGTTTTAATGGTTAATTTTATCAAGGCTTGGTAAAATTTTCAAATCATGCGCTCTTTTAATAACTGCATATAATTAATTCAAAATCATCTCAAATAACTAAAGGTAATAACAAGAGTGCACAAAGATTGAAATACGAAGAGATTAAAATATGGCTATTTTTGGAGTTAAAATGATGAAGAAACTAAATAAATTACGGATTAAGTCATGGTTATCAAAATTTATAAAATTTATTGGAATGGTCAAGTGATGTTAATCTACTCTATAGTATACTCATAATCTTTTGGTAAAAATTATATTAGTATTTCATAAATGATTAATTAGTCCTTATTATATATATTTTGGAAAACAAGGAATTTAGGCAAAACTATGTATTTTGTAATCTTCAAAAGTCTAATTCAATTATTTGTCTGCAGATTCATGAATCGAATGATCAATTAATTGATCAAATTAAGCCAATTGCTACTCTTTTCAAATCTAGCTGTATGCAATTGTTCCCAAAGTTGGAAAAACTCTTCTTACAAGCATGTTCTTCGCTAGAAATGGTGTTTGATCTTCAAAAATCACAGTTTCATGGTGAATCAATGGTTTTCTTATTTCCACAGTTGAAAGAAATAGAGATATCTTGGCTTAGTAAGTTAAGACACATTTGGGGTAATGTTCCAAGCTACATTCAAGGGTTTCAGAATGTGAAATCAATCAAAGTGAAGAAATGTGATTCCTTAGGGTTTCTTCTAACTCCCAACATTGCAAGGGCACTTACTCAGCTTCAAAAAATGGTGATCCATAGCTGCCATTCCATGGAGAAAATTGTTGGAAAAGAAGAAAACCTAAATGGTGATGATGAAGAAAAGAATGTGGAAACCCTTGTGTTTGGTCAATTAGAATCTTTAACACTTATTGATCTTCCAAACCTTACGAGTATTTGTTCAGATTCCTATGAAGTAATGATGCCATCTTTGAGATTTTTATGCATTGATGCATGCCCTCAGCTTGTGACATCTTCCATGTTTACTCAAACTGTGTCAAGCCAAGAGAATTTCAATGCCTCAACAACATGTGATGTTGCAAATGGTACTTTTGAAGAGGATTCACCAAGGTTTCTTCAGTGTTGCCTTAAATGCACCCCACATGTATTTTCCAACTTGAAGCTTAAGGTAATATGAAAGTAATTTACTTTTTTTAATTCCTTACACACACATAAACAATTTTGGAATTTTTACCTTAACATTATAGTTTAACCTTGTGTTTGGATGAAGCATTTCAACAATGCTGAGAAATTGAAATCCATTATATTTAAATTGCTTGCAATTAAATTCCCTTCATTTTATAAATAACTTGTTTGGATAAAAAAAATTAAAATACCTTACATTTCAATTTCTTGTTTGGATAAAATAATTGAATTTCTTGTGAGATAAAATTTCAGTTTATCAATATTTATTTTAGGCTTAATTATGTTTTAAGTTCATGATAAATTTGGAAACGGATCAGTAAGGCTTGTCAGGTCAACTAGTCGGTCGGGTCGTTGGGCCTACTCGACATGTTTGGGTCGTCAGGCCCACCCGACACCTCTAGGTTGTTTGGCCCACTAAACCCGTGTGGGTCGCCGGGCTCGCCTGTCTTGCTTGGGCCATCAAACTCGCTGACCTGTCTTTGTTGTCAGGTCCGTTCAGCCCGTCTTTGTCTTCGAGCTCACCCGACTCGTCTAGATCGTTAGTCCTATCTAGGTCATCAGGTCCGCCCGACTCGTTTATGTCGTAGGGCTAGTCCGGTCTGTCTGGGTCGTTGGGCTAGCACGACACATCTTGGTTGTCAAGCCTACTTGGGTGGTGTGGGTTGTCGGGCTTGACCAACTTATTTGAGTTGTCGGGCTTGACCGACCTATTTGAGTTGTCAAGCCCGCCAGACCCATATGTGTCATCAAGTCACCCCGTCCGTCTGGGTCGTCGGGCTCACCTGACCCGTCTAGGTCGTCGGGCTCGCTTGACCCGTCTGGGTCATCGGGTCTGCCTGACTTGTCTGGATTGTCGGGCCTACTCGACCCATCTAGATCGTTTAACCAGCTCAACCTTTAATGGTTGTCGGGTTTGTCGGGTCCATTTGGGATTGAGTCCAAAGTGAGGTTGAGTGAGAAGAATTTCAAATTCCACCTTCTTTTAAGATATTTCAATTTCTTCTAATTTAGCTAATTGAAATACTTCAAAAAAATCATGCATTTTAAATGTTTTTTAATTTTTCTATTCAAATAAAACATTTCATCGCAAAAAATTTCAAATTCTTCAAATAAATGAATCACCCTCTTGAATTATCTCATCCAAACACACCATAAGGTAATATGAAAGTAATTTACATTATAGTAAGTTACTGAAATAAAACTCTAATTCAGATGGAAGAACAGAAACAAAAGAACTTAACTGTGTACGTAAGACTTTTTCTGTTAGTAAAATGATGGTTAACTTATTCATTGCAGGCTTCATCAACAAAGAAAGATGTCTCTTCTGTCAGCAATATATATTCCAAATCAGAAACAGTTTCCCACATTCCAATTTTGGAGCAAATGCAAGTAAAAGGATGGGATTCTCTAGAAATCTTGTTCCTTCTCAAACAAAACCAACTTTCTGATGACACTGATACCAATTGTGTAGTGAAGTTGATACTTGCACAAACACTTAAAAATCCTGTAGAAATCACTGCATTCAATAACCTCACTGTGTTAACCATAGATTCTTGTCACAAGTTGAAACATCTGTTCTCATATTCCATAGCAAAGCTCCTTGTGAAATTGCAAGAAATAAAAATGTCAAACTGTAAGGTGATAAAGCAACTAGTTCAAAGAGAAGGAGAAGATAATTTAACTCTATTTCTTCCTCAATCAAGTTGTGTCAAAGTACATGAAAACTCTTCATCTAGTGACCATGTTACCTCTTCCCAAGAAGCATGTGGCTTAGAGTGGTTATCTTTGAAGAGAATCAGCATATCTCACTGTGGGGTGCTAGAAGTTGTTATTGGTGAAATTAGGGAGAAAGTGGATACCATAATTGCTTCATTTGCTCAATTGCAATCTCTTACATTGAGCCATCTACCAAATGCTGCAAGCTTTTGTCTCACACATTGTGCATCAGAATCACCACACTTTGAGAACATCCATGGTAGTGGCTATCAAAATCATGAGGTATGTGATACATTGCTAAAATTACTTTTAGAGTAACAATTATGCATAGCTCAAAAGGGTGAGTTCATATGAGTTTATGTAGCAAAACTTTAAATTCTTCTTCTCAACTTCACTCTTTAGTGCCTTAAGTTTTTGACTTTAAGTAATTTTGGCTCCTTAAGTTTTTTGAGTCAATAATTAAGTTATTGTAGTTTTAAAATTAAGAAAGTTTGGACCAGTTTTCAGTGTTGTTCTTTTAATTTTATGAATTTATAATGAATTTCGGAAATAAATCAATTTTAAAAAACTAGGATTTTTTATAATATTTAAAAGGAAACTATAAAATATAAAATTAGGAATAAGATAACATCACAAAATATATGTTCTTTGTAACGCTAAATCTTTTTTAATTTAAACTACATAAAAAATTAAAAATTTAATTTAATAAAAATAAATATATTTTTCTGTAAAATTAAAAAATAAGTAAAACAATTAAAAGCATTTAAAAACATATTAAAATATATGAAATAGTAATGGAAAAAAAAACTAAATAAGTTACAAATTATAAAAAAAGTTATCTAAGTTATAACTCATAAAATAAACTTTTCTGACAAATCTTTTTATACACCTCAGACTACTTATAAACTATTACCAAACATATTCTTATACATTTATATATGAGTTTATTTTGTTATATTTTGCATTTAATTGAATACTTTATATTTTATTATTATGATATAAAATAATATTTTTGTTTAACTGCGTAAAGATATGGGTATATCTAGGTACTATAAGAATAGGCAAAAAAAAGTTATCTGAATTCAGAGGTATTGTCTCCTTTTTATATATTTTAAACATGAAAAAAGATTTATGTAGCATTCATTTCAAACTTCATCCATTCATAGTTAATTGTTCTCTCCCTTTCTTGAGTAGGAAAAAATTAGTAATAGGACTAATTTTCAAAATAAGAGAGCTTAATTAACTTTAAGACATTAAGAGACTAAAATTGTTAATAATTTAAATAAAAGGTACTAAATTTATAATTACTTTGAATTCTTTTTACGTAAACCTCAATGGTATCAGTCTGAAAAGTTGTAATAAGTTCACAAATTTCAATACATATATGAAACTGAGAAGTCACATTCATGTTTTTAATAAACATTATTTGTCCACATTTTCAACTAGAATATAAACATAATAAATATATTTTCTCTTTTATTTTTTTATTTCATCTATTATTATTTATAATTTGAATTTAGTCTATAATCTCTTTAATATAAATACAATTTTCATTATATTTAATATAGTATTAAAATTATAATTTAAAGTTTATACTAATGAAATTTGTATTTGTTGAAGATATAATTTTACAGTCTTTAACATGCTTGAAGCAAAAAAGTATGAGACTTTTGTTCCATTTACATTTTGATTTAAATTTTTATCCTTTTGCAGGTAACAAGTAATGAAGAAATCAGAAATGTTGATCCATTTATAAATGGCTTCATTTTTCCTAATCTAACATATCTGGCAATAACTAGCTGCAACAAAGTTAGAAGTTTGTTCTCTCCTTCAACATCAACTAGCTTTGTGCGTTTGGTAGAACTAGATATATCTGGTTGTAGGGAGATAGAGGAAATAGTGTCTGCAGAAGAAACACAAGGGAATGTGATTAAGATTGTGTTCCACAGCTTGCAACGTCTGAAACTTGAAAACCTACCAAAACTCAAGGCCTTCTGCCAGGGTTCCTATGGCTTTGATTTTCCATCATTGCATCAAGTATTCTTGAAAAATTGCCACATGATGGAGACATTCTCTCATGATCCTTCATACACTCCAAAGTTGGAAACAGTCATCATGGAAATTGGAAGCATAACCAAGAACATGTGGATGGGAGATCTGAATGCTACTGTACCACTTTCCAAAGGACTTGTCAGTAACATTCTCATTCCCTATTTTATCTGATTTTTATTATAATATAACACTTTTAATTCCTTTAATAATAATTTAATATTTTCTTTTTATTTATTTTTTACTATTATATCAGCATTAACCTTATTTTTCTCTCTTTTTTCTTGGATTGGATAATACGTGTCACTTCATCAGTATCTAAACAATGTTAACAGTAATCTAACAGAAGGATCACATCTAAGTCTTTTAGAAAAATATAGATTGAGTTATTGTATTTCTACAAATAATTAGTATTAACACTTTGTATACTTCATTTTTTTTCTATCACTTATCAAATTATTCATCTCATTACACGTTTCTCTATCTTTCCAATATCCATCCAAGTTGTACAAAAAAAGTTGAAAATAATTGCAAGAATAGAATTTCTTTTACCATTAGGCCATTTATTGTATGTGCAGTGCATGTTTAACACCAAATATTTTAGATTCAGAGAATAGAATCTCTAGTAAGAAAAAAAAAAAACTTCACACTAAATTGGCTTAATTGTCTTTTGAAGCCATGGTCCATTGTTTCATTTACTGATGAATATGATTTTCAGTTGGCTTTTCAAACATCAGAAACACTTGGATGGATCCAGCAGGATAAATGCATGCAAAGATACTTCACCCACGAAAAACACTTGACAGTTGAAGGTTTTGAAAGGCTGCTAAAACTAGTTCCCTCCAACGTAATACACATATTTCAAAATCTAAAGGAACTCACAATAAAAAATTGTGGTTCACTAGTTGAGGTCTTTGAATCACATGGTGTGGATGCAAAGCAAATGCATGCCATGATACATTACAAGATAGAAGCATTGAATTTGTATTTTCTACCAAAACTGATCAACCTATGGAAAAATTATGGTGGAGTTCTGGGATTCCAGAAGCTAAGAATACTAAAAGTGCAACACTGTGGCAACTTGTGTAATTTGTTCTCTCCATCAATAGCCAGAAGTCTAGTACAACTTAGGCACCTACGAGTTCATAGTTGCCACATGATGGAGGAAATAACTACTAAGGAAGATGAGGAATCAGAAGGACCAAATAATGCTAAGATTGTATTTCCACTTTTGAACAAGCTGGAGCTTCGTTATATTCCCAACCTCAAATGTTTCTGCTCAGGAACTTTCAATATTGATCTTCCATCTTGTGAAGAAATGATAATTGAAAAATGTCCCATGATGACTACCTTCTGCTATGGATCAGTAACCACAGCAAAGCTTCCCCATATATATAAAGGTTCATATGAGTATGTTGACATAATGGGAGACCTCAATATGACCATCTATCATGCTAATGAGAGTTTGAAGGTACATACATTCTCCATATGTAATCACAACAATTGATGTGATTACTGATAAAAAAGAAAATAACATTATAAGAATTTTGCTTTTCTTTCAGAACTACTAACCCCTCCCTAAATAAGATTTATAAAAGGTGGCATTAGTTGAGTCTCTATTGACAAGCATAAATATTGCAGGTTGCACAACAAACATCAGAGACAATCACATGCATTGAGCATGGTCAAAAGCTGCTGCCTTACTTAAGAAGTGATACAGAATTGGTTGTTCAAGGTAGTGAAAAACTGTTGCATTGTATTCCATCCAGCATGCTGCATAGGTTCCAGCATCTAAAACAACTCAAGGTGCATGATTGTGGTTCACTGATTGAGATATTTGAATCAGAGAAAGTGGGTGAAAATGAAGATGAAGGGGGTACCACAACACCATACACTTTTGATCTGCAGGAACTGCATCTGTATGATCTTCCTAAACTGATGCACATATGGAAATATCATGGTGGAATCTTGAGCTTTATGAACCTTAAAAAGCTAAAGATTCAGCACTGTCATAGTTTGAAAAATGTGCTTTCTCCTTCCATGGCCAGAAGCCTTTCACAACTCCAAGAGCTTTCAGTACATGAATGTGAGTTGATAGAAGAGATCATCACTAGAGATGAGAAGCTATCAGAAGAACCAAACAAGGTTAAGATTATATTCCCGGCATTGCAATGGTTAACCCTTTACCGGCTTCCAAGCCTTAGATGTTTCTGCTCAAACACTTACCATTTTGAGCTGCCATCCTGCATTGACATAACCATTACAGAATGTCCTAAGATGGAGGTTTGCCATGGAAACAGACACCTCAGAAATTCCTTTTGTCTCCATTAAGACAAATGATTTCAAGGCAGAAGAGAGATCTAAATGAGAATGGAAATTCACTCTGAAAGTTGCCCAAACAATAATTTCAAATTCGCTATCTAAATCACGTGTTGTAACATTTGGGACTATTGTACCCTCAACTGAGACTTGTGCTTATTCCTTATATTACTATAAACTTGTTCCATATTTTGCACCTCGTTTCTACTTGAAATATTTTTTGTTGTTGTTGACGTTCTTCTTCAGATATGATCCACCTAGCAGAACTACTACATTTGTCCAAATATGCCAATATACTGGTTAGTAGGATATAGTTACACTGTACTTGGTATACACATAACTGGAACTTGTCAATAGGTGCAGTTTTTCATCAGTTTCCAGTTGAACCTATATGGTCACAAAATAATATATATATATATATATATATATATATATATATATATATTTCCCCTAACCAATAGGAGCAATTGCTAGTGTTATGAAGCTATAATTACACTTTATAAGAAGTGACTCACTTTCCCAGGAGTAAGGCCCTACTTTATATTTGTAAGAACTCAAATCTTTGGATCCATTTCTAATGAGCTTTAGAGCTAAAGAGAAAAAATGATGTTCCACGTTTAACACTGGCGGAACAAAAAGATAGGTAGGCCAAAAATCAAAATATCTGATAACGTGAGACATACCAACTCAGAAGTAAATACAGAACACGGATACAACTACAAAATTCCAGCTTCACATTGTTTTCAGTGGTATACATAATTTTTATAAAAGAATAGTCTCAATTCCCATGAATCGAGAAAAATAAGAACATGTGAGTAAGGCCTGTAATTATGCATTTCTGAAAACTTACCAACAGGTAAAAACAATGGGGAAATAAAATGTTCATATATTACAATGCTCCAACATCAACAACCAAAAACTTTCACTAAAAATTGCTTCTAGTACAGTGTAAAAACTATCACCCTATAAAAGCCAATTGATAGTAATGTTGCCAAGCCATGTGAACAATGGGAACTGAACCAAGGCAATAAAGAGCAAGAGATAGTGGTGTTTGCTTGAGTCATAACTCCTGACCTCAGCAAAAAGAACTCTCTTCATTGTTTTCACCAAGAAGACTCCCATGCATAAACAGGTCCATGGCATCAGAAAGTAGTAGGAGTAGCCCAATATTATTCTTCCAAGAACAGCTAAACATATACCAGTGAAAGTATACCCAGCATATGCTATAATGTCCAGAAGGGGAGCTTCCCCACTGCCCAATGAAAGTAGTGTCACCTTAAGTAGTGCAGTTTGCATAAACCAACCAAGCAATCCCTTGATGAATAACAAGTTCAAAGCTTCTGGACTAAACCTGTACATAATTACAGCATCTTAATAAGCCACGGTCCATTACAAACCGGGGGAGGGGGATCAAAGAAAAACCACAAAGAGAATATAGTTAGCAATCTTTGTAACATCTAAGAAGCTCAAAAGTTCCTCTGGCTTATGATACAGTTCTTACAACTTTCCAATTAGAAATACAACATTATATTTTTCAAAAAATTAAAACTTAAAAACTTGTGCATCTGATGCAAAAACCAAAAGATTGAAACAGAGGGGAGCAGAAATAAACACATATCACACAGATGCCAAAACTTTTTGCAACAAAGTTGCCAACAGTCAACACTGCTAATAGAGTACAATGCATTCTATTGCACCAGGCAGGTGGCGATTTGTAGTCCCCTCCCCATGACACGCACATCATACCATCCTCTTCAGATAATGGCATCAGCATTCATTACAGACCAATAAAGATAATTGCACAAACTTGAAAAAATTGGAGGAAAACAGTTTTCTCCATATTCCTTTAAAATACTCTCGTATGGCAATATCATATAGTTGACAGCATTTTATCCATGGTAATTCGACAGTGCATGTATGAACAGGAAAGTAAGGAGCAAAATTTATAACCAAAAATTTGAGAAGAACAAGTAGAGCAACACACACGTCAGTACTATATTATTGGATTAAGGTAGAGGAAGAAGGGGAGTACTTACTTTCCATGAAGACCCAACGAGAGGCCAGCTAGAATGACATAAGTACCAAATGCCATTAATGGAATGTATAGGTCTGGTGCATTTATGTCATAAATTGGAGGCTTATAAGAGAGCCTACCCCCGACAGGCTCAGTTATTCTAGTCCAATGACCCTGAGCCAGAAAAGAAGAAATAAGCAGCATGAAGATAAAATAAGAGAACCAAATGAAAATTTAAGGAGAAATGCAGAAAATTGAAACATTAATGCTTACCCTGTGCAGGAATGGCAACAAAACCACCTTCAATTTGTTCTTAACATAATGGTCATTCACTTGGAAGTAGTATTGGGGGTCAGAGAAATACCGACTTATCTGTTATTCAACAGAGAAGATTAATTTAAAGATGAAAATCTTGTATTAATATTTTGAGAGACTATCCATACTCGAGACACATATAGATTGCAAATCAAGGTCCATCAAAGCTATTTAATGACATTTTTCAGCTACATTAGTGGTATCCCCTCTATAATCAGTCAAGCCTAAATTGATTGATATACAGTCATGAGCAGAGGTAAGTGCACATACCATCTATAAACTAGATTTTAAAATAAACTATGGATCATTTCAAATTTTCTTCAAAGTAATAGAAAACCACAAACACTAAAGTCCAAAGACGTGCACAATAGCTTCTGAGAATGGATAGATCAGTATTACTAAGATGATATACAAAAAGCTTAGAAAAAAGGGATTGAATTTCTTTTAAGAGGTTACGCCACTTTTTTAATTATGAGATGCATTTTAAGCACAAGAAAGATAGGGGAAAACAAAACACTTGAACTTGAATGACCACATAAAATTAACAACTACCTCCGAATAGACAAAAGACAAGTTGGTATTTCAAAGATTTACGAAATAAATATAGGCCTTCATAAATATGGACATGAACACAATCATTCAATTTATCTTTGAATATCAATTTAGACCCTAAATGCTACTTTTACCCTATGAGCTATGAAGAACAAAACAATCACGCATGAAGATTTAGAGTAACAACTTCATGTCGCATTATCATTGGGCAAAATTCAACAATGTTATTTAGTCTTACGTTGCTTTGGACATACTCTGAGCTTGATCCTAATATCTTCCCTCCATAAGCACCCAATCCGCCTCGAATGAGCCCTGAACCCGCAACATTAAACGCACTCCCAAAAGGATTTGGTGGCAAGCTCGCTTGAGGCTGCGGTACCCCAGGTTGGGGTCCAAGTTGAGATCCAATATTATTGTACATTCTCACTGCCACTACAAAAAAAAAAAAAAAAAAAAAAAAAAAAAAAAAAAAAAAATCAGAAAAAACTATAATGTGAACAACACCAAGAAGATAACCCAATACACGACCAAGCAAACCCTTTTCTCACGAAAACACGTCATTCCGATATGCAAAGCTAGATCCATTTCAGAAATAGATTGCCACACCATAATACCATAAAAGACAAGAATTAACAAATTACTATCAATAATCTAATAGTTTGAAAGAAAGAGTGTACTAAACATGAATGTAGAAAACCCCATTTCAACAAATTCTCTAACTAGAAACTGGAACAGAAAATTCCATTTATTAATGATTAAAAACGCTATCACCAATGCAAATGTACGCCCAAACAACCGTAGATTCAAAATCCATATTGAAAAAGGGAAATGAAATTCGCAGTGGCGTGCAAATTCGAAAACGACCCAGTAAACAAGAGAGGGAAAATCTTCAAGCTTTAAACCCCAAGGTGAGAGAAAGGGGCAGGAGCGATTATGGGTATGGAGAAAAATGAACAGAGTTTGAATAGATAGTATAGATTAATATGAAAAGGATGAAATTAAAAATCTGTGAAGAGGTTTGAAACAGAAGAAGAAAAGCAGAAGAAGAAGGAACCTCGGCGAGACGAACCACGGTGTCAAGAACTATGGCTCTGGCGAAGGAAGTGAGTGAGATCTGAGAACAGAGAAAGAATCCACAGCAAAAGGCAAAAATGGTAATCGGGATGAACTTCCTTATTTCATAAAATGGAAAACATGTTTTTAATTTAAATAATCATGTTTTAACAATTTGGTATTCTGCAAAAAGTTCTTCTGTCAAATTTTTTTTTTATAAGAAATATTTCTAAATATTAAACGTGTTTTTAGTCTATCACACAGTTGTTTTTCTAATCCTTCAAAAAGAATTGCTAAAATTAGTCATCCAAAAATGTAATTATCTTCGAGTTTTTAAGTTGTTTTTTGAAAAATCAATCCTGAAAAATACTGTCCGAAATGGGCCTACACTTTTTTTAAGAATTAATTTCTGAAAATTTTAGAAACTAAAATGAAAATATCTTTTATGACTAATTTCCAAAGAAATTAAATATTTAAACTAACACAAACCATATGTGTCCACTTAGTGACACAGATATACATTTTGTATAACACTAATTCTTTTAAGAGAAAAATCAATTATATTTGTCCCTTTTCTTTGCAAACTTCACTATAATATTTGTTTTTCACAAGTTTTGTTTGTCCATATAGGGACAGAAACATACATTTTTTATAACACTGATTTTTTTAAGAGAAAAATCATTTATATTTGTACCTTTTCTTTGCAAACTTCATTATTTGTTTTTCACAAGTTTTTTCCCTTATTTAAAAATTCTCTGTGCACTTTACTCTTTCCTTATTTTATCATTCGTTAACTTATTTTGCTCATTGATGTTGTATTGTTATATTTGTTCATTATATGTTTAACTTTTCAAAATATAATCGTTATGAAATTTAACTTTAAAATAATACATTTTTAAGAAGTTAAATTACTTACAAAAATATATATCATCAGCTTGTAACGGGGATTTAAAGTTAACCTATGACTTAGGAAATTAAAATTAATATTTATCATATCGGTAATTGTCCATGCAAAGGAACTTTTATTCCTCCTCAGCAGAGCTAACAATTTTGCCTCCAACTCTTTCAATATGGCTGACCCCATTCGTACAACATGCTTCTCATCGAGCTTTACCTCTTTTACCTCTTCACATGGTTGGGGTCGTCACTCATCGAATATATCTCTCGGGCCCAAGTCTATATTCGAACTCACGGAGTGCTTGCTAATGGTATATGTTTGTCTATTTCTGAGGCTACCTTCGTAACATTTCCTTGCCACCTCCTGATCAATAGTTATGGTACCTACTTTCTCCATTGACATCAGATATTTTACCTTTAGATGAACAATGGATGTAATAACACTTAATTTGCTCAACGAAGGTCATTCCAACAAAAATGATGTATGTGGATGGATTTTTAACCACTAGATAATGTATGGGAATGGTCTGAGCCTCATCCCCGGTTCCAAATGTTGTCCTGACTTTGACATGACCACGAACCTCTACCTTGTTGATAAGTGTCTAGTATTAGTTAAATTGCACATCATTTAGACACTTAACTTACATTAATTCAATATAAAAGTCATTAAATAACCCTCTTTTTGCATATATATACAGATTGGGGAGAGTTTAAATCATAACAAGTAGAATTTAACATATTTATGTTGTTTTAACAGAAAAAATGAAGGAAATTGAGAAGTTGGTGCTAAGTCCCAAAGTTGCAGCCTAGTCACAAAGATAAACTGTGAAAATTCAAATTATAAGCCTATGGCTGAGCAACGATATTAGCATTGAGTCACATTTTAGGAAACCTTTATTACAAGGAAACTCAAAGGTCCAAAATGATGTTGAACATCAAGAGAAAACATCCATGGGAGGGAAAACTCCATTGTTGATCCCCAAAGTGACTACCCAAGCTTGGGAGCAAAGCCACTCATGAAGGAAACCTCCATGGCTGATCTTCAAGGATGGAAGCTAGAAGAGCACTAGAAATTCTATAAATTCAGTGCAAGTCTATCATTTCCATGCTGATTTTGTAAATCATTTTAAAGAGAGGAACGTCATAGTTAGATTTAGTTCTTATTGTACATCTTGTAAAGCTAAGGAGAAAGGCTACTCCATGTTCTTATTGTGTACAGCATCATGAGCAACTAACTTCTTCTCTAATTGGGATTGGACGTAACTTCTAAACTCTATGCATTGCACTTGATTATATATTTATTATGTTATTATTTTATGTGTTGGTTATTTAATTTGTTTCTATTGCTTTGGTGATTGGCTAATCATCATACCTCATCAGCACTAGATGCAGAGACATCTAGTCTAGTGTTTAGATCTAATCAAATTTCCTGATGCTTGGCATATACCAGACATTAATATGCGGCTTTAGTTGGTTTAAAGAGTATTGTTCTTAATGCAAAAGTTCCTCCTATGTTTGACACCCTTAGGTTCTAACTCTCAAACAAAAGGTTAGAATTACTGTTAATGACTTTGGCAAGTGTACCAAGTCGCGCAAGTAGTAACCGGTAAGACCGGGATATCGTTTCCCAAGAGACTCGTGTATACTAAATATTTGCGTAATTAGTGACTAATTTAAACTAATGAATAAATTCATAATTTGGGGTTTTTGTATGAAATTAAATTTTTCCTAAATAATTAAAATTGAACTTGGATATTAGAAGGCTCTAGGAAATGGTAAAGACTAGAAATGCAATGGATTGATATTGTTGGAGTTAGACTTCACCTACTTCACTCTCATGTATATTAAGCAATAAAACTCTTCTCCATTAATTACTAATGTCAACCCACAAGTTTACTCAAACTCTAATCCCTTAGTTGAATGAGCCTAGGTTTCCTTATTTAGAGTCAATTCCTTGAATCCCTCAATAAACAAACCCGCTTTACAAATTAGGGTTTAAGACAACTAATGGGTCAAGTTCCATTCCTAGATACAAGTTCCATTAGGTATCTTGTTCCAATTCAAGGTTTCAAGAGATATTTTCCAATACCTAATGACCCAAATATCATGCAATGAATGGGTAAAACAAAGCAAGCTTTAAATGCATAAACAAAGATACTAGAAATCAATGGAAGAAGCATATATATATTCAAACCATTCGAAAATACATGAAAGTTCAGTGGCTACATCTAACCCCAACAAAAATGGGTTTAGCTCTCCATTGTCATGGAGAGCTCAAGCTTACAAAATGGAAAATGGAAGAGAAAGAGATACAAAGAGGAAGATGGAGCTGTTCCCACAAGCCCTAGCACTCCTCCAAGCTCTCCAAATCGCGTTGCTCGAGCTCCAAAATGTCCAAGATATGTTTCCCTTCGCGAAAACAGAAGAAAAAGGGGTTACTTGACACATCAGCGAAAAAGGGCGCCTGACGGAAGGGTCTCACCGCCAGGCGCAAGCCACCAAACAGGGGGCAAATCTTCCCGCTACCGCCCGGCGGTGACTAGGTGCCGCCAGGCGGTGACTAGGTGCCGCCAGGCGGTGACTAACAGTAGCGCCTGTCTGGCGCTTGGCTGGCGCATGGCTGGCGGTCTGTTCCGCCTGGCGCTGGCTTCGCGTCGCCAGGCGCTTCCTGTTGAAAATTTTCTTCTCTCTTTGCTATTCCGGGTCACTCATTAGTCTGGATTTTTGGAACAAGTCTTCCCATCTACCAAAAAGACACAAAAATGGGGATTAGTGGTATAATTAGATCAATGTAACCCACAATGTATTTATTTACAAAAGTAAGGTAAAATTGATGATTAAGTAGGTTAAAAGCTTTGGAAGAGATGATTTTGCTAATGAAATATAGCTTGGATAATGGTAAAAATTAACATTATCAATTACAA
This sequence comes from Vigna unguiculata, assembly GCF_037176805.1. Taxonomy (NCBI): domain Eukaryota; kingdom Viridiplantae; phylum Streptophyta; class Magnoliopsida; order Fabales; family Fabaceae; genus Vigna; species Vigna unguiculata. Next base: position 9,176,189 of record NC_140795.1, read on the forward strand.
GTAAGCGTACTACCAGGAACACTAAAATAAAGGACATAATTTGTAGATAATTAAGGGCATTGCACTTAAGTGAAAGAATTGAGCAAACGAGATTGTTGGGAGATTACATGTAGCAACAAGGGTTAAGGAGGTTTTCAAGCATAGTCAGACCTACCAAGGGTGTGGAAATAAAACTTGCCATGTTGTTACTTATAATTGCAAACCAATTTGCAAGATTGGACAATGAAGATCCCTACAATCATTTAACAACCTTCTATTAATTGTGTAGCACCATGGGAATATTAGGAAAGAATGAGAAGGTGGTTTTTCTCATATTTTTTTCCCTTTTTCCTTAATTGGAAAAGAAAAAATTTGGCTGCAATCTCAACCAAATCAAAGCTTGGTGAACTGGGAAGATGTGGAAAGGAAGTTCTTGAACAGATTTTTCCCACCATGGTACTAAGTTAGTAATTGCAACTTTTTCACAAGGAATAGATAAGTCCTTATGTGAAGCATGTGAGAGATACAAATCTCTTCTCAAAAAAGTGTCCAAACCATGGATTTGATGATTTTTTTAAATATAGAAAAGCTCTTATTATTGTGAAGTTAGATTTTAGTACAATACATTGAGATAAGAATATTAATATACTAATTTGTTTTGAAATTTAGGTAAAGTGATTTAATTTTTACTAATAAGATTTTCTTTTTTATTATTTTTTTGAATTGTTGTTAAAATAGAAATTTATAGTTGAAAAATTTTACTTTTGGCTTTATTGGATTTCTAAAATGGTTATGAAAAAGTTGAACTTATAAACATACTATATTTGGATAAGATGAATTAATATTTACATTTATTCAATAAATTGATTATTTAGATGTGTAAAGGGTAGATGATTGAGTTATTGGATATATATATATATATATATATATATATATATATATATATATATATATATAATATTGTCAATATAAGTAAAATGAAATATTTTCTCAAAATATAAATTAGGTGATAAAATTCTAGACTTGGTTTTCGTGTAAATACTACATTTTTCATAAAAAAATTGAAATGCCTATTTAATGACTAATAAAATTGTTATTTCAGAATTTTAAAATTTTTATTTATACCAAAGAGTCTAAGTCTTCAAGTACACAAAGACCTTTGTTTTTAACTAGAAATCAAAGAGAAGTCATACAACTATGTAATTTGATCATAGTCCAAAAGTTTTTATTCCATAGTTGGAAGCAAGGTGTGACTTTTAGACAAAGTATCAACAACTACATTATCCTTTTCTTGTCTGTAATTGATCATTGAAAGAATTGTTTTGCTTAGTCCATCCACTTAGCATGCATTTCATTAAGTTTGCCTTGACCTTTTATGTTTCAAAGATTTATGATCACAAATTTTTCAAAAAAGGATGATGTTGTCAATTTTGCAATGACTTACTAAGCATAAAGTTTCTTATCATTATAAGAATAGTTAATGTGACTACCCTTTAATTTTTGTTACTAAAATATGTTATTAGGTGTCCTTATTTTATTAAAACTTTCTCAATTATAACATTTGAAGCATCACATTCCATTTCAAAAAACTTTGTAAAATTTGGAAGTGTATTATAGGTGCATGTGTCACATGTTTTAATTTTTCAAAAGTATGGGCTTATTCTTTTTTTTTTTCATTGGAAATCAATATTTTTGTTCAATATTTGGTGCATATGATACTCATGGATGAAATTAAACTAATAAGGTGGCCACAAAGAAGAGTAAATCCTCAAATTTTATAAAGTTCTTAAAATGGGTAAATATAATATAGGTTGTTCTTAATATATTGGATTAATTGCGGTTAAGAATGAAAAGGTGAGTTGATTACTCAAAAATTCCAAAACAACTAGAGAGTATGCATTGACGATGGGAGATTGAACCAATCCATAGGAAAATACTATGTTTTTTACATTTATGATTAAATACTTGAAAGATTAGTCGATATAAGTCTTGTTTCTTAGATAAATTCTCTAGTTATTTTCAAATCTTTATAGAACTTGGATAAAATAAAATTATTTTTACGTGCCAATTTGGACAATTTTCACATAGAAGAATGTCATTTGGTTTATGTAAATACTCACATCACCTTTCAAAGGTGTATGCATAACATGCTTTTGTTTGAACTTTTGGCGTAATACATATATGTTTCCATGGATTTTTTTTCTATGGCTCTTCCTTTTATCATTGTCTTGATAATTTAAATAAAATACTACAATAAATGTAGGACTAGCCTTGTTCTAAACTTTTAAAAGTTTATGGTTGAATAAGGCATAATAATCTTAGGATACATTATTTCTAAAAAATAGAATCGAATTTGTTAAACCGGATACTATTTTCTAAGTGTTGCATCTCTTTGTTTATTAAAAAGGCTAAACTTTTTAACCATACTATTTTTTACAGAAGAATCATAAGAGATTGTCTGTTGAGTTTGATATTCTTGTAAGAATGTCTTTTGTTAGAGAAAAGTCCAACAACTCGTATTTTGATTTACTGTTATCAAATAAAAGTGTAAAACATTATCACACTTCATCTATAAGACAAAAGTTTTTTGTTTGCAATAGATTATGAAGATGCAAGTATTTTTTCTATCAAACAATACAACACTATGCAATCCCTTATTACGTTTAAGCAATGTGTTTGTTCTGAGGATACACATATAATCTTAAGCTAACATCATACTTCATGAATATTTTTTATTTATTTTATGTTGTAGAGAATATTTGTTTCCTTCATTTACCAAGAGAATCTACAAAAGTTTGTCACATAAATAATCTCTTAAAATGAGCTAAAATTGCTTTGGATCAACAACTCCCTAGCACTTTCTTTGTTAACCCTATGTCAACACCCAATTTCGTCCAAGTAAAAAATAATTTTGTTTTCAGAAAATAATTAGGAAGAGGAGGAAATAAAAAAAAAAGAGCAGTGAACATTGATTTGAGTATGAATATATTCCTACTTTATTTTCATCTCATTTTAAATTTATTTTAATCTTGTTTTATTTTATTTAATCTTAGTTTCTTTATCCTGTTTATTTTATTTTATTTTATCTTTTTTATTTTATTTTATTTTTATTTTTTGTTTTTAATTTTTATTTTAAATTTTGATTTTAATCATATTTTGTTTACTTTTTTATTTTATTTTGTTTTATTCATTTTTCAAAAAAAATATGTATATAAAAAAATGAAATGAAAAAATGAAAAAAAAAAGAAGAATAAGAGGTTAACGTAAGGTCTTTGATAGTTAGAGGTGGTAGCTAGCTGGCCATGGTCATGATGGCTGAAGAAGGAAGGAGCAGGAAGCAACATCTACTTTCAACCTTATCCCGCGTCTCGAGGTGGGAAAGGAACAGAGTAGAGGCACAACAAATATCATCAGAGTCCCTTCATTCAAAAATCCTTCACCTTCTTCACTCATGTTGGCTTTCCCTAATTCGGTTCTCTAAAAAACAAAAACAGCACCTTCATCCTCAGGATTCCAACTAAAAACACCCAAAGCCTTTTGCATTCTCCCGCATAAAAACCACCACGATAGATTCACACCATCCTCTATCACCGGTACTAACAAAAACAGCAACCAAACTCTATTCTCTTTCACCTGTACAAACAAAAACAGTCAAACCAATTCATCCACCACCTCTTCCCCATCCAAAAACAAATTCATCATCGCAACCCAACATCAAAACAGCGAACAAGAGAATGGAGAAAGAATAGTCGCCGACGGCATTGCTGCTGGCGGGTTTGGATCTCGAACGAAGGTTGTGGGGCGTTAGTGGCTTTGTTCAATATCACCTACAGTGGCTTCGTTGGGTGGTGGAAGTAGAATCGTAGGAGCAAGACCAGTCCTTGCCAGGTTCACTTCTAAAAAGATTAAATTGTTTTCCAAATTGTTTTCCAAATCATTTTTCTTAAAGAACTACGTAACCCTGATTTCTCACTTTAAATAAGAATACGTAAGACCAAGGTCAATCCTTGTTGGGCCCAAAAATTAAAAAAAAAAAATTGTTTCTTTTTAGTATTATTTGTCTCATTATTTTTGGGGAAAATAACATTTTGAAAACCACATCAACTTTGCATTTTTAATTAAAGGTACCACTTCGGACGAGCGCGGTAGGGTGCTAACACTTTCCCCACGCATAATCGACTCCCGGATTCAAAATCTAGTTTTTTCACATATTTGTCTTATTTTCATGGTTTTCCATAGTTTTCCAAAATAACTATGGTGGCAACTCCAAATCCCTTATTAAACCCGTTTTCTTTTTTGGTTCGTCGTCTTGTCGCGATTCCGGTTGTGACACCCTAGAAAGGACTTTCTATATTATATGAATAAGTGTTTTACACAATTTTGACAGAAGTCATTTTTTACTTCTAGATTCAACCATCCGAAAAGGGCAAAATGGAAATCTTTATATTCACCGGGTGCAGGACAAAAATATGGAGATGTAGGAAGCACTTGCCCATAACATAAACATGGAGTGGTTCCTTACATTCCAATTAAAGGTTTTTTCTTCTTGCATCCCCAAACTTTCTATGATTTTTGAAAATGGCCATTTTACTTTTTATAAAAGTTACTTTTGGATTATTCTGGAAATCTGCATCGGAATGAGCTTTCCATAACATATATGATACATGTGGAACGAACTTTCCATAACAAAGTTTCTAGAAAACATGTAATGTGTTTCAAAATAAGTTTTCTATAATATGTTTTTTTTTTTCAAAACTAGCTATCCTTCCATTCTAGTGAAGAACAGAGGTGCAATAATAGTGGCACAACAATGGTGATAACAATAACAATAATAACAATGATGACAATGGCAACAACAATGAAATGGTGCAATTGGGAAGGGTATTTAATCTTTTTCTCTTAGTATAAGGATGTAGTTAGCAATAGTGGAGGTCTAAAATGAAAAAAAAAACAATTAGAAATTTAGAATAGTAATATATTAGGAACAAGCCTAATCTAGGAAAAAAATGTGCAAAAAGGCTAGACATAAGTCTCAATGCAATTCAATGGCAACTTCTTCTTGCACTTTTATACATTTCTTTATGCACCCCTATCTAAATAAACTTTCTCATTTTTCTTTTTGGATTGTACAATCTGAAAGTAAACAATGACTTTTGGACTATACAACCTGAAATCTTTCTATATTGCATGATTCAAGAGTTAAAAATAATTTTCAAATTATATAATTCAGAAGTTTTTGACTTATGAATTGTACAATCCAAAATATCAAATTCAATTCTTTTTATATGGGATGTAATGTATAAAGATGCAAGAAGTTGCCTAATTCAATAATGTATTCTTGAGGCTTGTAAAAAATTATGATCTAATGTATTATTTAGTGAAACAAAGGACCATAGTGTATTTATGAAAGCAATGGGAAATAATACATATTAGAAGAATTTGTTTATAATTTAGGCTTAAATAAGTTTTGACTTTCCTACATGAACCATATGTATTATCAAAACAAAAAAAAAATCCTTCAACTTATATACGTAATAACACTACAAGAAAATTCTTTATTAATAACCAATTTTTAGTGACCAAAAATAATTATTCGCTATAGTGACCAATTTATAAATTAAAAATTATTAGTAACTAAAATAGTTTTAAAAAATTATAATTGGTCTCTAAATTGGTAATTAAAATAGTTTCTATTATAAATTGGTTTCTAAATTGGTCACTAACATTAGCTACCTAGGTTTTTACTACCAAATAATTTGTCTCTAAATTAGTCTCTAATTGAAAGATTAGTTTCTAAATTTTTCTCTAAACATATTTTTTTATCATAAAATTGGTCACTATTTGATAGTTTTCTTGTAGTGTAAATTAACCATTCTGTTTTAAGTTATTCTAATACATTACAAAAAGTTGTTAGTCACTATAGTGACCAATTTAGATATCAATTTACAAAAATAAAAAATTATTAGTTACTAAAATATTGACTATTATGAATAAAAAATTATAATTGGTCGCTAAATTGATCACTAATTAATTAGAAACTAATTTAGAAACCAATTCCTTCCATTTTGATATAAAAAACCAAGATAGCTAATGCTTAGTGACCAATTTTCTTTGGTAGCTAAAACTTTTGTAGCTAAATTTAAGAAACCAATTTAAAGACTAATTTATTTCGTTTGGTAGAAAAAACCAAGATATATAGCTGATGTTTAGTGACCAAATTTCTTTGATAGCTAAATTTTAGAAATCAATTTAAAGACCAATTATAATTTTTTATTTATCACAGCGACTATTTTAGTAACCAATAATTTTTTATTTTGTAAATTAGTAAATAAATTGGTCATTATATTGACTAACAACTTTTGGTGACTAAAATTAGTTACTAATAAAACATTTTCTTGTAGTGATTATCCATCATGAAAGTTCTACTCCTCACATATGTTAGTTTGTCTTTAAGATAATCTTTATTGTTGCCAATGAAAACTATTAAGTTTATTATATTATAATAGATAATTAATACAAAATATATTAGCTATTATGATAAAAAAATAATATTCAATAATCAAAAGAACCTAAATCAGAAGACATATAAATACATATTTGCCTAAACAAAAATATTTAATTTATTAGGTACTCAATTTAAAGAAAATATTATTAAATGCTTAAAAATAAAAACCGTATTTGAAATATATATAATTCATTTTAGCCCTTAATTTTACACTTGTATACATTTTTTAGAAAAGTTAGTGAAAATGACACGATTTTTCATGAATTGTTTTTAACTTGTTTCGATAATTTTTTTCATAATTTCAAGTACTTTCAATAATAATAGAAACAACTTATAATTTAGTTCCATGTTCTGTTCAATTATATAGAAGCATCTTTTGATCAAGTTACTTGGCAATATATAGGGAAGCTAAAATGCTTAATTAACCTTTTTACTTTAAGGAATCCAAAGAGACGAATGTTGAGTCAAGGGAAATAGAAATTTATGTATTTCAACTAATTCAATGATTTTTAATTCAAGCAAAAGTAGTTTATGAGGTTAAGAAATAGCCTCATCATGACACATATTTCAAACCAAATCTTCCAAGTCATAACACTTATCTGATAATGACATATATAAAAGAATTATGAACTCTTTATCGAAAATAAAGATGGTTATACCAAAAATCATCTGTTAACAACCAATCACAGTATAATTTCTACTGATGCAAATAAAACACAACTCACACTTGATTTTTGTAAAAAGTAGTAACATATAATAAAATGGGTGTGAAAGTGTAGAGAGCAGCTACTTTTAAAAAATATTGCAGCATTGTTTCCTGCAACTTTAGAAAACACTACCAAAGGCTATTGTGGTAGATGATTGCATAAAATATAGCAAATGTTTTGTACAAACGTAATATGACATAGGATTCTTGTATATGTTTTCTCCTAATGCATGATATTATTAAAGTAGGGAAAAGCTGATTTGGAAAGTTGAGATAAGAACCACTAGTAGTCGTCACAGTCCACTAATTTCTTGAAGCTTCACTAAATACAGTGACACTACCTTTTTCTTTATGCTACTGTCACTATAAATTCCAAATTCATTATATTATATGTAGACTAATAATTTTCAGTTTAAAATGCAAAATTGGCATTGATCATTTTGGTGAAAATCACATTTTGTATTTTCACAATAGTGTTTGGTTTTGTGAAAAGAAAAAGAAAAGAAAGGTGGACAATAAATGAAAGCAAAAGCAGCATTCTTTGTTTTTTCCACTTTAATTGTCTTTGATCTTTACCATTCAAAACGTATAGCAGCAGAAAATATAATAGAAGAATATATATAGAGGTGCCAAATTGTTTCTGGCTTAATGTGGTATATGAAAATTACATGCACTCCAATTAATGATTGATACGTTATCCATTCTTGAACTTTAATGTGGTTTTTTCAGTTTCATATCTTCACTCATAAGGAACTGAAACTGATAAATACTGATAAATTCCCCATTGGTGTGTTGTTGTGAGTCTTGGAGAGAAAAGGTGAGAAAAAAGAAAGATGTATGTGACTAGGCCTTTGTCTATGTATAGAAGATCTCCGAGTACTGTATCAATACCACCACCGGATGGTCCATATTCAGGTTATCTTGTGATCACAGATGAGGAAGCAGAAGCAGAAGACATGTGTTGTTGGGGTCTGTGCAGGCATAAGAAGGTTAAGAAGCTACCTTTCCCTCAGGACAAAATCTTCTCTATCACTCATGCATCAGAGTATCAACAAACTTCAAACACCAAGCTCTGGTTTTTACCTGTGCCTGATCACCCTCTTTCTTCCAACCGCTACTATGTCATCAAGGCCAAAGGCAAACACAAAGGGTATCTTACCATGTTTAAATCAGTGCATTATGATTTAGTTCTGTCTATTTACCGAGTATGAACTAAAGAGTTCTTTCCTGATATTGAAACAGATACAAAATTTACGTAGGATTGAATTAAGTCGAAAATTCTCTTCTTAATTTATTATCAGATTCATTTAAAGGCATAGTTTACATATATTTGGACAGCTAAACTAGTTTTGAATCATGTTTAAGATGCAATCAAACAATTTTTCATTATTCATACCAGTTTTTCAATTAGTCATGAACCAGCTGAAGTCAGAATTAAGGTCACTTTATTCTTCTTAGAGGTGTAATGTTACTCGCACCACATTTACATTCATGAACAAGAAAAGAGAGAAAAAAGCCAAATTAAGAATAATAGTTTTGCTCGTGCAATTTCAGTATTTGACTGTGAATGAATTCAATTAGTTCCACTTGTCAAACTTGGATGCAACCACAATGCTGGATTATGTAAAATTTATCAGAAAAGTTTTAGCAGTGAACATTTGATGTCTTAGATAACATGTGGTGTTGTACAGTGACAACGTTGGAACTACTGTGTGATTTTGTAGGAAAGCATACAAGTGCTCAAGAGAGGGGGACATTGTGACATGTTGCTTCACTGACATGTTGAATGATGAAAGGCCAAAGCCTTTCAATCTGAAAGACTTGTACCAGATTTTCAAGATTCACAGCCACCAGAGTGGTGGTTTCTTTGCAAGGTCCATAACTCCTGATGGAATTCCCCCCTCATTCCTAAGGAAAAAAGGGTGGAGAATAGAAATCTCAGGGTCATATAGGTCATGCAAACTGAGTGAAGCTCTAGGAGTTGATGCTGCTCTGAGGGAACAGCTACCGGATTTCAACTTCCCCATCTCAAGAAAACGTTCACCTCCTGTGACTGTAGGAAAATGGTACTGTCCCTTCATTTTTGTGAGGGATGGAACAAGAATCAGAAATCAGATGAAGAAGTGCATGTATTACAGCATGACTCTTGAGCAAAGGTGGGAAGAGGTTTACTCTTGTGGGAGTGAAGAGAGTGAAGGGGGTGATGGTGTTGTTGTGGCTGTGAATGTGAGTGTGGAGAGAGAGATGGCTATGGTGTCTGGAATTAAAGCTACAAGGAATAATAATGGAAACAGTGATGGTGATGGTTTCTTTTGGTTTAGGGCATATGATCCATACAACAGGAGAAGGGCTAATGTGGGTTTGAGTTCAGCAATTGTTGAGCACATGAGATGGGTGCAGGAGGGTGGAGGATGGGCTCATGGTCATGGAAGAGAGAAGATGGTGAGAGTGAGGGAAGAGGCAAGAAACCAGAGTGAATGGCTAAGGTTTGCATGCTATGTGTTGGTGGAAAGTTTTTGTTTGAGGACTCTAGAAGGGAAGTTGGTGTTGAGATATGACTTTAGGCACATACACAAGGTTAAATGCAAGTGGGAGTAAGGATCTAGTTAAGTACATTTGTTACTTTTTGTAGGATTAAATTTTGATTTTAAGTTAACTCTCCATACACAAAATGTTTTTGTTTGCACTTATGTCATACTTGTAATAATACATATGCATGTATTATGACAATTTATAAACTAAAGATTCAAGTAATAAATAAGGGTTAAGTATTTTTTTAATATCTAAGATACAAAATTGAAATTCGTTTCTCTTAAAACTGTGATACATTTTAGTTTTCAAATTTTAAAAATAAATAAATATACTCTTTTTAATCCAATTAGGTTAAATTTTTTTGACATGTCAAACAAATTTTATGCTAATGTTTGACACGTTCCCATTGTTGGAAAATGTGTTTGACGTAATTGATTAAAATGACTATATCCATTTACTTTTAAAGTTTAAAAACTAAAATTATTCTTCCATGGACAATATTAGATTATTATGGGACTCAAACCTCATCTTACCACAATCTTTGTTTGAGCTTCTCGGATGGATACTCCTCGATCCTATTTGTTATATCTTCACCACTCAACACTTAATGGAACATTGGAGAGTTACCTGCAGAAAAGGTTCTGACGATCAAGTTAGCAAAAAACTCTCAAAGTCAAATCCCAAATTATGTGAGAATGAAATGCGTAACTATAATTATTGTGGTCGACTCTTATTTATAGGGGATTATAATCTCGTTTTTACCTAGGTTCAAACCATGGGTTGGGTCCTGATTACATTCATAGTAGCCTAATCTTTATTGGGCTTGGTGTGGATTTAGTTGGAACCAAACTTCAGGCCCATCATTCTTTCATAGTGGTTTCAATTGTCTTTTCTCTAAGTTAAAGTAGACGACATTCCACTATTGTGGCTGGCTGGTTGGTGTAGGTGTCATCTTTATGATTAAGGAATCTGCCTAATTGACTAACTTTGTCGTTATGTAAGTTAGTTGATTCTTGTTTATTGATGAGGTATTGTCTTTATGTTGTTATGTACTCGGTTATGTTCTATGTAGTATACCTTTATGCCTAATGGTTACTTTAAGTTAGGCATTTTAGGATAGCGGCCAATCTGGCTACTATGGTACAATTACCTTAAGTTAGTGACTTTTTAGGGTAGTGTCCAATCTGGTTACTATGGTACAAAAATGTATCAAAGTTTCAAACATGAACAAATTTCAATTTTACATCAAAGTTCGGTAACTAAAAGCATAACTAACTCATAAATTAAATAGTCAACTTGATAAATAACATATATATGATATTTAATTGATGAATGTATAATCTACATATAGAATGATGTAGGCATGTCAAAGCGGGTTAGGCTCGCCGAGCCGGCCTGCCAGCCCGCCAAGAAATGGTGATCGAGATGGAGTTTCGAACCCGCCAACCCGTTGTGACCCAGCCCACCTAGCTCGTCAAACTAGCGAGCCAAAGGCAAACCAGCCTACCCTAGGCCGCTGACCCTTTTTTAAAATTTATTTTTTAACTTTTTTATGTTTAAGAATTAAAAATAAACAAACTTTTTATATTATATAAAAATATTTATATATAAAAACAAGTTTTATAAACAAAAATTAAAAAAAGTTTACAAAAAATTAGAAAAAGAAAGTGGCAGGCTAGCCTAGCAGTCTGCTTTGAGGTGGGGCGGGTTGTAGTATCTGACCCATTTTCTATTGATGGGTCAGCCCGACCCAATCCAAGTTTGACGGGCCAAGGACGGGACGGGCCAAAACAGATCAGACTGACCCATATATATATATATATATATATATATATATATATATATATATATATAGTCTTTTTCTATTTGTAGATAGTAGACTTAATTGGACTTGTAATTTTGGGCCTTTGCTTATTTTTGTAGTGATCAATAATTTGGGGACTTCTCCCTTCACCTCCAAACCTTTCTTCTTCATTCCTTTTTTTTTTTAAATTATCACTTTACTCTTTAGTTAAAAATAAATACATTTTTTTTTCTCTTATTTAAGGCACACTAATTGAACCTTAACCCTAAGCTTTTTGTTGTTACGGATATTAACATCCAGTTTCTTGTTTTGTTCTACGGATTTTGACATTTACTCTTACGGATGTTGACATCTAGTCTTTTGTTTTGTTCTACAGATTTTGACATTAAATTTTTTTTTAATCCATTACAAATGTCCATATTTAGTTGTTTTTTTCCATCATTCGACTTTTTATTTTATGAACGTCGACATTCAATATTTTTTTCTCTTTTTCTTTTTAATTTCTACCCGTATTGCTATCTTTCTAGAAATCATATTTGGTTAAACATAACTTTGTATTTTTCATCAAGGTTGTATTGATTTTGAAGTAGATTAGCAATTGAATTGACTTGGACTCTAGCTCAAATCACTATATGCATTGTTTTTTATTGTTTTTTTTACGATTAGATTTTCACATCCGATGTTATGTTTTTTATTTTTTTATTATTTCAAATCGGATGTTATCCGGTGTTACATTTTATTTTTTCAGTTTTAAAGCGGATGAAAAAAATAATAATTATTTAAAGACCCTAAATTCTATTTAATTACTTACTTACAAATTTAAATAATAATAATAATAAAATTATAAATAAATATGTAATTACGAAAAAAATATAATTACAATAAATTAAAAAAATAATTTTAACAACAAAATAAAACTTAATTAAATACCAACATCCGATATTTAATTAATATAATTTTTAAATTAAAAATTAAGAAATATTTTAATTAATATAATTATTTTTAGAATATTTATTTAAAATAACATAAAATAAAATGTATTTTATTCTCATAAACTTTATTTTAATACAAATTTAAACAAAATTTAATAAATATTTCAAATAATGTAATTAAAGTTTTAAATATAATTTAATATATGTTAACTGGATTTAAAAATCCGATTAATATTTTTTTTTAATATATTTTTTAAATTAAAATTTAGTAAATATATTATTTAATATAATTATTTTTTAAATATTTATTCAAATTAATATAAAATAAAATATATTTTATTGGTTTCATTTTTTATTTAATAAAAAGTTTAACAACATTTATTAAATATTTTTATTAATATAATGTAAAAATTTTATATAACTGAATATGTATAAACCGGATCTGGTTAACATAATTATTTAAAATAATTTTTTAAATTAAAATTTAAGAAATAATTTATTTAATATAATTATTTCTAAATATTTATTTAAAATAACGTAAAATAAAACAAATTTTATTCTTTTAAATTTTAATTTAATAAAAATTTAAACAAAATATATTTAATATTTTAAATAAGGTAATTGAAAATTTGATATAATTTAATATATGTTAATCGTATTTCAAAATTTTGTTAACATATTTGTTTTAAGTTAAAATTTAGTAAATATTTTACTTAACATAATTATCTTTTAAATATTTATTTAAATTAATATAAATAAACTATACGTCATTTATTAAATTTTAATTCAATAAAATTTTAAAAACATTTTATTAAATATTTTAATTAACGTAATTTAAAATTTTATATAATTTAATATATGTTAGCCGGATATTTAAATTCGGTTAACATATTTTTTTAAGTATAAATCTTTAAATTAAAAATTAAGAAATGATTTGTTTAATATAAATTTTTTAAATATTTATTTAAAATAACATAAAATATATTTACATTTTTTAAATTTTAATTTAATAAAATTTATTAAATATTTTTAATAAATAATTAAGAAATTTATTGTATTTAATATATATTAACCTTGAGGTTAATATGTTTTTTTAACATACTTTTTAAATTAAAATTTAAAAAATATTTTGGTTAACATATTTATCTTTTAAATATTTGTATAAATTAATATAAAGTAAATTATATTTTATTAATTTAAATTTGTATTTAATAAAATTTTAATCAAATTAAATAAATATTTTAATTAAATACTTTAAAAAATTTATATAATTTAATATATATTAAGCGGATTTTCAAATTCGATTAACATAATTTTTTATAATGAAATTTTAATTTAAATTTAAGAAAATATTTATTTGATATAATAATTTTTTAAATATTTATTTTAAATAACAAAAAATAGAATAAACTTTATTTATTTTAATTTAATTTAATAAAAGTTTTAAACAAAATTTATTAAATATTTAACTAATATAATTTTAATAAATATAATATTATGTTTAACCAAGTAACATTCCTAAAATATAAAGATGTAGGCAGAAATTAAAAGAAATAAAAACAGAAGAAAAAAATATTGAATGTCGACAAAGATGAAAATAAGGCAACCGACATGAATATTTGTATTAAAAAATAAGAAGTACTAGATGTCGTCATTCATCTAATAAAATAAGGATTTAGATATCAACATTTTTAGGAGAGAAAACTTACTTAGTATTTGTTTATGTGAAGTGCACTGTTCAACCAAATTTGAAAGAACGAATATGAGAGAGCGTATTTGGGGATGGATGGATTAATTCATCCCCTTAAAACTGCGAAGATAGTGCATAATGTTTACGTAGGTGACGAAACTGCCCCTTTGTTGTAATTGTGAATGGTGGCCCGGCTCGTAATGGTGTTTTAAAAGATGAGTTGTGGTGTGATTGTTGAGTCCATGGAGGGGGAAGAAGATGAGGTGGTTGGGTGTGGTGGGCGAAGAAGAGGATGAAGGGGTGGTTGTGGTTGCACGAGGTGGTGGGGTGGTGATATGCATTGGTTAGCTAACCGATACTACAAGTGTGTGTTGAGTGAATGGCACCAGTTAAGTAACTGATGCCTTGGTTATGAAGGGAATGACACGAGTTATGACACCGGTGTCCTTGGGTTTTTTTTTTTGACGTTCGGTTTTGTTTTTTTCAGGTGGAGGAGTTGCTAACATTTTATTGTAGTACTTTTTTGACATTAATAAAAAAGTCAATTTTTTTTCATTTTTCAATTAATTTTAATTATTTTTATGATTAAAATTAATTAATTTAGGAATTATTTTAAGAACATCAATTAAAAAAATTCATCTTTTTTTACACAAGGGTATTATGGTAACTTAATAAATATATTTATTTTAACAATTAATTGTATTTATCATATCAATCAAATCTCTCACTAACTTTCATAAAATTTATCTCCAAATCCACTCACTTTACTCTTTAAATCCACTAAAAAAAACACAAAAATCCATTCACCCCAATCTACACAAATTCATCTTCTCACTTTCTCCCATATCCACTCCTTCAGTTCTATTGAGTGTAATAAATTTCTCCATTTTAATGAGATGTAAATCTCGTAAATTTTCCTACTTATTTCTTCACAAATCATTACAAACCGACGAACGGTTGCTATAATTACAAATTCGCTCATCTAATTTCATCCGTCCAGTGAATTTCCGGAAACGAACAAACCCTTAAGGATATGATCGGTTAGTGTCTTAAATAGAGAGAGAAAAAAATATATTTAATTTTATACGAAGGGAAAAATGAGAATTGAAAAAGGTTTCGGAGGTAGATGAAAAATGTCTGTAGGTGCAGGAAAAAACTCCTAATCTGGATCGGCATTTCTTTCTGTCATGGCCCAATTCTATTAACTAACCAAATTATTATTCAACATCAATTATTTTACGGGATTTTTTCTACACCTCCAAAATTTCTTCTGCCAAAATTTTTTTATATTACGAAAATAATCTTTGACCATTTGATCAAAGTAAAGTAGACCTCACCCCAAGTTGTTTTTGAATGTCGGCTTTCAGTGAAAAATGTTTTTGAATGTTGACATCGGTAAAGATTTTGTACTTCCGATGTAAAATATATATATATATATATATATATATATATATATATATATATATTTGGTTTAATTATATTTTTTGTCTTGTTTTTATCTAAAAGTATCAAATTGGTCATCCAGATATTTTAAGTTTCAATGTGATCCCGATTTTTAAAACATTGATACAATTTGGTTCTTTTTGTTAAATTTATTTAATTAAATCAATGATTTTTATCAAAATTGGCATTATGACTAAGTTGATTATATCAATAAAACAAATCATCATTATTAACAACTTCAATTTTGATGAAAAATCTTTGATCCATTTCAAGAAATTTAATAAAAAAGACAACAGTACATCAATTTTTCAAAATTTAAGACCAAATTGAAACTTAAAAAAAATAGAGGATTAATTTGATACTTTTAGACAAAAAATAGAAACAAAAAGAATAATTAAACCTATATATTTATATATTATCAGAAGTCAACTTCCAAAATTTTGTTTTTTATTTTATTCATTTTTTAATACCTTATATAAAAATAAAATTTATATATATATATATATTAAGATTTTATTCTATTTTTAAAATATATATTAAAAAGTTTTAAAAAATTTCAAATATATAAATTTGAAACAAAAATTACTTTTAAAAAATAAACAAAAAATAATAATTAAAGTCAAAAAAATTAAACTTTAAATATAATGAAAAATTCTAAAACAAAATAAATATATTTTTTGAATTTAAAATTTAATTATTCACTTAATTTAATTTATTTATTATTTTATTTTATTTTTAAAATTATAATATATATATATATATATATATATATATATATATATATATATTACATTTTGTTCTATTTCTTTTTTATTTTATTTACGATTTAAAGTTTTTGAATTTTAATATTATTTTGCTTTTGTTCTTTTTTGTTATTTTTCTTTTTAACTTTTTAATTTATATTTGTTTTAATATAATGTATTAAAAATGAGTAAAAATAAAAAATAAATATAATTTAAAAATGAATAAAATTTTAAAAAGAAAAACAACTTTAACTTAAAGAGAAAAGTAAAATTTAAAAGAAAAATAATATATATATATATATATATATTCTTTTATTTTGTTATTTGTGTTATATTGTTTTTTAAGTTTTTAATTTGAATTTTTTTTATGATAGTGTGTTAAAAAATTTTAAAAATTAAAGAAAAAAACAAAACATTAACTTTAAAAAAAATAAATGAAAAGAAAAAGAAAAAGAAAATATATATATATATATATATATATATATTTTATTTTTTTTTTGACATATGGAAGTCCATCAACTTTTTTGGATATCGATATCCGGAAGTATCTTTTATCCAGAAGCGGCTCAAGAATTTCGAAAACCTAAAACAAATTTAAAAATAGAGGCCTCTTATTTAAAATTTATTTTTGAAATTTTTTTGATGCAAAATTATTTATTAAATTGTCATAATTAATTTCATTTAATATTTATTCTTCAATATAACATTTAACATTGTTGACACTGAAATTGTTAACATTATTCTATAATTAAGAATATAATATAGTTTATCATTTTTCAAACCTATCATTTCTCTTAAGATATTTAATTATGAAAATAAATCAAATCCATCATTATCCAACAAATTATCATGTTTTAAAGATTATTTAAAGTTTAAGCAGTTTTCTTGCAAAAATGTACAATCTAGTGATTTTAATTTTTAACACTACAAAAAAAAATATTTTCATATATTGTAAATTGTTCAAATCTATTCTAAACTATGGTAATTTCTTTATCTACAATATAGAAAAATTAATCAATTCTAAAGGATTCTTGAAGAAATTTTACAATTTCATTCTCAATGTTTTCATCAAATTATTTCCTTTTGCGTCTAATACATTTTTCAATGAACTCACGTTCTTCTCAACTCTATAGTAAGTCTTTTTTTTTCCTAAACTTGAATTATCTTCCTACAAAAATCTCAATTTTGAATCATGCTTCAATTAATCTATTATCTATCAAAAGAATAACCCCTAATCTAATTAATAATTTTGTAAAATAATTAGTTCCTCCGCCTCTCGCCGTCCAAGCAATCGTTGCCACCATCGTTCGTTCAACCACCGCAAACCCTTGTCCGTGCAACCCTTCGTTCGGCCACGCCGCTTCTCTGGTTTGGAACTTTGCTTCCACCGCACGGCCACGCCGCTGGAGCTCCATCCGTCGTTAGTCGCCTCCCGTAGTCAGACCAGTCGCGCCTCTATCCGTCGCTTCTTTGAGGTTGGGGTTTGGTCAGAGCGTCGCGCCCGTTGCCGCCGCTGTTGGCCCTTACGCTGCAGCTCTCCCTCCACCGCATCACCTTCCAAAATAGGTGGAATTTGAAATTCTTCTCACTCAACCTCACATTCTATATGACCTGGACGGGCCCGACGACCCAAACGGGCTTGATGACCCAAACGAGCTCGATGACCCAGACAAGTTCGACGACCCAAATAGGCCCGACAATCTAAACGTGCCCGATGACCCGGATGGGCCTAACGACCTAGACGAGCCCAACGACCCGGACGGGCTTGATGATCCAGACGAGCCTGACGACCCGGATAGACCCTTCCAAACTGTTGGGCACGACGATCTAGACGGGCCCGACGACACCGACGGTCCCGATGACCCGGACGAGCCCGACGACTCGAACGCGCCCGACGACCCAAACGGGGCTGACGACCTGGACGATTTCGACGATCCAAACGGACCTAACGACTCGTACGAGTCAGACTATCCAAACGAGCCCAACGACCCGGATAGACCCGATGGTTTGAAAGGGCCCGTCTGAGTCGTCAGACCTGTCCAAGTCTCGAGTCCGTCTCGGTCGTTAGGCCTGTCCGGGTCATCAAACACGTCCAAGTCGTCAGGCCCATTTGAGTCGTTGCGCCCGTCCGAGTCCTCGGGTCTGACCGAGTCGTTGGACCCGTCCGGGTCTTCGGGCCCATCCACGTCGTCGTGTCGTCCAGGTCGTCGGGCCCATCTGGGTATTCAGATCCGTCTTGATCGTTAGGTCCGTTCAGGTCGTCGGACCCGTCTGGAGCATTGGGCCAATGACCTTGACGAACTTGACGACACAATCGTCTAGTATGGGTCGTCAGGCCTCTAGTTCATCGGGCCGACCCAACCTGTCTGGGTTTCCCAATCGGTCCAGCTCAAGTGGGTCGTCGGATCTAACCAATCTGGTTGTGTAGTTGGGTCAGCCTGGCCCATTTGGGTTGTCGAGCATGTTTTGAAATTTATCATGAACTCAAAACATAATTAAGCGTAAAATAAATATTGTTAAAATTAAATTTTATCTCACAATAAATTCAAAAAGAAAAATTCAAACAAGAAATTGAAATGTAAGGTATTTTAATTTTTTTATCCAAACAAGTTATTTAAAAAATAAATGAAATTTAATTACAAACAATTCAAATACAAAATATTTTAATTTCTAAACATCGTTGAAATACTCCATCCAAACACAAGATTAAGCATGGAGAAGAAATGTTTGAGATACATAAGAAATCCTCTTATTTTAAAACCTCAAAAAATCTGAGCCGGAGATCCGGTCATGTAGTAGTCATTTGGTTGTATCACACTCTTAAATGCGAAAAGGAATTTTAAGAAGGAAATGATGTTGGGCCACAAGTTAGCATTATCACATGAAAAAGTCAATGTAACAAATAAAGAAATGTCAAATTCTTTCTATTTTTTATATTTAAATTCTAGCTTCTTGGAATAATTAAAAGTCTTAAAATGACTTAAGTACGAAGTTAAAAAAAAAAATGATTTATCGGTTGTCGAAGAGCACGTTTATAGTTAGCTAACGGCTGCAGCATTTTCTTTCATCCAGATAGACACGACTTAATAAAAGAAATTTAAGTATATGCAATTGAGAACACACTATCTCTCATACATTATCAACGACTTTAATTGATATTTAAGTTTTAAATTATAAATAATTAACTTATTAAAATACTTGCTTTAATCTTGAATACTCCCTGTGTTCTTTTCATGTTGCTTTTTTTTTATTTAAACTTTATTTCTATTTATCAATTTTAGGGTTAAATATGTTTTTAGTCGTCTAATTTTCAATGAATTTTGAAATTAGTCAATTTCGAAATTTTAGACCAATTTAATTCTTTATCTTTTCAAAATACGTGGATTTAGTCTTTTTAATCAATTTTTTTAAGTTTATTTGATGATTCATACACATTTCATGATTGTATTTGAGTTGTTTATAATGTTTGACATATTTTTGCTTTAATGTTAAGTCAACTACTATTACGTACTTGAGATGTCAAATAAACTTAACATTAACCAGATTTGATTAAAATGATTAAATTCACATAATTCGAAAGATGAAGGACTAAATTGGTTCAAAATTTTGAAATAAACTAATTTTAAAATTCACTAAAAGTTAAAGAATTAAAACATATTTAATTCTAAATTTTAATGCTATATTAATATGTAAATTTATCAGTTGTATGAAAATGAAAAAGGAAAAGAAAATCCTTACAAAAGCAACAAAATTTTTGGTTTGCACAATTTAAGTTAACTCGTTTCCATAAACACTGTCAACATGTCGGCACTACTGGGTGACACAAGTCAACGTTTTCAAATTCTAAAACCTACCACTGTTGGTTTGTTCTGTCTTGTTTTTTAATGCTAGAGTTAAATTATTCGATAACGATACTTTAATTCATTTGATCTGTTTTTAATCTACAATTTAAATCACCATTAAATTATCATATACA
Source organism: Vigna unguiculata (assembly GCF_037176805.1). Taxonomy (NCBI): domain Eukaryota; kingdom Viridiplantae; phylum Streptophyta; class Magnoliopsida; order Fabales; family Fabaceae; genus Vigna; species Vigna unguiculata. The sequence goes on from NC_140795.1 coordinate 9,196,499, forward strand.
TCACTAAAAAAATTAAAATAAATAAAAAAATAACTTAAAATATCACTGTAATAAATTATTATATAGTGATAGAATAAAAGTTCTACATCTGCAACATTTATGAGTAACTAATTTTCCATGCCCTGATCAGAAAAAGTAGATGATGATGATGTCTCACTGTGTTTTCCCGGTTGATCCACCTTCTACTGCTTCCCCATGCTTCCACTCTAAAGGTACTTTCTTGCTTGAAATGATAAGTATATTACTTTTCTACAACCAGTTAAACTCAAATCTCATTCCACAAATTTTCAGGCGTTTTATGCTTATGGGGTGTTATAAGATGAAAACTTTGAAAACACCATCTGATATTTTTCGACTTATAATTGAATCAGACAAGGGGAAAAAAAATTCAAGTCCGAGACAAAAAAACTGTTAGAATAATTAATTTAAAATAGTGCAGACACAATACACTGTCAAACTCAGATTTGCAGATTTGATTGTTAAATGGTATATATATAATGAAATGGGGATTGTGATTTCGTTTTGACCTTTGATTACTGGTGTTACTTTCTGATGTTTAGCTGTATAAATTGGCTATTGCTCATGACTTGTTCGTGTTTTTGTCAACTTCAGTTGGAAAACAATGGTCTCAAAGATTTGCCTCGAGTGTAAGGCCAATGCACCCTAAGAGGGTTTCAAGCGGGTGCAGAGTGAGAGCAACTTTGGGTGATGCTGATAAATCAATAGGAATTCCCCACCAATGGTACAATGTAATTGCTGATCTTCCAATAAAACCACCTCCACCGTTGCATCCTCAGACTTTTGAACCGATCAAACCAGATGACTTGTCACCCCTTTTTCCTGATGAGTTAATCAGACAAGAGATCACCAGTGACAGATTCATAGACATACCAGATGAAGTTCTTGATGTTTACAAGCTTTGGCGCCCAACCCCTCTCATTAGGTTTGATATCTATTATCTCCTTCGACCTATTTGAAATGCTATTATTTGCTAAAACTTATTGAAAATCACAAAATTTGGTGGATCAAGCTTCTTACTATGTATTGAGTTTTACTTACAATTTTGCAGTTTCCAATAAATTTTAACTAACAGTATAAAGTGTTGGAAAAAGTGTGTTAATTAGTATGTTTCTAGCACTTCTCTTGAAGATATTGTCTAATACATCTGCTATGATAAATTTAGAGCCAAGAGGCTGGAAAAGCTTCTTGATACGCCTGCTAGGATTTACTATAAGTATGAAGGAGTAAGCCCAGCGGGATCACACAAACCGAACTCTGCTGTGCCACAAGCCTGGTATAATTTACAAGAAGGTGTGAAGAATGTTGTCACAGAAACTGGTGCTGGACAGTGGGGAAGTGCATTGGCTTTTGCTTGCAGCATATTTGGCCTTGGCTGTGAGGTATGAGTTGGATTCACTGAGAACTCAACTAACTGAACTAATGGTTTTGCTCAATCAAATGTTACTAATTTCCTGCTAGTGTTGGTATATTTAACTGTGTTTTCATGCATACATCTTTGTTTATAACTAGCAAGAAAAATGTAATTGAAACTGCACCACTCTGAAAGCAATCATCAATGATAGTTTCTTGTTTGCCCCTTCTTCTGTTTTTTTTTTTTGTTTATCTTCAATACTTTTGTCCAAGGCCAACAAAGTTAGAAGTAAGTGAATGATTCGGATGGAGAGGATGGAACTATGCACATGATTTTGTTGTAGCTTTGGTTATGAAACTGTGGTGTTTAGTTGAATGGTTTGTAAATATAGGTGTGGCAAGTACGTGCTTCTTATGATTCAAAACCTTATCGGAGGTTGATGATGCAAACATGGGGTGCAAAAGTACATCCATCTCCATCTATGATCACTGAGGCTGGTCAGAGAATGCTTCAAGAGGATCCATCAAGCCCAGGGAGTTTAGGCATAGCCATATCAGAAGCTGTGGAGGTTGCTGCTAAAAATGCTGATACCAAGTACTGCTTGGGGAGTGTACTGAACCATGTTTTGCTTCACCAGAGTGTTATAGGGGAAGAGTGCATCAAACAAATGGAAGCTATTGGTGAAACACCTGATGTCATTATAGGATGCACTGGTGGTGGCTCCAACTTTGCAGGGCTAAGTTTTCCATTCCTTAGAGAGAAGCTCAATAAGAAAATCAATCCTGTTATTAGAGCAGTTGAACCTTCAGCATGTCCTTCCTTAACAAAAGGGGTGTATGCATATGATTATGGTGATACAGCAGGGTTTACTCCATTGATGAAAATGCACACACTTGGACATGACTTTGTTCCGGATCCAATTCACGCTGGTAATGATTTGTTATGCTGATAGAGTTTGCCGTTCTACAATTTAATTTTTGGAAGTGTGGTAGCTTGTGTTGATTTGGTTCTTGAAAATATGTGTCTACACATTTAGTCCTTGAATTTCTCAGCAAAGCAAATTAGTCCAATTTGTGAGAACTTCATGACAAATTTAGTTCCAAGGTTGGTTCAACTTCATGACAGAAGGATTAATTTGTCAGAAAGTTGACAAATTCAAGGACTAATTGTATTAACAAACTTCCAAGGAGAAAATCAACATAGGTTTTCTTTTTTGGGTATGATGATATCTTTTTACCATCACATTTAATAGTGTATATCCTTGTATTAACAATTTTTGTTATTTTTAGGGGGTTTGCGTTACCATGGTATGGCACCATTGATCTCACATGTTTTTGACTTGGGTTTAATGGAAGCAATTTCAATTCCACAAACAGAATGTTTTCAAGGTAATTCTCCTTCTCATCTCACTTTCACCTCACTTTAGAACAATAATATGCTTAACGAGTTCGGTTTCTTTATTGAGTTTTTTTTATTGTCCTTTTTGTCTTCAAATACATTACTTTTGGTATATTAAAACGATCTTTAATATATTTTAAAATATCAAAATCAATATAAATCAGTGTATTTTGAAGATACAGTCACTAAAAAAAAGTGAGTAAAGAATCCAAATTAGTATGATATAGGATGAAAGTTTGTCTTTTTGGTTACAGGTGCTATACAGTTTGCTAGATCTGAAGGGTTGATACCAGCTCCTGAACCAACTCATGCCATAGCTGCAACCATTAGGGAAGCTATTCGTTGCAGAGAGAGTGGGGAGGCCAAGGTTATTTTGACAGCAATGTGTGGACATGGCCATTTTGACCTACCAGCTTATGAAAAGTATTTGCAAGGTAACATGGTTGATCTTTCATTCTCAGAGGACAAGGTTAAAGCTTCACTGGCCAAAATTCCTCAAGTCATTCCTTGAGCTCTCTCAACACTTTTATGTGTCTCAGTTTATTATTTCCATTTGTTTCAAGAAATATATGTTGTTTTTAGTTTTATTATTATTAGATTATATACATTTCTCAAAGCTTATTTTATATATTTTATAATTATTATTTCTTTATTTAACATCGGTCAAATCATGTTTAAATATTCCACTGATAATCGAACATGAATAGACTAGTTTTGCAAGCCAGCTCACAAAAATTAATTTCTGAGGATACAATAATGTTAGAAATATGAAATGATGCGCTCGCTTAGTTCTTGGTGACGTTTTTGGTTTTGCTTCATAAGACCAATCAAATCGCATGCTTTGCATGTGGCCTATGTTTTTACCTGGATGTATCATTGATTAGAAACATATAAGTCCGGAGTTGGTGCATGCTTAAATTTTCACGTGCCCATTAAATACATTTATGTTGACTTTGTCAACCTAAAACTTTTGTGAAACTATCGAATATATGATAAAAATAATTAATTAAAAATTTAGTTTTTATATTTAATTTATTATTTTTTTTTATTCAATTGAATTTCAATATTTTTTAAATAGAATTGATTTGATCATTTTTATTTAGAAGATATCACATATTAAAATCTAGAAGGTGTCATGGGTCAAATTGTTTAGAACGTATTATGTGTCAAAATCCGGAAGATACACGTGTCAAAATAAATTTGAAAGGTCTCAGATGTCAAACATGAGTCTCAAGTAGGGATGATAATACAAATTGTGTCTATCTGCAACCCAACCTGCAACAACAAAATTCATTTATTTTTCATTTCGTTACTTGTCAGCTATCCATTTAAAAAATACATGTGGATTTCTTAAAACTTGCGGATACCCGTGAATATCTACCGATGTTTAGAAAAATATATTTTATAAATTTTTAAAATAAAATGTAAATAAATTACAAGAAAATATAAAATAAAAATAAAATTTTAATTTAATCTAATGAAATATAAATTAAATTTCAATTTGAATTAAATTTAACTAAATAAAATATAAATTCAATTTTAATTTTAATTTTTCGTGGGTAACGAATACATGTGGGTATAGATAGTATGATACTCGCACCTGACCCGTTTATAAACAGTTCTTAAAATACCCATGATAAATAAATATTCGTGAGAAATCAGTAATAAAAATCAAGAATCCCGAAAGAATCCCTCTCTCATATCAATAATGTAAAAATCAGCAGAAAAAATCAATTCACCAACCCGAACTAAGACATACTCAAAGAAACTTGCAGGGTTGGCAATACTTCCATTTTCCAATTAAATGATCACACTGATAACATCCACTTTTACCTATTTTTGTGTGTTTACTGTCATGAATAAATCAATTCTTTCTTACCTTTTATCTTGTTATATTCTCAAGTTTAATGTATTTTGAATTGTTTTGTGTTTTAGTTATTTTATGATTGTTTTACCTCTCATTTCTATTTTGAGTGTGTTAAATAAGTTAATAGGAAGCATTTGTGGTGGAGAAAAACAAGCAAGAACTCAAGGGAGTATGTTTTGGGAAAGAGAAGACCAATTTGAAGAAAATACTTGCGTTAGGTGCCACTAGAATCACGCCCAATGCTTCAAATACAAAATGTTGTCAAACTACACAAGGCTAAGTGGTGAAAAGTGAGGCTAGCGCCCACAAGGCTAAGCGGTGAGAGTGAGGTTGAGTTCCCACAAGGATGATCGGTGAAAAAGTAGGGTTGAGCATCATTCAATTCGTAAAAACTACCACCGGGCGGTGGAGGAATGCCGCCAAGCAATGGCCAACGACGCCTAGCGGTGGAGAAGTGTCGTCAAGCGGTGGCCAACGACGCCTGGAAATGGAGGAATTTCGCCAGGCAGTGACTCTCTAGAGTTGCCTATTTTGCAATTTTATTGATAACGCTTGGCAGTGCTGAGATGACATCTGGCGACAATGAAACTAATGTGTCAAAAATAGGTATTTAAACATGTTTCTCGCGAGAGTTTGGAAGATTTCCTTATTTGGCACGATAGAGAAACACTTTTGGGTGCTTGGAGAGCCTCTTGGAGGTTGCTAGGGGTGTTGGGAAGCTCTCTCACTCCTCCTTGGGTTTTCTCCTCCATTCATGGTGGTTTTCTCCCTTTTAACGCAGGAGAGGAATATGGGTTGTGAATTGAAGTTGGAGACGCGAATGGGAGGCACAATTGGAGCATGAAGTAGTTGTCAAGAACCTAGGGAGATGGCTTGAATATTCTCTTTGTTTCCATCTTTTCCCTATTTCTTCTATTTGTAAACCCTAGGTTCTCCACCATAGAAAGCTAGACCTTTTTGTTAAGATTAGATGTAATGAACAAATTTCTCGTGTATTTTTGTGTTGTTAATATACACATGATTTTCCATTTCAATGTTATTATTTGATTCCATGCTTAATGCTTGCTTTTGTTTTGATTACCCATGACTTATTTATGGTTCTTGATGTGTTGGAAAATGTTTTTTGAACCTAGAACTGAAATTGAATACCTAATGGAGCTTGTATCTAGGGGTAGAACATGATTCATTAGTAATCTTAAGACTCTTGAATTTAATGCATGATTTCACTTGTTAGAATTCAAGGAGTTGAAATTTGATGAGTTATCATAGGCTCAAAGTCTCTAGGAATAGGATTTGAGTAATCTTGTGAATTGATTTTGCTTGAATATGAAATTGAGATGTTTGTGAATGCATGAGAATGAAGTGAATGAAATCTACTCTTAACAATTATAAACACTCTATGTTAACTTTCTTGTTGCACACCAACTGTTTGATAAAAATACAAAAAGAGTTTCCTTGTGTGTTTTGTGAGCTTTGTTATCTATTTGAATTGTTGATTGCTAGAGTTGTTATGTGTTGCACAAGTTCCTTCTCAAGGTTCACTTTTGAGATTGAGTGACATTGTTTATGCAAAACAAACATGTTGAAATCGAATATGGTATATTAAATCGAAAATGGTACACTGAAGATGGTATAAATAGACAAGTAATGAAATGAGTAAAAAGGATTAACCAAATGTAAAAGAAATGAATGTAAAAAAATTAACATGCCACAATGTTTATTAAAGATTGAAGTTTCAAATTTTTAATCCAAATCCAAATTAATGAGCCACATTTGACCTTGAAAGAATTATCCACAATGTATCGCCAAATTTTTCGGTGGATAAACAAAATGACTTAAATAAGCTTAAAAATCGGCCACATATTTGCATTTGTACAATCTTTCCATTCCTTTCTCTATTCTTTTGGTTAAAAAAAAGGCTTAATTATGTTTTTAGTCCCTGAACTTTGACCAAAAATTGAAATTCATCTTTGTCTGAAACTTCGATACATTTTGATCCATAAACTTAAACAATGAATGAATATAATCCTTATAACCCAATTACGTTAACTTTTTTGGACATGTCGAACGTGTTTTGTATTAGTATTGGAGTTGTTTACACCGTTGACACATTTCTGGTTCAATATCTGCTGAAAAATGTGTTCGATATCTTAGAAAAAGCTAACGTAATTTGGTTAAAAAAGACTATATTCATTCATTTATAAAGTTTAAGGACCAAAATATATCAAAATTTCGGACATAAACAAATTCTAATTTTAAGTCAAAATTCAGGGACTAAAATTATACTTAAAAAAAAAAATATTCAACACTAGTAGTTGAATATTGGAAAATAAGTTCACCTTAAACAATGAACATCATATGCATTCGAGGATGGTCGGGAGCTGAACCATAATTTTGAAAAAAAATGATCAGAAGACATTTCAACAACATATATAACACATCGATTAAGAGCAAGAAATAGAAGAATGAACCGTAATTGCAAAGAAAATGATAAAATGCTTTAATAGAGGGGAAGCAAAGATCAATAGCTCCATTGAAAGGCATGAGAGCTTGATTCATGCGTTTTGTAGAGGGGAAGCACAAAGGAAGAGTAGAAGAGACAAAAAGAGGAAAATGCTTGTTCGAACCATAAAAAGAAGAAATAAAATCTTGCACCAGAAAAAGCTTTATTTTTATATTCCCTCTATCATGTATATTTCATAGATTTGTAAAAGAAAATACTTTTTCTTCTTTATTTCATTTTTATCTGTCAAACAAAATGTCACTCTTTAGCCCCATTACTTTTGGTAATAAAATATATTATTAAATAAAATAAATTATCTAGATATGCAATCTAATATCTTATTTGAAATAAAAAGGGGCATAAACTATGTAACGAAAAGACTAATGATAAAGAGAATTAAATTATGAATGAAATGATTAAAGATAAATAATTTAATAAATTATATATCTTATTTTTATTTTCAACCTTATCAAAGAATATTGATAGTTCGGTGAACCATGTTTATTATTTATAAATTTTTCTATTTTGATCCTCACGATCTTTTCAGCACATATAGCACTTCAGTTCAGAAAACGCACTGTATTGGGTGTCTCATCACGTGATTGAATTTCAAAAAAGAGAGCGAACACGTGAGACCCCCAATTTTAAACCAACAACAAAACAAATCACAGCAGAACCCAAACCCCACTCTCACTCCCTCTTTTTGTGTTGGTTATGTTCTTCAATTCCCGATAGAAAATTGAACATTGCGAAGCAAACCATGGAAGCCATACTTGTGGATTGCGTGCAGAAGAGTCTTCGCCATTTCATGCACTCGAATGCCATATTCATCTCGCAGCGTCTCTGTGCTCAGTTTCCCTCCGAGGTGATGTTTCACTGCATTTTATCCTCTTTTCAGCACTATGCACTGAACTTTTCTTTTAGTTCTTATCTGGTTTCTTAGAAATTTATTGTACAAAACCTACCTAGAGGGAAGAAGAAATTAGTTACTAAAGCCCACAAACGTGTGGAACTTCAATTTTTTTTCCTTACTCTGTTACGTTGCCTGTGCTTCAAGATCGATGACTTCGGTCAGGGTATCGTTAGCTGTTCGATTCGATTCGATTCGTTTGAGGAAGTTTCTCCAACTGAGAGATTTTGATTTGCTTTTGTTCTAATCTTGTTGCGTTAATAGGGTGATTCAATTGAGGTTTGGAGTTTCCTTGAGTGTTTAATAGGTTTCTTTAGAGTGGTGAACATGGGTGATGGTTTTTGTGGTTTCAAAATTTGGAGTGAGTTTGTGCCGAGTCACTGGAAGAGGGATACTTGTTATAAAGCCTATGGACACTAGTTAAAAGTTTTTTTTTACTGAAAAAAATAGGTTTCTTTTTTACTGGAAAATAGTTTTTTTTTTTTTTTTTCAGTAAAGAAGCTCCAAAAAGGTTTTCTAGTTTTTTTACTGGCTTTAGAAATTGACTTTTGTTCACGCTAGAGAATACACCTGCTAGAGACTCCTAAACTTTGTCATTAATTTAGAAGCTCAGTAAGGTCTATCATGTATGACCTCTGTTGGTGATGCCTATTAAGCAAGTATGTCGGTCCTGCCATTCTGGGGTGGTGCCAATTGTGCCTTTGTTAGAATCATGGGAAGGTTCTAGAGACTATTATACTCATCATGAATTCTTCACGTGCTTCTAGCATTTTCCTTTGCTAGGTTCACAGAAGGTCGTAGAGACCATTATACTGGCCCTCAAGGGCAGGGCTCAAGAATTCTTCATGTTCTTCGAGCATTTTCCTATTAGCAATGCCTGAGTGTTTTGTCAACAGTTATGTCATATTGGTTTTGCAATGTGAGACAAAGAAGGATAGGCTAATTGACTGCACCCTCAGACAGTCACATGCGAGACTTGCTTAGTTGGCCAATAGATGTTGGTCGGGTGGTGTACATACAGCCCCTCAAGAGCTAAGCCTAAGAACTGTAAGCGATTATTTAGTTTGACTGTTCGACATGCAATGGTTGCTTGTGTAACATGAAGATGTTTTTGCAGAATTTAACCTTAAGTTTAGGGCTAGATAGTGTTTTGATCTGTTGACAAGGAAAAACCCTTGTTACCCTGAACATAACGCAACCTGCTGTTAATTATATTCATTTACGGCAAGTGTGAATCATGCAGATCTGTGGGAAAGGAGACGTCCATATTTAAGATTTGATATTGATATGTTTTATTATTAACTTATTATTGTTACACGTGTTGGTGAAGTTTTTCTGAATTGATGTGTATGATGTATCGTCATTATTTGTTGTACTTGTAGCTAAGGTACATGTGTTTTCGTATGTGTCTCTTAAATAAAGTAGAAATTAAGTTTAATTCAACCTACAGAATTAGCTGTCTCTTAAATAAAGTAGAAATTAAGTTTAATTCAACCTACAGAATTAGCTTAGTAAACTGAGGTTTGTGTTCACCTATATGTTATAATTTGGCCATATCTCTAGATGATGTGGCATTGTGAACACGTCCTTTCACGTTGAAGGCATCAAACGTGGGAATAGAGAGATGGTCTAATTGTGGGTAGCACGATAGGCCTAGTGCCTCATTAGGATAAGTTATTAATGACTCTAATACCATCTTAAGAAAGTTAAATTTAAATTGAACTAAACTCCACAAAATCAGTATGGTTAGGTCAGGTTTGCATCTACTTATATATTATAATTTTGTCATATTTCTAGATGATTTAATATCTCCATTGGTGCTTGTGATCCTTGTGTTGGAATATACCTAGTTAACATCTTTGTACCCTTGTAACATCGTTAACTATTACTTGCCCATGAAGTTTGTTTCATCCTTTATTTGGCTATTTATTAAGTTTACATCACTTGCTAAAGGACATTTTTTAAACTTTCTTCGTCAGTGTTTGATATTTGTGTTTGTTTAATGCAGACAAATTTGCAATTGTTAGCTGGCTGTTACTTGCAGAGCAATCAAGCTTATTGTGCATACCATATCTTAAAGGGTATTTTCCCCCTTACTTAGTTATTTACGTTTCGGTCAGTTTTGGAGCTATGTCCTATTATTTTTAAATATCATATCACCACCCTTTATTTCCACCTATTTAATTAACTTGTAATAGAATGTTTCACTTCCTTTACTTGCTGTCATTTTGTAGCAGTGCTTCTTATTATTTATCTTGACACGTTATTTTCCTTATTTATTACTTGAAGGCTCCCAAATGGCTCAGTCACGGTACTTGTTTGCCATATCATGCTTTCATATGGATCTTCTTACTGAAGCTGAAGCAGCGTTATGTCCTATCAATGACCCTAGTGCAGAGGTATAAAACACAGTTTAGAATGTATTTTAGATTAATGGTTATCTCCTAGTTATTAAATTATAAAAATATATAGGTGGCCATATTGTATTCCCCAAAGAATTTTAAATTTATTATCATTCATATTTTGCGTATCATGATCCTCTTTCGTACATTCTCATAGCAAGAAGCCTTCTGGTACTGGGGTCCATTAGTTTTTTTATCATTGTTATTCAACTATGTACTATAAGTCGAGTTTGCTATTATTGATTCGTTTTTCACCTAAGTTGACATATCCCTTCTGTTTCAAGTAGCTTTTTATTATAGTTTGTTGGTGCATTTCTGGATGAAGGTTAATGATTTTGTTAATTTTGTTTTTCTTACTATGTAGGTTCCAAATGGTGCAGCTGGTCATTATTTATTAGGGCTCATTTACAGGTTGCTGAACTGTCTTCATATCAATGTTGACTACCCTTCCCCCAATATATATTCTTTGATAATTATAAATTAAATAATCTAACTAATTTTGCAAAATCACATAACATATACTCAACAATGACACCAAATTAGTGTTGTTGTTCTTACCACTTTGCACTTTTCATTGGTATGTAGAAGAAGCTAAGAGTTGTACTTATACAATTTTCCCTTGAACATAGTGATGAATAGCATGCTATAGTGGTATACCGTGAAGAGCAGTCATCAGGCGCTACAAAGTTTGAATAGTAGCATGTTCTCAAATAGGGACTGCTACAGTTGTAACCAAACCAATGGCCCTAGCATTCTAGCTACACTAAATGAAGCCTTTTTGTAAACCCCATTTTGCCCTAAAAGACATTACTTTTCTTGTGGGTGCCAGGAGTAAAATTGAAATTTTGCTTCAACCATTATAATTTAAATCCCTAGTTGTATTTTCCCATGCATCCATCTGTGAACCGCCAACCTCCTGTGTTGTTTTCTCTGTGCAATGCCTTCTCGCTTGTTATCTAATGTTTAGTATATCTTATATCTTATGTTTGATATATGAATATATCTTGTGAATTTTCTTTTGTTTCTTCCTTTACCTTTTATTGTTAATTATAAATATGTAATGGATTATGAGCATTCATTTTTAATTTTCTTTTACCATTTGAATGTATATAATATAAATATAAACTATTAATTATATAAGTTGTAAATAAAATTTATTAAATTGCTTATCCAACCATGTGCTATACCTTTATAGCCTTTTTTGGGGTTCGTTTCTATGCACTGCAGTGCTTCTTTCTTAGCTTTGATAACTATGCCCTAGAAATATTAATAACTTGCGGTGAAACTTTTTGGTTTTTGTAAGCATATTCTTTGAGAAGGATGGACAACTCCAAAACAATCATATCAAGAATTGGAGAATACATTTTGTTGCCACATAAAGTAGACAGCAAGGGTGATTTCAACTCTTGAATTTTATAACCAGCTCTTCAAAAACTATTTGGATTGATATTGCTCATAATTTCACATAGGATTCTATAATATTTAGATAATCTCACTTCTCTCTATTGGCACATCCCTTTATCAAATGGTTGCATGTTTACATCACAGCCTTGGTTGCCATTTAGTGGTTGATTCCCATCAAGTATTTGGTATGTTCAATGAATATTTGGTCCTCTGTGACTGGTTTCCATTGAATTGTCTTTAAATGCCTGTCTTGGCTTTAGTTCATACTATTTTCATATCTATATTCCCTTTAATAATTATTCTACCTTTTCAGATGCACTGACAGAAGGAAAAGTGCCATACAACATTTCAAGCAGGCACTGTCAATGGATCCTCTAATGTGGGTTGCATATGAGGAGTTGTGTATATTAGGTAATGTGAGATGATAGCACTTGAATCCAGTTGAGATTAAAACAGACAAAATATGTTTGAGGGCTTAATTAGAATCCCTCTACTATTCCTGATATTTATATATATGATGAAGGAGATACAAAAAAGGTGAAAAACTAAAGGCTGCAGCTAGGTGCTAGGTTAGAGGTTATCCAACACTCAACCTCCTAGCCTACACATCATGATTGCCTAGATATATTAATTACTCCTACAAATCCCAATGACTGAACATGCTTAATGAAGCAATTGGCCAAACCTACTAGTTCAAATTGCTGCTTGCATATTTTTTAAATGCATTTTTCCCATTTCCAAGAAATTATTTTTAGCTTTGGAAAAATAAGAAATCTAACGCAACCATTTTAAACAGTATGGTATGGTAATGATGTACTTATTGTTTATACATTTTGTTTTGGTAATGGAGCACCAGGCACACTCTATTGTCATGGTTTTCATGTGCTATATGAAAAACCTCGACAGTAATGAGCCTTATAAAAAAAATTCTTCCTTACTATACTGCTTATGACTTTAACAAATAGTGAATCTGTCAAGTGACTCAATGGAAAGACGACATATGGCCAGGAAACTGATGCAAATTGATTGGTTTAACTAAATGACTGTTTTCTAGAGTAAATCTTAATATTCTTTTCTTATTCTCTCATTCGTCATTATTATCATACACTGTTTTCTAGGTGCTGCTGAAGAAGCAAGTGTAGTTTTTGGTGAAGCAGCTGCCTTTTGCCTACAAAAGGAATACCTGAATTGTTCAACCTCTCCAAACTCTCATATATCACCTGAAGATAGCAATGAAGTTGCTCCCAGATCTTGTATTCCCGAAGAAGGGAGTCCAAGGCAACTCAACCAAATGCAAGGTCTCAAGGATATTGCTGCGTATCATCATGGAGCATCTCTATTAGGAGGAGCTACTTGTCAACCTATTAATAGTGGTTCATCTAACATGTCATTTTATAGCACCCCATCTCCAATGGTTGCACAGGTGATTCTAGTTTTATATTATGTATGCCTATTAATGTGTTCTAAAAATTGTGAATAGCTATATATCCAGACATGGATAAAGCCATCCCGGTTTTCTTTAGTTTATAAATTGATAATGCAGGTTCCTTGGTCAATTACATGTTATGTTATCGTTTTTTGCAGTTGTCAGGTGTTGCTCCACCCCCATTGTGTAGGAATGTGATGCCAAATTGTCAAAATCTTACTACACTTAGTGTTGACAGTTCTCCTAAGTCAATTGTCAACTCTCCTATTCAAGCCCCTCGAAGAAAGTTTGTGGGTGAAGGAAAGTTACGAAAGGTTGGTTCTATAGTTCAACCTATAGTTGCATCAATTGTAGATAAACGTGCCATCGGTCTTGGATTTTCTCTGTAATCTAGAGTAAACCATGGCAGAATTGGATAGATTATTTTTTTCTTGTTTTGGTATTTGTTAGTGATCTAGATTTATTCAGATTGTTGACATCACAATTCATGTTAGCATTTTCTTATCTCAGGAATGACATTTTTGCTATCAGCATTGTTTGACATCCATTGTGTTTCTATCTGATAATGATGTTATGGGTGGGTATCTGAGTTTACCTTTTTAATTCATGTTACCAATTACCATTGATTCTCATTTATATGGTTGCAACATTGGTACTCAATTTTCTGCAATCACTCAGCTATAGTTATTTTGCATTCTGTTCTTTGTGGATTTTTATTTGGTGCTATACATTGTAAGATGAATAGTTGAATATATTTTCCATACTATAATGTATGAATTCATTGACCATTTATTTTGATGAGTAACTTGTGTTTTGCATGATTGTAATACTATGCACACTCAGTTGAGTGCTTGACTTGTCCAAGATTATATAATAAATCTCTCATTTTCCACTATTCCTTTTTTTCCTAAACTAAATATATATTGTTACAGATTTCAGGTAGATTATTTTCTGATTCTGGTCCTCGACGTAGTTCAAGGCTCTCTAGTAGTGAAAGTGTAAACGCAAATGCTAATTCAGCTGTTGTATCGGGAAATGGAAATAATAATTCTTATAAGGGAGGTTCAAAGGTAAACCATGTGGCATTTCGTGCCATGGCAATTCGTAAAGGGCAGTCATGGGCCAACGAAAACATTGATGAAGGTGATGAATGTTTATATATCCCACTACTCTAGTCTATTAGCTTATTCTTTTATATGGAAATGTTTCCATTAACAAATAGTTGAGTTGCAATATTTGGGAAATCATTCCCTTGTACAAGTTGCATCCCAGCTGACAATGTTAGATTTCTTGTCGGTTTCTTCTGTGCTATAGACTTTCGAAAGATTTCAGAAGGAAAGTTCATATAATTTGATTTTCTTGCCATCTCCTTTGTCTAAAGTGGTGAGCCAGATAGAAATACTATCCATTGCTAGGTGTCAGCATACTATGTTGAACTACTTTATTAACTTTACATATCCATTTATGATTATGATTAATTCGTTTATTTTCCTTATGGTGCTTACTGCCTAAAAAGTTTCCTTGTTCAAATTCTAAATGATTTCCATTTTTTTAATTGTAGGGATTCGTAGTGATGTTCCAGATTATTCTTTAAATAATACATCTACAAATTCTTGTTCATCTCCTGACGTTGAAGCCAAAACATATGAGCAAGAAGCAGCAACTTTTCATATTGGCAGGCAAGTAACAGGTGGTTCTAAGATCAGCACTGGCGCTTCAGAAATATTGACCCTTCTAAGAGTTCTTGGTGAAGGCTATAGACTTTCCTGTTTATATAGGAGCCAGGTAATTAATTAATTCTTTCTCGGGAAAATCCAGATATTTAGGTTATTATTGCAATTAGGGATTTAAAATTGGAAATAAAATGGGGAAAATACCTTGTCCCAAGATGTATTTGTTTCCTAAATATCTGTTTGTGGAAGAGCAGGATGCGCTAGATACCTATCTGAAACTTCCTCAGAAGCATTACAACACTGGTTGGGTTCTTTCTCAGGTAATTTTGGTAGCTCGATGCATTTTCATTGGTATTTATTTGGGATTCGTCATGCTTATTTTGTTTTATTCCAATTTTTGTTCAGTGAACGTACAAATTTTGTTCTTTATAGTACTTGATTATTTTTCCCTTCATTGAAAGAATATCTTATCTGCCCTTAGTTACATTTCTCCACTTTTCTCACTAATAAAAAGACTATTTTTTTCTGTATATGAAGCCTTGTCTGAGGTCCTAACCTCAAATCGAAATTAATCTCACTATCCAGTTAACTAATCTTTTACTACTTTGGGCCCTAATTCAATGAATATAAGATGTGAATAAAATAAAATCTTTGTCAACTTTTGATGAGACTATAAATATAGAAATAAAAACAAAGAACTAGAAAAAAAAAAGCTTAGTTAAATTAAATTTTAGATCCTAAATTAAATCTCAGCACAAAAGTTTTGTTTGGCAGTTGTTCAGGCTTCAAGCCCGGAAGACTCTTTAGTCAGGGTTACTTTAAATGTAAAAATTGCTACTAGGCTTCGTCCTGAATGACGACAATAGATTAATCTTTTTGGATGGACAATAAGATAGTGGGTGGAAGAGATCAAGGGAAGCCAAGACTACGAACTAAAAAGCAAACAACAATTTGGTGTTGTTCATATATTTCAGAAACATGTCTGACATGGCACTTATTTGACACAGTTAGATGTCCACTGTTTGTTTCGGAAGTGGCTTACTAAATAGAAAGTGTTGGGATATTTGTTAAGTATCAGGATGCTGTAAACTTTGGACCCTAATATATATAATGAAGTAAAATTATTTTCCTTGAATTTTCAATTTTATGTTAAGCACCGACAAACTAATATCTTAAAGGCCTCCTACTGGTCTGTCACACCACATATATAAGACTAACACCATAAAACAAAACTGCCTCGTAGAACTTGGCTTATCAGTGCTTCCTTATACAGAAACAATCTTGTCTCGAAGGCTAAAATGAGAAAAACTATCCCTTCCAGCATAGTGGTTGGATTTGTTTTATTAATTCAACTCGTTTGAAATCTCCTCCTTACTTGAGCATGTTTTAATGCAGGTTGGAAAAGCATACTTTGAGCTAGTTGATTACTTGGAAGCTGATTGTGCCTTTAGTCGTGCTCGTCAGATTACACCCTATAGTTTGGAAGGAATGGATATACACTCAACAGTCCTTTATGTGAGTTGAAATATATTTTCTTTGTTAACAGCAAACCATTTTTCTTTGTTGCATTTTGATTTGCACATTTGGTCCTTTCAACCAATAAAGTCTCTTGACAGAAAGATAATAATGTTTTGATGCCCTTGCTCTGTGCTCCTATTCTAAGGTTATATCTAGAATGTGTTTGATGCTATGATTTCTCTGATGTTACATAGCTAGTACTATATATGTAAAACGATTCCTTTTTTAACGGTTGTCTTCTACAAAATTTCAAAAGGAAACTTGGATGTGGGGCACCTGGAATATCCTTGTATTTCTTTAGCTTCTTCCTTCCACATAAAGTTTAAATTTTTAAATGATTACTGGATGTTTCCCTTAAAAACTGACTTATATCTGGTGCAGCATTTAAAGGAAGATATGAAGCTAAGTTACCTGGCTCAGGAATTGATTTCAACTGATCGCTTAGCTCCTCAATCTTGGTAGTGTTACATTGAGCTTTATTTTAATTGTGTAACAATTCAGTTTTTGTACTCAAAATTCTTCTTATGGCATTTTTATGCACCTACTCTCTTCTTTCCAGATTGCTTAAAATTACATCTGCTATGTGTGCTCATGTGTGTGAGTGCGCATGTGTGCACTTACTGTGAGCCAAACTTTAGACATTTTTGTGTATTTTGGTTTTCTAGAGCTATTTGCTTGTGAAGCTGATGAGAATATTACCGTACTGTTCTAGCACCAAGGAATGTTATTTTGGCTGTTCTGTTCTAATTATTGTCACTAATCCTGGTTTGTCTTTTGTATTGAATACTATGGCAGGTGTGCCATGGGTAATTGCTACAGCCTGCAGAAAGATCATGAAACTGCACTGAAGAGCTTTCAACGAGCTGTTCAACTAAATCCCAGATTTGCATATGCTCACACCCTTTGTGGACATGAGTATGAACATTAATCTTACATATATACACGTGTCTAAACATGGTTTAACAACTTTTCATGATCTCGTGAGTCATGATTCACTGTTCTTTGCAGGTATGTTGCACTAGAAGATTTTGAAAATGGGATTAAGTCCTACCAGAGTGCACTCATGGTTGATTCAAGGCACTATAAGGCATGGTATGGACTTGGAATGCTGTATCTTCGCCAAGAGAAGCTTGAGTTCTCTGAACATCATTTCCGTATGGCCTTCCAAATCAACCCACGATCTTCTGTTATACTGTCATACCTTGGAACTGCTTTGCATGCTTTAAAGGTTAATAATCTCTTGCCACTCTAGGTGTATTAGTACATACAGACTACTATTGCATTTGTCTTATGCTCGCGTTTCTGTATCCGTTATTCTGAAAGTATACTTATGTGGTCTGTCAGAGAAGCTGGGAAGCACTGACCATAATGGAGAAGGCTATCTTAGCAGATAAGAAAAATCCACTTCCCATGTATCAAAAGGCCAGCATACTCATCAGCTTAGAAAAATTTGACGAGGCTTTGGATGTCCTAGAGGAGTTAAAAGAGTGTGCTCCTCGTGAAAGTAGTGTCTATGCTTTGATGGGCAATATCTATAGAAGGCGTAACATGCATGAAAGAGCAATGTTTCATTATGGTGTTGCTTTGGATTTGAAACCATCTGCAACAGATGCTGCTGCCATTAAGGTGAACTTGCTTTATAACTGAGTTACAACAATCCTTTTGTTCTAAATGCGTTTACAATTTTTACAAATAACTGATCTTCGGCTCTCAGATTCGTTTGCTGAATGTTTAGTTAATTTGTAAAGTAAATGACCAATTTACTTCCTGAAATTGTATTTCACTATTATTTAGTCTATGAAAATATAAAAGTCAATGTTGGTGGAAGTCACATCCATTAGAGATAAGGTTAATTTAGAGTATATAAGTAGATCCAAACCTCACCTTACAAGCTAGTTTTGTGAGGTTGAGTTAAGTTTAAAGTCAATTTCTTAAAATGGTATCAAAGTTATGGGTTATAGTTTATCTTAGTGAAATTTGATGTTTGTTGGGTCTATTGTTTCATCTGTTATCGGACCACTTATTAATGTCCAGTCCTACGCTCGAGATGTATATACCTAAGCGTGAGGGGATGTGTTAGAAGTCTCACTTCTACTAGAGATAAGACTAATTTAGAGTATATAAATGGGTTTGAACTTCACCTTATAATGGTTTTGTAAGGTTGAATTAGACTTAAAATTTATTTTGTAACAATCAAATAAGTCAAAATTAATCTTTTTTATCGTTTTGCTTCTTAGGCTGAAGACAAAATAATATGTTCAGGCACTAACATCGAAGAAAAAGAAGTTAATTCTAGAGACTTAAAATTTGAGAGACTAATATATAGAGACATACGATGTCAGGAACTAAGTTTTGACTATTTACTGTTAATTTGTATGATCATAGTTGTACACGGAATAAACTTATGGTTGTTGTCATTATTTATTCTTTTTGAAACAGGCTGCTGTTGAGAAGTTGCATATACCCGACGAGTTCGAAGACGGTTTGTAACTCTACCTTTAAAGTGCGAGATACAAGATTGAAGCAGCATGGATGGTTAAGTATTCATCCAAACAGTCATCATTCCATCTAATTTTCGGAACTTTAAAACTGCATACAGTTTTGTAGGAAAGTCGAATAGGATTAGAGATATGATGTATCAGAGGTACCAAGAAGCTCCTATACTTGTACAAATAGTTGCGTTAGGGAAGAATAGGTGTACCATTAGTTTATCCATCCATTTTGTTTATAAATCAACTCTTTAGTCTCATCTCTGGTTTAAATGATTAGAAGCGTCAAATGTGTCATTTTGAATTCTTTTTATGATGAGAAATGTTAATAACACGACACATTCTGTGGTTGGCTAAAATTTATTGAAAAATATAGAATTTATTCAATTATGCAGATCACATAAATAGCCTTTAGCTCCAACACATAAGGATCCTAACTAGGGGTAGTAAATATTCTAATTTTCAGAAAAAAAAGTGTCACCTACAATTTAGGATATTATTTTCTTAATTATAATTATACAATTAATCAGGATATGTGCTCTGCTAATTTATGAAACAATTCTATTCTTGGCTCGTTATCCAAAACTCTTTCACAGGTTGGATTATAGATAACTATCGTACTTAATTTGCAGCCTAAGTTCTTAAGCTTTCATATTGAGCCTTTGACAGCGCCTTGATTAGAATGTTAAGTTTGGGAGCTTGACCTGTGTTTCAACATTACTATTTCACCATCCACATTTTACTTGATGAAGTAATGATGGATTTCCAAATGTTTGGTTTTATACAGACAATAGTATTGTCTGAAGATGCGGTTTTTAGCTCAATAGTAGAAAGTACTAATCACGTGTCTTCATTAGTTTAAGTGTATTTTATGGAAGTTTGTTACATTAATTATGCTCTATAGATAGAAACTTATATTAACAAATATTATTAACTAAGAGTTGTTGTTCAATTATAATAACAAAAATCTAGGATAGTTGAGTAATAGTTTACCGAGAAAGAAAGAAACTTCAAGTTGTAACATCAATTCTCAGGGAATTCTTTCGTGAATGTAATTTGAAGTTCGTTAACACTTGAACTGAACTAAGTTACTTATATGCGTTATTCTTTCTTATTTTTACGTTTATCTTTTCATTGGAAATGTGCAGTATTCTACCTCCAATTGAGATTTCTTATGCTTTCTTCTAGAATGACTTTCAAGTCTTTTATTTCAATGTTATTTTCAAGTCCATCCAGAGGCACATATTCTTTTGTTGCACTGGTTTCATCTTTTGTCTCCTCTAGCTCCACTTCTCGTGATTGGATAGAAATTTTCGTATTAGGAACAACACTTTTTGTTGTAGGTATAGTTTAAAGCCTTAAATATCACTTGGGTATAAAATCCCGCGAAGTGTTTAAGTGTTTAAATCCAATATCCCAATTCAATACAGAAAAATCACCTTAATCGGCTATACGAAAAATACTCCCCTAGGAATATTTGTCCAAAAGTGTCTCACAAAAGAGTATCACCCCTACCACTCATTTCGTGTTTTCAACTTTATAAATTAATAAAATACTAACAATTAATATTTATTAATTAAAAAAAATCACAACTTTGTCTCTTGTATGTTAACAAAGATGATTTTTCTTGTATTGAATTATACTATTAGATTTGGTGGGTTTAGAAGGGGATTGAATCCACGAATCCACGAGTTTTCTCCTCTGATAACAATTTGGAAAAATAAAATTAATTTGATGAATTCAAAATAAGGATAGAAAAGATCGTAGGTTCAACTCTTCCCACTAATAAAAATTAACAACTAATATTTAGCGATAAAAACTAACCATTTTTTTTCCTTTAAAAAATTGAATCATATCAAATATTTTCTCCATATTTCTGATCCACTAACCTGCCTAATATGAATTAGATCATTTAACGAATTTAGAAGTTCTATGCCTAATAAACTTCCAACCTATTCAATTTTTGGTGATAAATTAGTGGAATTGTCTCAGCATGTAGCAGTCTCAAGTTGATGCAATGCAGTATGTTATGTGTTGTCCCATAATGACACTTTGTTGCTACTATGTAGTGACCATCATCTCTATGGCTAGTACCATCATCTCCACATGACATTCTAGTCAAATTTCTTTCATCACTTCTAATACATTTTCACACAACAAAAACATAATAATATTCAATCTCCACATTTTTAGCTAAGGTTTGAATTACTTTGATACCACTAATGTAATGACTCATTTAATCGGATAATGCTAATCGAACATAACTAACTAAAACATACACATCTACTGTTGTAATTATATCATTAATAAACAACCCAGTGGAACCTTAAGTTCCCAGAACATGTTATATAAACATAAATACACATCACCCCGCTACTAGAGAAAATTAAAATATCCTTTTAGCTATGAGTATCTCCTCTATTGCTACCAGCAACATAACCTATTCTTGTACAAAATACAATCATAACATTTTACAATAGATCAAAGTGAATTATTATTTTTTTCCTATATCATCCATACAATATGATATACGTACACATACATAGACACACATGTATGTATTTCATGTATGTATTTGTGTGTGTATAAATACACATATATCATTCACACCACACTTGTAACATAAAGAACACATACACAATAAATTAATTTTGAAAAACTTCCAACCAATAATACGAAAATCTTCACTAGCATCTCAATGAAACAATATAATTTATGACATTCAACGTATTTTGGAAGGGCTTTATTAAACACTAGCGTAAACACATGTGCTATCTAAGGATGGCAATGCGGGCCAGTCCGACTCGTTTAGGCCTGGCCTGCTCCGCCCGCACACTTTATGCGGGCTGCAAACACTGACCGCCCCGCCCTGCACTTGGCTTGTGGGCTGACCTGCTTTTTTTTTTTTTTTTAATTTTTATGATAAAACTTTCAATGTTTAAAAATTGGGAAACTTTAAGAAGTTCACAAAATTAAGTAAAAACTTTGGGGAGTTGGATGATAAATTGATAATTCAACATTTTTATCATATTCATATTCATACTATGACACACACAATGTATTCTTTAAATTTTAGTACATTAAAAAAATACATAATACTTGTCCTTTCCAGTTAACAAGATTTTGAAACATTAATGCAAAAGTCCATAAAAAAAGTAATTAATATACACAAATGCAAATTTTTTTTCTTTTTCAATTTTTATATGGGTCGGGCCACTGCTGGCCTGCGGGCTTACTACCCTGGCCCGCCCTGCATTTTTTCGTGGGCCTGTAGGTCGGCCCAACGGGTCAGGCCCTAATTGCCACCCTTAACGCTATCACACCTGTGTGTTCGTATTTTTTAATATGCGTGATATTATATTAGTAGGTGATGATATTATAATGTTATTAAGTTAATATATAAAATAAAATTATATTTGTTAAAAATAAAGTGAAATATATCAGAAAAAATGAGAAAATAACTGTTGATAAATAAAGAAAAAGAGAAAAAGTACATATAGACCGTTTTATAAAAGACTTGTAAAAGTAATGGTCAATTTTCAAAAATTTAATAAATAATTTTATTTTAAAAGATAAAATTGATATCTTGAAATGTGGAGATAAAAGAGGAAATCCTTTTTATATATATTGTTATAGATATAGATGTTGTAATAGATACTATCACCTAACTTAATAAGGAATATGTTAGGGTAATTTATTAACCTAATTTCTAAAAACCTCATGCACAAACTTTTTATCTTCATGTTACCCAATATCTTAATCTACATGATTAAATCTTCAAGAAAACATAAAAAATCTCTCTATACAAAATACTTTCTCTATTCACTTTGATAACCCAGTCAAGCCTTTTACATCCAGATGTCAAAGTCTATACCAATAATATCTTCTCTTAACAAAATACTTAAACTAGGAAGAAATGAAATTAAATCTTAGTAAAAAATTAATTAAAAAATTTCATTAACTCAACTTAATCTTCACGATATTCTCTCCTCGAAGTTGTATTATGTTATAAAAAAAAATTATATTTTAATATACAAAAGATTTAAAACGAAAAAGAGATTTAGATAAATTAATTTTTTTAATGAAATAAAAACTAAAGACTTATAAGTTTTCCTTTTTTTCAGAATTTTTACCTTTTACCTTGTAAAATTTATCTCCATGAAAGGCTAAATGTATAATATAATATCATAATATTTTACTTTAAACTAAATTCCTGATTTTTTTTTCTTAAATCTCTAAAACAAGTATTAATATATTATATTAAAATGAACTCCCAAAAAAGGAAAATAATGACAGCAAATTTTTGGAGGAATTAAAATATTATATAAAATCTCACTTGTTTCATGAAGGTCACTCACAATGAATTTAAATTTAAAAATGTAAATAAAAAAAACAAAAAACATGTTATGAATTAATGGTCGTCCATTGATTTATACAATTACTCATATGATTGATAATCATATTATTCATTACTCTTTATGATGTAATATTTTGTATTTACTATTTGATTTTATATCCTTTCTGGGTTACCATATTGTACCTATAAATAGGACTCGTCCTATCAGTAATGAGACACACATAAAAACAGAAGTTGCTCCCTACTCTCTCATTCTCTATTCTTCCTCTCCTTTGTCTCTCTTATTACCTTTATTTTATAACACGTTATCAGCACGAGGGTTATCCAACTGAGCGTGAAGGCATATTTTTTTTTTTTCTCCCTAAGAACAACGCTCTATATTCCTTAACCGAGGTTCTTTCTAATCTTTTTCTCATTCACAAACTTTATCTCATTTTCTTTTTTTTGTGTAATGATAATTGTTTGATTTATTTTTCTCTGTCATATTATTATTATTATTATTATTATTTGATTTTAATAATTTCATACATGAAATTTGATTATATTAATATTTTATGTGCTAGTTTTAAACACGCGAAACGTTGCAAAATTCTCTGTCATAATATTTTTATTATGACGATGATTATTATTAATATTATTATTTTGATGATGATGATTATTATTAATATTATTATTTTATGTGTTAGTTTTAAACACGCGAAACGTTGCAAAATTTGGATTTGTGACCCTTGATATTGTAAGGAAGAATTCCTTATATTGGATTTTAAATGTTGAAATATATTTAGATGCAATGGATATTGGGATACCATTAAATAAAGAAATAAAGCAACTAATTTGCTCATAACAAAAATATTGTGAAAAGAGACTTCACAAATATTGTGAATTTATTTCATGCCTATGCATGGCTGGCTGGACAAAGCAATAAAGCTTTTGATGAAAAATCATGAGATCCGCCTAATCTGCTCCATTCCCAGAAGTGAATGGAGCAATCAATATTATGAATTGATTTCATGCCTTCTTGTGGCTGAACAAAATAATGAGCTCTTGATGAAAAATCATGAGGCCCGACCAACTGGTTCTGCTCCATTCCCAGAAGTGAATGCAGCAACATCTGATCCATATAATCATGGACGAGGTCAAGACCATAATAATAATCGTGGTCGTAATTTTGGCCGTGGTCGTAGCCATGGTCGTGGTTGTGGTCGTGCTATTAATCATGGTCGTGGACATGGTTATAAAGGAAATTTTCAAAGAGAAACTTCATCAACAGAAGTGGAACAAGAATGCGAAAAAGGAAAAAGAAAGGGGTGAAAATAATGGCAAAAAGGCTGAAAATATATGTTACCGTTGTGGTAGTAAAGGTCATTGGACCCGTGCCTGTTATACACCAAAGCATCTTGTTGAACTCTACCAAGAATCACTTAAAAAGAAGAATGTAGAAACACACTTTGCTTATGAAGATGGTGATTCTGATTATGGTCATATGGATACTACTCATATTGATATTGGTGATTTCTTTTCTAAACCCGATGGAAGCATTGATCACCTTATTGGTGATGGGAGTGTTAGACAATAGTTTTATTTTATGATTAATTTTTAAGACAATGTTTTATATTTAATTCATGTTGCTTTTATATGTACAAGTTTTTATGTTTTTATGAATAAAATCCTCTATTTTATTTTTTTTTTCTTTCTCTCCTCTTACAAAGTAATCTCTAATATTGATATTTATGTTTATATGAAGAATGAATATTGGCATTAACACCAATGATGAGGATCTGTGCCTTGCTGATAGTGCAACAACTCATACAATTCTCAAGAGTAATAAATTTTTCTCTACTTTGGTAATGCGAGAAGTCAATGTTAGTACTATTTCTGGTACTACAAATATAATTGAAGGCTCTGGAAGAGCTACAGTACTTCTGCCAAGAGGTACAAGATTGCATATTAAAAATGCATTTTATTCTCCTAAGTCCAATAGAAACTTATTAAGTTTCAAGGATATTCGTCTAAATGGATATCATATTGAGACAAATAATGAAGGAGATGTTGAATATCTTTATATCACTCAAATTGAGTCAAATAAAAAATGTGTATTGGAGAAATTATCAGCCTTCTCTTATGGCTTGTACTACACATATATTAATGTGATTGAGACGCATGTTATTGTAAGCCAGAAGCTTACAAATAAGAATGAATTTCTTGTTTGGCATGATCGGTTGGGTCATCCTGGATATATCATGATGCGAAAAATAGCTGAAAA
Source organism: Vigna unguiculata (assembly GCF_037176805.1). Lineage (NCBI taxonomy): Eukaryota > Viridiplantae > Streptophyta > Magnoliopsida > Fabales > Fabaceae > Vigna > Vigna unguiculata. The sequence goes on from NC_140795.1 coordinate 9,222,081, forward strand.
CTCATGTGGACATCCACTTAAAAGTCAAAAGCTTCTTCAGTCCAATGATTTCTCATGTACTGCATGTTCGCAGGGAAAATTGATAATAAGACCATCACCAGAAAAAATTAGAAATGAGTCAATCTCATTTTTAGAACGAATACAAGGTGATATTTGTGGTCCAATACACCCACCATGTGGATCATTTAGATATTTCATGGTATTAATTGATGCGTCCACTAGATGGTCACATATTTGTTTACTATCAACTCGAAATCAAGCATTTGCTAAGTTATTAGCACAATTGATCAAGTTAAGAGCCCACTTCCCAGATTATCCAATTAAGAAAATTCGTCTTGATAATGCTGGTGAATTTACATCTCATGCTTTTAATGAGTATTGTATGTCAATTGGAATTGAAGTTGAACATCCAGTAGCACATGTTCATACTCAAAATGGACTTGCAGAATCATTGATAAAACGTCTAAAATTGATTGCACGACCTTTACTTATGAAAGCTAATCTTCCAATGACTACTTGGGGATATGCAATTCTGCATCCTGCAGTATTGATTCGCATCAGACCAACAAGTTATCACAAATACTCTCCTTTACAGTTGGTTTTTGGTCAACAACCAAATATTTCTCATTTAAGAATTTTTGGGTGTGCTGTATATGTCCCAATTTCCCCACCAAAAAGGACTATGATGGGTCCTCAAAGACGTTTGGGAATATATGTTGGATATGATTCTCCATCGATAATAAAATATCTTGAACCATCAACAGGTGACTTATTTACAGCTCGATTTGCTGATAGTCATTTTGATGAATCAATTTTTCCAACGTTAGGGGGAGAAAGAAAGAAACTGGAAAAAGATATTGGTTGGAATGAATTATCATTATCTCATCTTGATCCTCGTACAAAAGAGTGTGAACTAGAAGTTCAACGGATAATTCATTTACAAAAATTGGCCAACCAATTACCAGATGCTTTTACTGACACAAAAAGGGTAACTAAGTCGCATATACCCGCTGCTAATACTCCAATCAGAATTGATATTCCTGTTGGACAATCTAATATAGCAAATGAATCTCAAACACGCCTAAAGCGTGGTAGGCCTTTGGGTTCCAAAGATAAAAATCCTCGTGTGAGAAAAAGGGAAAAAAGGCAAGATGGCCTAATCGAGGGGGTAAAAGTCCCAAAAGATTCTTTTGACATAATCAATGATTCGGTTCCAGAAGAACCTCAGGTACCTGAAATTGTTGAAAATGATGAGATCTCAATAAATTATGTCATGAATCATAAAATATGGAATCGAAATAAAGTCAATATTGACGAGGTTTTTGCATATAATGTAGCAAAGGATGTCATAAGTGACAATGATGATCAAGAACCAATGACAATTGAAGATTGTCGGCAAAGAAATGATTGGCCAAAATGGAAAGATGCAATCCAAGCAGAATTAGATTCGCTTGCTAAACGAAAGGTTTTTGGACCTGTAGTTCGCACACCTGAGGGTGTAAAACCTATTGGGTACAGATGGGTTTTTGTACAAAAACGAAATGAGAATGGTGAAATTGTTAGATACAAAGCACGGTTAGTTGCTCAAGGTTTTTCACAAAGACCTGGTATTGATTTTGAGGAGACATATTCTCCAGTATTGGATGCAACAACATTTAGATATTTAATTAGCCTTGTTGCACAAGAAGGTTTGAATTTGCACCTCATGGATGTTGTTACAGCCTATTTGTATGGCTCTTTGGAAAATGATATTTATATGAAACTCCCTGAAGGATTTAATGTGCCCAACAAAGCAAATTCTAAAAAGGATTATTCAATAAAATTGAATAAGTCCCTTTATGGATTGAAACAATCAGGACGTATGTGGTATAACCGTCTAAGTGAGTACTTATTAAAGGAAGGGTATAAAAATGACCCTATTTGTCCTTGTATTTATATGAAAAGATCCGAGAATGAATTTGCCATAATTGCTGTTTATGTAGATGACATAAACATAGTTGGAACTCCTAATGAGCTCACAAAGGCAATTGATTGTTTAAAGAAAGAATTTGAGATGAAGGATCTTGGAAGGACAAAGTTTTGTTTGGGATTACAAATTGAGTATTTAAACAAAGGTGTTCTTGTACATCAAGAAGCTTATATAACGAAAGTGCTTAAAAAGTTCTATATGGACAAATCACATTCACTATGCACTCCAATGGTGGTGAGGTCATTAGATGTTGATAAAGACCCTTTTAGACCTCAAGAAAAAGATGAAGAACTACTTGGTCCTGAAGTACCATATCTTAGTGCTATAGGAGCACTAATGTATCTTGCTAATTATACTCGACCCGATATAGCATTTGCTGTAAATTTGTTAGCAAGATATAGTTCTTCACCTACAAGAAGACATTGGAATGGAGTAAAACAAATACTCCGTTACCTTAAAGGCACTATGAATATGGGCTTGTTTTACCCAAATGATTCAAAATTAGATCTAATGGGTTATGCAGATGCAGGTTATTTATCAGATCCTCATAATGGTCGATCACAAACAGGATATTTGTTCACATGTGGTGGCACAGCGATTTCATGGCGATCTGTGAAACAAACAATAACAGCAACATCGTCAAATCATGCAGAAATTTTAGCATTACATGAGGCAAGTCGTGAATGTGTTTGGTTAAGGTCTATAATTCAACATGTGCGACAAACTTGTGGTTTATCCTTGGGAAAAATGAAACCAACAACGATATATGAAGACAATAGTGCATGCATTGCTCAATTGAAAGAAGGATATATTAAAGGAGACAGAACAAAACATATTCTTCCAAAATTCTTTTTCACTCATGATCTTCAAAGAAATGGTGATGTAGAGATCCAAAAGATTCGCTCATGTGAAAATCTAGCAGATTTATTTACAAAGTCTTTGCCAAGGAGAACTTTTGAGCAATTGGTTCATAGGATTGGACTCCGCCATCTTAATGATGTAAGTTTACATGAGGGGGAGAAATTAGAAGATGCAAAGAACAATATTATATAGAATGATGTACTCTTTTTCCTTCACTAGGTTTTTATCCCAAAGGGTTTTTCCTAGTAAGGTTTTAACGAGGCACATTCTTTTATCAATGGACACCCAAGGGGGAGTGTTATGAATTAATGGTCGTCCATTGATTTATACAATTACTCATATGATTGATAATCATATTATTCATTACTCTTTATGATGTAATATTTTGTATTTACTATTTGATTTTATATCCTTTCTGGGTTACCATATTGTACCTATAAATAGGACTCGTCCTATCAGTAATGAGACACACATAAAAACAGAAGTTGCTCCCTACTCTCTCATTCTCTATTCTTCCTCTCCTTTGTCTCTCTTATTACCTTTATTTTATAACAAAACACACATTTATAACAAAAGAAAGAAAATGAATATATATATATATATATACTCCCAATAATAAAATCTCCTCCCTCGGTTTTGATTTTGATATCGAAAATTCAATTTGCATTTACCGCCAGACGTTTTCGGTCATCATCACTCTGAACCCTGAAGAGAAGTGTCATGGAAGCAGAAGAACCCTTTCAACTTCCTCGTCTATCTCACGGTCTCTCTCTCTCCCTTAGAATTTCGATCGGAACGTTTTGCGTCAATAAGAAAATAGTCACAGTTTTTCTGCTTTTTTTTTTTTTTTTTCTCATAAACATTACGAGTTGAATCATTCCGAGGATAACCTTCGTGCTAGGGTTTCGTTCAACACGATTTCTGCTAGTTATACTTTTGCTTTTGTTTTTTTGTTATTGAATCTGATGCTGTTTATTTATTTATTGAGCTGAAGTTGCAAATTCTCCGGTTCACGGCATGGAAAGCGTGGTGGCAACGGTTAGCGGTTACCACGGGTCCGAGCGGTTCGATCTCATCAAGCTGATTTCACATGCCGGCGCCAGTTACGTCGGCACAATGTCGAAATCGATAACGCATCTGGTTAGATTTTTCTTTTTCTAATTTGTTCGTGGGAGAGAATGAGAGAGCACGACTGAGAGGGGTAAAGAGAAAGTTTAACTGAGACAGATAACTAAATTGAGAGAGGTTCAGATAACCGAGAGATAATGAGAAAGCTTAAAGGAACTTGATTGAGAGAGGTAGAGAAAATAATTCTTTGTTGGGAGAGATAGACAAACAGATACATATATTTAGAGATTATAGAGATTAATTTGATAGTGGATTTTGATAATGCATCTGGAGTGTTTGTGTATGTGAGTGAGAGAGTGAGAAACTTAACTCGATGGAGAATTTTGGTGCGGAATGTTGAATTTGGTAATTCAATCGAAGAGTTTTGTGTGTTGATTGAGTGAATGAGACAGAGAGCTTAATTCGGTGGTGAATTTAGGTTATGTCCAGGTTGTGACTTAGGAAGGTATGTGTTCTGTTTCTGTGTTGAAAGGGAAAGAGAATTGAGGGAGAATTTAGGCGGAAGAAGAGAGTTTTGGAATGAATGAACAGGTTATTGCAAGCTTCCATTGAAGAACTGTTTTATGATTGATTGTTTTTGTGATTGATCAGGTGTGCTGGAAATTTGAAGGAAAGAAATACGATATTGCGATGAAGTTTAAAATACCGGTAGTGAACCACCAATGGATTGAGGACTGCATAAAGGAAGGGAGGCGTGTTCCAGAAGATTCTTATACCTTGCAGAGGTGAATTTCTTTTCTTTCCCCTCCTTAGGGAAGAATTATACCAAGTGTAATGGATTTTTTCAGAGTTATATGAAAGAAAATAACTCATGATGATTGGTTGTTCTACTCAGCATCCAATGTCATCATCATCATGCTCTTGGAATTAGAATGAGCGTTAAAAAAACATGAGCTGATCAGTTTGATATGGCAATTTTTGCTTTGGATTGTGTTATGGCGTACATTGAAAGTTACTGTATATGAAGTTATTCGCATTCCTAAATCACAACCCAACAACTTAAACCTGAAGGAAAGTAATGTTGACATTTAACATTTAACATGGCATTAGTGCTATACTACAACTTTATTGTAAGTTGGTTATTAATAGTTATGATTTTCTATCTACCATATATGATGTTTTATAATGGGCGTCTTTCTTGTGGACTCAGGAGTTTGCTTCTAGTTTCTTTAGTTTGGGATAATCGGTTTTATTATATGGTAGTTGATTATTAGGTTTGAAAATCTTGGGTGCATTGTCTGGTTATATAGGAGCTTATTTTTGGGTCTTCTCGTATAATCTGACATTTGTGGAATATTTTTTCTTAAGTTCACTTATTATCATTATTATTTTCAGTGGACATGAAGTAGGGCGATTGTTACTGGAAGTTCCACTCACTGCTCGGGCCAGTAGGTTGACAAAGAAAAAATTCGTCAGTGACGAGTTACATGATACTGGGACTGAAAGGCAAAATCCTAACTTCGGTTCTGGAATTTCAATAGCTTATGTTTTGGAAGATTCTTGTTTAATGAAAAAGGTAAATTAAACTCTGGACTCTCTGTGACCTCTTGGACATTGTTAATCTTTATGATGTACATTCTGTGTGTTTTGATGCAAGTTCTGATTCATAATTTTGTTGCCTGAATTTAGAATGGGTCACAACTTTCACAATGTGATATCTGGAGTCATTAACACCCATTTTAAGAGTTGATCATTAACTATAGACAAAAACTTCACTTGCACATCTAGGTGTTCCATTTAAATCTATATGTATTTTTTATGGCATCAGGCAAGGTTTCTTATTGCACTTCTTTGTTATGCCTTGATAAATTAAAAACTAAAGGTACCACCTTGGTTCTGTGACGGGGATGGGAGGATTGTTTTCTTTTTAGATTTGAGTCATCGTCAAAGTTTAGTGGTGACTTTTCTGATATCTTTTGCATCAAAGGATTATTTTAAAATTTGTAGCCAGTATTATTCATCTACAAACTTTAATAAATATGACTACTTGCTTCATGCAACATATGTGGTTTGCCTTCTACAAAATGGTCAATTAAAGAAAAAGCATGCCGTAGGTATGTATATCATAGATTACATGTAGGCTGAACGATAATTCAAAATATGTAGCAGGATAAACTAGCTGTTTGTCTGGATGGACTTTTTTCTGCATCTCTCAATCATTTCTTCATTGTTGGTGCTTTATAAAATACTTGCATTACATTTCCTATCCTCTTGAATACAGCATTATTTGTTCTTTCGGAATGCCTGCTAATTTCTTCTCTTTTCTCTGCATTCCCTATTTTTTTAAGCATGATGAATCAACTTCATATTCGTCTAGACTGTCAAGGAAAGGAAAAAGGAACATTTGTAACGGTAAGGGAGTCAGTACTCTAGCTGGACCTTCTCGTAAAGGAAGAAGACTTCGGAGAAATCTTGTTGATGATGTGGTGTTGGCTCCTTCAATTTTGGATTTTAGCCCAGATGACCACCTTTTTAAAGCGGATAGACTACAAACAGACGCTGAAGCGACATCTAGCCTTTCTGGTGGTGTTAATAGTAACATTATTCTACAAAATAGTGAAGGACCTAATGCTGGATTAAGAACTGAAAGTAGTATTATCAATGGTGGTTCAGATGATATTGAACAGATCAAAGATTCAGTTCATATATCTACTCGTAGAAGTTCAACATTGTTTGTAGAAAATGCCGTACGTGTGCCGCAAACGTCAATAGATTTATGTTCTAGTCATGATGAAAAATTCAGCGACGGTGATCAGGTTGATAATGGTGCTGGCTTACCTACTTCAACAGAGATGTCATGTGTTATATGTTTCACAGATTTCAGCACAACACGGGGAATTCTGCCGTGTGGACATCGATTTTGTTATCCATGCATCCAGAGTTGGGTTGATCTTAGGGTATGCCTTTTCATTTATTTGCCATTTTTACGAATAAAAGCCTATTAATTGATGATCATAATCTTTGTAGCATGCCATTTTCTTTTGACTAGATTTCAAAGTTGGTCTCTGTTTTCCTAATCCTAACTAAACTATATAATTTAACTTTCATTCAATTTATGCTTCTCTTTATCATTTATAATTTGAGGCTCCACCTCATTGTTTTGCTTTATTTTCTTAGTGAAATCCTTGTGAAAGCATATTGGGTAAATAGTCGATTCAATACAACAAGTATTATTATATTTTATTTAGTTTAATAAGTAAAAAACTAAAGTCTTAGTACAAGAATTTTAACTTTGTCAGTTTTATTTGAATTTAGTCAATGGTTAGTACAATTGAGTGTGTTTGGTCTTTAGTAATTGTTTCTTGTGTATATCAAAGGGAAAATTAATGTTAATATGAAATTAACTTTGAAGGAATTAAAGATTAAAAAAGCAAAGGATAAGGCTTCATGTTAACGTATTCAATTACCTCAACAATTAATGGAGTTCAAACAAAATTAACGAAATTATAGTTTATTTACTAAGATTGTAATTTTTTTTATTGTACTAAAGTATTGTAGTGAACTAAATATTTACCCTAGTATATTTATCAATTTTGTCCAGGCTCTCTTACGAATGCACTCGTTTGAATTGATGGTGATTCTAAAATGTACTATTTAAAGATTAAGATGGATTAAGTCAACCTCGTTAGATTTGTCTTAATATTATTTGGTTGTCTCTTTCATTTCTCATTTGTTTTTCAATATTTATAGACTTCGATGAGAAAAGAATCAACTTGCCCTCTGTGCAAACAAAGTTTTGTGATGATTAAGAAAGTCGAGCATGCAGCCACCACGGATCAAAAAGTATACTCCCAGACAATCCCCTGTAACAATTCAGCCTCTGAAATTTTTATCCCCATGGATCAAGGATTGTCGCATACTACCTTTGAGGTATGCTCATTCTTAAGCTATATTAGCTGTTATCTCTTTTGGGTGTTATTTTTTATTTTTTTTCCCATATTAGTTGAAATCACATAACACGGACGAGCCTTAACTCAGCTGTTAGATTGCTACCTAGAGGTCATGGGTTCAAATTTTAAAAATAATCTTTCTGCTTGTACGGTTAAAAAACTATTCTAGATTATTTTAAAAAATAGAGGAAGAGGAAAGAAGTGGCCCAACATAGGGTAAAATTTGGAATGAGTGGTTGTTAAGTTATTGATTATACAGCAACAGTGTTGGCTTGTATACATTCCTTACAATATTGACATCTTTAAAAATATTGACTGGTATTCACTGAAAGCCTGTCATAGATTCTACTGCAACTTAATGTTTCTTATATGCTCTTTGCTTAATTTGGACGGCGCATAAATAAGTGGCAGTTTAACGGTTGTTTCAACCATATAGTGAGAGCGAGTAAGATTTATTTGGCCTAAAAAAAACAATATCACATGAGCTGGCAACTTTTGTTTTACTAGTTAAGTTGGAATGCTTTTATGTGTGGACTCTACCCCACCCAACATTTTGATCATTTTAATAGTATTGTCTTACTTATTAAGGATTGTTATTTGTGTAACAAACCAACATTCTCACTGTCAGCCTTATGATATCCATGATTTTGTAATGTTGGATTTCTATTTGTCCTTTATTAGGCAGACTATGATTCCCACCAATGTCCATGAGCATGTTCAATATACTGTAATGCACACCACCTATAAGAAGCCAGAAATGACTTGATTTTATTCTGTGATTTTTATGATAATTGAAAAAAATAGGAACACTTTTTTAACACATTTTCTAATCACAAATTTTGAGATTAGGTCCCACATTTGATATACATATACATGTATGCATTGATTTGTTTCGTATATTGTCACTGAAACTGAAAGTTTATAAGCATCTTGATATGATTGTCACTCCGTGGTTTGTCTTTTGCTTATACAGTCTACACAGACCGGAGCTTGTGTAATTTGCCGTGGTCGGGAACCTGAGGATCTCCTTGAGAATTGTGATATTTGCCAAATTCAAAAAATCCATTCTTATTGCATGGACCCTCCTCTACGGCCATGGACATGCAATCATTGCAAAGAACTCCGGATGCTTTATCGCACTAATCACTATTAGTGTGCATCTTTCCGGTGCAACTCTTGGGAGACCCAAGTATGTTTTCATTTCATGAGATGTTGTAATTTTGGGAAGTTTATTCATGCTGACAATTTTTAGCTACATTGTAATAAGTTACATCTTTTAAATATGTGATATTTGGAACAAGTATGATTTTGATCTCCAAATTAAAAAATTAATCTCTCAAAACTGAATATTTTCTAAATAAAATTTAAAATAATGCTTACATATATTTTATTAATTAAATTTTGATAGGACAAATTCATTATGTGCGAATTCAAAATATTATTAAAATTCATTTGTATATCAATTAATTTATATTTAAGCAAAAAGTTTAATCTTTTAAGAAAATATAATTTATAAATTTTTTCAAAAAATATATGTAACGTTTATTTCACTCATGGACAATGGTAGGTTAATACATTTGACATGATTTTTATAATGGAAGAGTAAAAAAATGATGTGTCAAATGAATATAAAAGGTGTCAAAACCTTGATTTTATACCAACCCTTTAGAATAATGCTTGTAAGATCGAATCAAAATTATTTGACTCCAATTTTTTTTTTTGTACAGTTACATGCCATCTTTTAATCTTTCCTCTAATATTTAAAACCATGAGCGATGAAAAAGACATCACAATCAATGAATTTAAAATCTGAATTTGTTAATGCACCATCTCAATTGGAATGATATCTTTTATTATAATGACATGAAATAAAATCAAATGATCATTCTATAATAGATGTAATGAAATCAAATGATATAGATATTAGATTGAGATCAAATGATATAGATATTAGATTCAAAATCATTCAACAATGCAAAAAAATCAGTTTGACAAAGAAAATGAAGATTTCGATTGAAACAACCTAACTATTAAAGTTTTAGTTCTTTTTCGTTGTAATTATCCCATCTTCAGGATTACTTCTCTCCTATGTAAAAGTTATTTCCTTTTTCCTTTCGTTCGTTTTTTTAGAAAAAATAACTATTTTATATTATAATTTATATTATCATACACAAATATATTATTTGATAACTTTTGTGTCAATCTTAATGGGATATAATTGGATAATTAAAATTTTTACTAAGCAAAAAATTATTTATTTAATAAATTAAGTAATTAAATAATGTCTCTTTATTTAAAATAGTTAAATGATTTTTATTTTTGTAAATAATCATCACGTAATTTTTTAATATTATTATTATAAAATAAAATATATTAAATTTATGATTTTTTTTTGTTAACTAATTATAAAATAAAAATTATAAAAACTATAAAATTATATATATTTTTAAAAATATAATATTTTAATATAATAAAATATAATATTTTTAAAATATAACATTTTAATATACAGATAGGAGTGCGTATTTTCCTCAATTTATTATATTATTACATGACTATACTTATTAAAATAATATAACTTTCTGGAGTTGTTTAAAACACATCAAATATTTATAAATAATTTAATTTAAATAGATAATTTTATTTTATTATTTTTATTGGGTTGCGCCTTTGCTACAATCTAGTTCTTATTGAGATTCATTCCAGAGTTCCAATAATTATGTCCAATTGCAAACTAAACAAGAAAAATAAATACATGCATATTGTGCATGTATTACCATCAAAGTATATGAAATATCATTATCAAAGAATACATTCATAAATGTTTTGAATCCCGTTCAAACCTTAATCATCTAGAATGGTGGATATTTTTTGTACATATTCAAGTCAAGTCAAATCTTTTAGAAAAGTAGAGGTGGCTTTCAAAATTATGATAAAGTTAGTATAAAAGAACCATTTGTTGTTCAATTATCCCATTTAATTTCAGTACTGTGTTGGATTGAGTTGGACTGCTCATAAGAACAGAAACATTAGTTGTGCATTATGAATGCAGAGCAATCTGAACTTTTTTGATGAAATTGAATTCAGAAGATTCAGTGTATCATGTTTTGTGTGTGAACTTTTGTTTCACAGTCCAACAGAAAGAAAATTCAAGGTTTCATGAACCTAATGGCTTGCTGGGCCCATTTCCTCTACACTCTGAAAATAACATTAATGTTTTTCGTTTGCTCCCTTGTCCTGTTGAAAAAAAAAAAGAAAAAGAAAAACACAAATGAGATTTCAGAAAGGAGAAACTCAATCCTTTAAATTTAGAAAAGAAAATATTTAATAAGAAATATCATCATTTAAAGATTACTTTTTATTCTAATTTTATAAGTTTAATAAATTCTGTTACTAATGTCAATTTCAGCTCACTCCAAAATTAATAGGAAATATTGAACTTATTTTAATTTCAATATGGAAAATAAGTATGTGTATGCGTTTTTTATTTTAAATTATTGAAATAAATGTAATTTATCTTGTAAAATATATGCAATTATAATTGTTTATTTAATATTTCAATTTGATATCATATTTTTCGGGTTAAAATTTTCTTTTTAAATAAATATTTGAATAATATAATTGCATCTGTTTCCCAATAAAAATTATCATAAAATGTAAATGTTAAAATTAAATTAAATATAATTTTGTACTTCCACAATCTCATATTGACATTTTTATCCCAAGCATTCACCTTTGAATGATTAGAATTTGATGTCACTTGTTTTTTTTTTCCTCTCATGGCAATGTTTTATTTTAGGTATTGGGATGTTAGATAAAGATTAGCGTTCTGTATATTCTTTCTGCTGTTGTTTGTCAGTGTTTTTATGTCGGATTGTGTTTGGTTTGAATGTGCATCGTTTTTGTCGCTTTCAAACTTATTTGTGAGGCTACCAAGTCAGAACCAAAGAATCTAAGATCATCCCTCCCTTATTCGCTTTGCCATCGTGGCCTGCTTCTAATCTCTAGAATGATCTTCTTATATAATATTTTTAGATTAATTTTCATTTGATAATTTTTCATTATATATCTTAATATGCCTTGATATATTGATATAAGTTATTAATATTTAGAAATTAAATTTTAGTTTTTAATTATAATAAAATAATTTCATATATAAAAATAGTCTTTATTTATTTATTTTATTAAAAATATTAATTAATTAATTAAAGATTTAAAAATATTTCAATGATTAAGTATTTTTTAGTATATATATAATAAAAATTTATTTGTTAAATATGGTTTTATACTATTTAAAGCAAGTTCTTAAACCTTTATATAAAAATTAAGTTTGCTTCTATTAAAAATTGGTTTTTCATTTAAAAAGGTGAATATTACATTTTGTAAAAAACAAAACAAAAAAATAGATGATTGATTGAATTGTATTTTTAAAGTTTTGCAGTTTTTTTAGTTTGTATTGTCGCAAGATGTATGATTAGATGATACCTAAATAAATATAAGATCAATCAAATATTTTTGTAAATTCACTTTTTAATTTTCCTCAAATAAACTTATCAATTATAACATGCAATACAAAAAGATTAAGGTAAAATAGATACTCAATATTTTTATATTACGCTTAATTCTTGATTAACGAGTCAAGTTTTACAAAATATTTTAACAATGCAAAGTACAATAAAACATTTTTTTGGTCTCTAGCCACTTCTAGAGATGTCATTTAAGTATTACTTCAACAAGGACAAGTAATTTCTGACTCAAATAGTACTTCTAGTTCAACCCAAGTATTATTTTGGCTCGGTCACTCTTGGTTGACATGTTCAAGTATTCTTTTCACAAGTCACTTCTAACTTAATAAACTATTTTTTCAACAAGTCATTTATGACTCAATAAACTATTCTTTCAACAAGTCACTCATGGTTCAAGACAAATACAATGTCTGTGTGATCAAAATATCACAACTTTTTGCTCACTAGAGAAGGTAAAGTCTTTGGACGTATACAATGTTTAGATTCTCTTTATTATACTTTGTAAGGATGAACACAAATAGTGTCGTTACAAAAAATTTAGGGTAAGGAGAAAATTAGCAAAGTTTTAACACTTGAAAATGATATCTCTTATTAGTTTCTTGAAAAAAAAAAAACGTTTTTATATAGGCTCATGAAATGATTGTTGAAATCATTTTTTGTAATTTGAGCAACTTTAAACTCAATTAAATTTCATCTTCTTTTTCCTAATACTGTTTGTTGAGTTTTGATGATTAGAAATACCGTATGTGTTTTATGCAACAATAATTGTTCTTATCTTCTTTACACAACTTCTTTGATAGATGATAACACTTATCTTCCTAGGTTGAAAATTTTGTTTACTTCAAAGAGTGATTAAAAAGTGCACACCATACTAAAGAGATATGTTGCCTAGAGTTAACATAAGCTCGTGTTAGATAAAATTTGCCGACATTTCAACTTTAGTTCGAACCCCAAAAGGTATTGGAATGAAGCTTAAATTTGGCATAAATCACTTTATGTCATATGGAAAAGAAATTCCTTGCATTACATATTAAAATTTTAGAAATATTTTTTGAGTTCATGTCTCCTTAAAGTCTTTTATTGTACTTATCATCATATCACCATCTTTATTTGATCATATGTAGTGAAACTTTGTATGATGTTCTATCGTCTGCCAAACAAAACAAAGTACATACACTCATGATTTTATCAAAGTTCATGTTTTAAGCATTGTGTTTTATTATTTTCAAGCATTCAATCAAAAGAAGAGGGCGTGAGACTTCTGCTCTATCATACTTCAAAGACCTTGAGTAGGATTTTTCTAAAGACTCTAGTGTATGTAGGAAACCTAATATTTGGTGCTATTACAAAACTTATTGTAAGATGATTGAATCGCTCTTATATATTATATCCTCTAGGCTTAACATAAAGGTTGATGTATTATGTGTGTGTTTTTGGTTTGATCCATAAGCAATTTATTTAAAATTGTTAAGAAAGTTTACCATCTCACTAGAATGAATAGCCTTGGGTTTCACTCTATGCATAATGAAAGTTTAACATTAATATAATCAATATTGTGATATAAACTAAGTTGGAGATAAAGTGAAAAGAAAAACCATAATGGAGAATGTCATTTTATTGGAGAAAACATAGTGCCATGGGTTAGCAAGAAGTTAATTAGAGACAATGTACCTCTTAACAATAAGTAGAGTACATATCAACTACAACCTATTGCCCTCAATTGCTATGGATCAAGAACTAGTTAGAGGACTCTGTCTAAAATTTCATATTACATTCACATTCCAAACATACTGATTAATTAGTGACTTAAAAAATATTTACACAATTAATTTTACTTTTTAAAAGATATATGTGTATTAGAATAAAAAAAATATAAAAAAATAAAATAATAAAACTACTGAAATATGTGTCAGCCTTTTCTTTAATGGGATGAGTCAAAATTTACTTTAATAAAAACAAGCCCACTCACCCTCCTTGTTTTTGACAGAACAATGATGATGGGTGCACATAAACAACACTACACCTAAAACTAGATTATGATATATAATAAAGATTGACTAGAAAAAAAAATATTTTTAGTATTTATATACTCAAATATAAGCAACAAAGATAAAATTGAAATATATGTTTTGTGTGATAGTGTGAAGAAATTATGTTAGAGACAGAGGTTTTTGAAGATGTAGGAAGGTGGAGATGGTTTTTGAAGGAAAAAAAATGTGGTAAGTCGTTTTTCATTGAGAAGCACGTTGGTGACCACTTTGATGTTTCATTTTCATATGCAAACAATTAATGCTTTTCAACCTTTTATCTTATCCTTCTTTGTCCTCTTTCGTCAACCCCACTTCAATACTTTCACGTGCACCCATTTCCCACATCACTTCTCTTCAACTTTATTCTCCACCAATTCCTTTGCAACTAACAATCTCACCTTCAATATTTTTAACAACTTCAATATATAAGTGCCTTTTTTTTTTTTCTTATATACATATAAAAAAGCATCCCTAGAACACCAATTAAAGTACCATTTTGTGGTCAAGAATATAGAGTTAATAGTATTTCTTGTTTCGATACACCTACTGGTCTCAAGTCGTTTTAAGGGTCGAGATCAAATGTAGTTTAAATACTCTTTACTTCTTCGACCCTTTGAGACGACTTTTAAGTACAAAATCATAATGAAATTTTAAATTTTAAAGAAGACAATACTTTAAATAGAGTGATTAATCTACAATAACCAACAAAGTAACCCAAGAACATCTCATCTTCATACTAACTCGTTTAAATCCTCAAGGTCATGCCTTCAATTACAACAACCAAATCTTTATTTATCATAAATTTTATTTTGATGTTAAACCATATAATTGTGTAAATAGAATTAATGCATAACTAAAAATAAATAAAAATAAATAATGAAAACCAATACATGATTAGAGATAAATATAAATAAATATATGAAAGTAAATATAAATTGAATAAATAGGACCAGTGAACAACTTGAGATGAATATAAATAAATAAATAAGAACAGGAACTAAATATAAATTAAAATAAGGTTAGGGACACCTTACTTAAGGTAAATATAGAAATAAAAAAAATTATGAAAAGATAAAAACATAAAAGTAAAAAGATAAAATGCTAGATGTTTCCTCCCCATACCTTAGTTTACACCAAGGTTGTATTGAGACTTTGATGATATATAAATTGTTCTTCTTTGTTGCTACTACGTATCCTCACTTTCTCTTTTCTTATAATGGATAGATTTACATTATCAGCTCTTCTCTATTTTTGTTTTTCCTTTATCTCATACCTTCACCCTTCATCTTATTTATAGTACCCAAAGCAATGATTATTGCTGGTCTCCTTTTAACTAAATTTTTTATAATACTATGTTAATCACATTGGTAACCAATTTCTCATTCAAGATATTTTTCATTGATTGATAAATTTTTCTTACTTTCTTATTCTTCAAACAATCCATAGATAATATTGGAAATGGTTATAAAAATTTTCGTATAAACTTTGGACATGTAACAATGTATAAACCATGTTTTATACAAAAATATTTGTGGCCAAAATAATATAACTCAAATATTTATCATAAAATTTTATTTTAAATTCAGACTTTTCTTCTCTTCTCTTCTCTTCTATTATTATAATAAAAGTGATTATGCATTATTTCTCATTTACATATATCAGTATATAAATTCTAAGTATTTAATATATTTTTTTATAAAATATTTAACTATTTGTATATCTTGAATATTTATAATCTTTATATTTATATATTCATAATTTATTAAATTATATACAACATATTTTAAAAATAATGTATTATAAAATTTTAGATATTAATATATTGAAAAATATTATGATATAAATTTTGAGATGTTAGACACTTTATTTAGTATATAATCTAATTAATAATAAACACATTAAAGAAGTAATTAAAGTTGATTAAAGATTGTTTTAAAAGATTGTTTTAAAAGATGTTCTTACCGTCTTTAAACATTCGTTATTAATGATATATTAAAAAGATAATAAAAAATATAAAAGCTGATAACAGAAAAACTTATCAAGCTTTAATTTCATGATAAAGTTAAGTATTTTTAATAGATTTTTTATTAATTTTTTTAAGTATATTGGGTTTACAAATTTTTTATATTTTCATTTAACTTTTTTGTTAATTCGACGATATTATTATATTTCGACATATTATTTACTTGTTTCCACGTATTAAGAAATGTGAGATTAAATCATTAATACAAATATCATGATTATTGTAAAGTAATAAATGACTTTTATTGCTTTAATTAAAATGTAATGGATAATAAATGGGAGTGACTAGTAATATTTGTAGGATAAAAATAATTTTGTCCTTTTTCAATATTGAAATTTATAGGATCTCAAAAATATAATAAAAAAAAGTAAAAATACAGATACATAGAATGAAAATAGAGTTTCTTTTTCATCTTTCAAAAACAAATTTATTTTTTAAAAATTAGGAAGGTTATAATTTATTGTGGTTGTAGAAAATCTAAAAATAAATGTTAGCTAATGATGTAGCCGTTACATATAAATGTCTTGACTTTAGTTTCCCCACAAATGCAGTAAATTCGGTTTCTGGTCAAACTTATTTAATGCTGCATTATATTTTCCTCTTCAAATCTTCCAAAGCTGACACAACATTGGTAATATCAATTATAACTAAAATTAACTATATTAAGGTAAGTTGATTAATCATTTTTATTTTTCTACAATAAAGAAATAGTTGATTTTTCAAAATTACTCTCAAATCAAATTTATTAAAAATAATGTTTGGGTTTAAATATTCACATATTTTCGAAATAATAATACTAAATAATATTTCAAATTTACTTATATTTAACTTCATTAAATATGAGCTTATGCTCATTACTTTACAAAGAAGATGTTCAAATGATGATTAATTTTAATAATTAAATATAATTAAGTATTATAATAATTAATTTAAATATCAATTTATAACTTAAAAATTGTTGTTATCTAAAATAATTTTTATTATAAATAAAAGTTATAATTGATTTTGAAATTGATAACAAAAATAATTTATATTATGAATCGATATCTAAATTTGTCAATATATTCACTACTAAAGATTTGACTACAAAAAAAATTGGCCTCTAATTTTAAATTTGGTCTATAAATCATTTTCTAACCTATTTTTTTTTTTCTAAAATTGATTATTTCATAGAAAATTTCTTATAGGATTAAAATATAAGACATTAATAACATGATAAGAAAAAAATTGATTTAGATAATGTTTTTTAAATGCTACTTATATATCAAATTAATATAAATCATTAACAAGTTTTTTTTTAAAAATAATTAATATATACTACAAATATACAGACTATTTAATTAAGATAAAAAAAAAAAACAAATGTAAAATTATAAAAACACCTTATAGAATTAAGGAACAACTTTTTTTTTCTTCATAAAATGTGTCCTATAATAAGGATGAGAAAAAAGAGATCTTTTTATTATGATTTTAATTAAAAATATATATTATTAACAAAATAAATTATCAACTAATCATAAATTATGGTATCAATTATTTTTCTGGCTGTCAATCTCTTCTACAGGGGTTGGCCAAGACCCAATAGAATCAAATTCTAATCCAACAGTAAAACAGGTACAAATAATTTGATTTATGATTGTTTCCCCGTATTCCCAATATATAAAATAAACTACTTATTTTAATTAAACTGTTATTAAACCCTTTTGTTAATCATATTTTTAAAAAACAGTAATTTTGATTCAACTTCTAATTTTGTTTAAGTTTCTTTAATAGTGTAAACGGCAATAAAATTAGAAACTGATCCTGGTAGTCAAAAAACAATCTTGCAGCCAATACTTCATTTTAAAGTAAATATAATAATAATAATAATAATAATAATAATAATAATAATAATAATAATAACCACTGAGACAAGTAATAAAAAAATAATAAAAATATTAAATTTATAATTTTTGTTTATGTTGTTTTTTTTAAAAAACATCAATATGTTTTCAACATACTGAAACCGTAATAAGACCTGAATAATTATTTTGAAGAGCCAAACAAGACAAAAATTGCCCTAATCAAGTATTTTGAAATTTAACAAGAAATGCCTTAAATTTTTTAAGGGATTGCTTTAATTAAAAAAGAAAAAAAGAGGTATAAGATTTTCTTTCCCTAAATTAGATTTTATCTTTTTTTTCCCCTTTCTTGTATGGTTTTCCATTCTTATCTGAGAAAATGGCATGAAAAAAGCTCACACATATTGTTCCAAACATTGAAAATAAAAAAAACTTTAGCTTTTGGTTGATGTGCTTGATAAAAAGAAAAGAGTGAGAGAGAGAAAAAGAAAGAGCATAAACATAAAGCAAAAACAAAGATCTAATTGAAACTACATATGATGCATGAAACAAAATTGAAGGGAAAACAACATTGAAGAAGAACTAACAAATGTTTGAGTAGAAATCATCATCATCAAAAAGCAAAAGTTTTGGACTTTGGTGAATCAGCCACTTTGAGAGTTTGTTCAATGAGTTTTCTGGCTTTTCTGCTTCTAATCTCCATTCTCATGCTTTCACTCTTCTCCACTTTATCATACTCACTCTTCTTCGCAATCTTCAAACTCCTCATCTTTGATTTCAAACTCACCATCAACCTTCCCAACCCCATTGCTTCTTTTTTCTTCTTCCTTCAACCTTCTTCACTCTGTTCATCAATCACAGTTAGAACAAAAAAGAAAAATAACAGAACTAGAATTCATGATAACTCATAAGAAGAAGAAGAAGAAGAAAGGGACATGTGAGAGGTACTCAAAAGGAAGAGGAACATAGAAACAAACCTTTTGAAGGAGTGATTGTGAAAAGTTTTGACCTTTCTGATGTTATATAGAGTGCAGAAAAAAAGGGTCTTTCTCTCTCTTTATATATATATATATATATATATATATATATATATATATATATATATATTATATATATATTTATATTTTGTGAATGGGAATGAACGAATAACAAGTGCATTCAATGAATTGTGGGTATATTCGGTGTCCGTTTATCAATTCTTATTCATAATTGTTTAAAAATTCGCATCAGTAAATCACCAAGGATAAGATCAAATTTATTGTACATTAAAAACTAAAATAATTGAAGTTGCTATCACTACAATAATCTCATATCGTTTAGAAATTAAGATCTAAAACGATTTAAATATTATTTTTATTTTTTTTTCACTTTTTAAAACGTCTTTTAAAGATAAGATCCTAACACATAGACTCGATAATACTACAGATGTATAATGATTGAACTTGAACTTTTGTGACAACAATCTTTAAATTGCATACCGGTTAAATAAGTTTTTGAAATTTTTGAATTGGTCTATATTAAAATTGATATTTTTTAAGAAATTTGTTATTGTTGATACTTAATATAAATATGTAATACAAATATATCATCAGTAACTTTATTATTATTAAGGTATAATGGTGAGAGTAGCATAGTAATTATCAAGACAAAAAATTAATAAATTTTTTAAAATTGAGTATAAAAAGTACTTTAAAAAATTTAGAGATATATAAATAATTTTGAAGAGATTTTAGAAACTTATATAATCCGATTTTGAATTTTATATTTACTACATGTATCCTTTGAAGCTAAACCATTTTGATTCGTTGATGCATGTCTTCCAACTGCTAATAAAAAACGTTACTTGTTTATAAGTTATAATAATGTCAATTATTTATTTGCGTGAGATGATAATAATACAATTTAATAACTAGTTTTAATATATGTTATATTAACGTATGCATTAATACTTTTATGTTAACCATTAAATAAATAGTAATGAGCTATAAAAGTTATTTAATTTAAGAAAACAAAAAAATTAATCAAATGTACACTTGGCCAAACTTTCACATTCAAAAAACTATTGGCACAAAAAAGTAAATTTATAGTTTTAATATTCTTTAATAAAATATAAATAACAGATCTTATACTATAACAAGAAAAATATAGTTTTTTGGTAGTAGAATTTTTCTTAAAATGTTTCTAATTTTGTTCAAGAAATTAAATATTGTCATCAAACTATTTTAAAAATTTATGTTCCCTCCCTAAACTAAATTATATATTTATTTTATCCTGTATTTTATGTAAGTTATGTAAATTTCTATTTGAAAAACAAAGTTTCACTATTAATTATATAATATGACATCCACTCTAAAACTTTATTTTTAACAAATAGTATTTTTTATGCGACAAAATAAAGTTTCGCTGTTAATTATATAATATAACATTTACATGTTATTTTTTAAAATTAATATTTTGCATAACTTTCACAAAATACAGAGACAAAATATATATAATCTAAAAATATAACATTTTTTTAAAAATAATTTAAAGAATAATAACATTTAAATTTTTAAACTATTATAAACTTATGATAGTAGATTAATATTTATATGTAATTTATTTATTTTTAATATATCTAAATAATGTTATTTATTATATTTTTAAGTTGGGTTTTTGAAAATATTTTACTTTTCCTATGTCATTTTAAAAAGTTAAAATAAGATTGGTTATATTGTTAATTTTTCTGAGTTTAGAAAAGAAAAAGAAGGTAGTAATAATTAACAACCCCAGTGAAGAAACAAGAAAACATAATTTGTGAGATTACTTTTTCTAACTCCATGTTTTCTTTCTATACTTAATATTTTTGAAATACCCATTTTACTTTTTGTGATTTATATATTTCTCTCACCGTTTTTGTGGTTTTTTTTAGTGCAGCATTGAATCTGTCTGGGATCATTGTGAACATATGGCATCTTGTGAATATGCATAGTTACTTAAATGTCACCATGTCAACATGCATTGGACCATGTTGCATCTTTTTGCCCAAATGCTTCATTTTGGACCATCTCAATATTTCAATTTCATAGCTAAAAAGAAGTTAAATTTTGTTACAATTTTTTAAATAGTAATTAATTTTAAAGATAACAAATAATTTGTTATCTTAGGAACTAATTTAAACATCAATTTATATAAAAAAAAGTATCGATCTCTACAATAGTCATTGAATAACAAATTATAATTATTTTATGAATTATACTCTATTTTGATCACTAATATTAACTATCAAGTTTTTGGTTATCAAGATAATTAATATCTAAATTGATGTTAGTGATCAATTTAGAGTCAAATTCACAAAATAATTATAATTTTATTATTCATAATAGAAATTATTTTAGATAAAAAAAATTTTAATTTATAAATTAGTTAAAATTATTTTTATAATAATCAACTTTTTGGTTTTTAAAATTTGTTGCTATTTAAGATTAATTTGTTTAGAATTAGTAACTAAA
Source organism: Vigna unguiculata (assembly GCF_037176805.1). Classification (NCBI taxonomy): domain Eukaryota; kingdom Viridiplantae; phylum Streptophyta; class Magnoliopsida; order Fabales; family Fabaceae; genus Vigna; species Vigna unguiculata. The sequence continues at coordinate 9,243,840 of NC_140795.1, forward strand.
TCTTTGGTAATTAATGTTAGAAATTAATTTAAATTTCAAGTCACATATTAATTATAATTTTTTTATTTATAGTAAAGATTATTTTAGTAGTAATTACTATATTGATCGATTATTTTTTTCTCTATCATTAATTAATATTTAATTAATTTTTTGTAGTGTACAATTAGTTGACATGTAAAGATGTTTTAAATTTATGAAACAAATATTTATAACTTTATTTTTCTTGATAGAGTTTTGGGAAAAATTTATTTAAAGTAGCTTTTATATATATATATATATGTATGTGTGCAAAGTTTTCGACAAGGATAATTTTTTTCATTAATAGTTTTTGAAGATGAAAAAGAAAAACATAAATGACCTTTTTCAAAAGTTAAAAGAGAATTCTCCCATATAGTTTCTCTAAGTTTTTTAATTTTTATGTTATGCATATACAAGTTTTAAAGTATTGGCATCGATTTATAACAGATCATATAAGTAAGCATTTTTTAATTTATGTGTTCTTCAACCATCTTTATTTAATCTATTTTTTTTTGTTTTCTTTTTTCTTCTCACACATTTTTAATAGATTAATATAAAATATAAATCAACTTCAAGTTAGTATTTATTTTATATTTATTTTATTTTATTATCATTTTCCATAATAATCACCATGTCCTTATACTTTATTAATCACAATTAAGTTTATCATAATATTTTAAATAAATCACATAATAAAATTAATTTGTCAATAATTTTAACACTTTCTTTTATATGTTCTCTAAAAAAATTCCAAATAAAATCCTAAACGAAGAAATCATGTAGAGAAACAAGACTCTACTAAAGAAAATCAATTTAGAGAAATTACTCATTCATAAAATTATTAAATAATTCATACTCATAAATTAATGTCAAGAAATATTTTTAATTCTAATAATTAATTTAAAAGTTCAAATATATGAAAAAGGTTGGTGATGAATGTTAAATTTTTTATTGTGGCCCATACTTCTAGGGAAAGCAACACAATATTTAATGAGCATTTTTGGTGAACTTCTGCAAAACTAATTTTAAATTACATTAATTCTGATGAAAATTGATTGTAAACTGACATGATGTGTCCTTGAAAGATTTATCTGAGAAAGAAAATTTGTGGAAAACATGGTCTTACTTTTTAATTATGTATAAAACTATTTAAAATTACTTTGATGCGATGTTGGGACGAGTTTCTTCCTAGAAGATAAAAAAATTAATTAATTGAAATTTTGTAAATTAAATTAAATTTGTCATTTTTTTTCCTAGAGAAATTCTTATAATTAACGAATTGCTATTTGAGACTAACTTGTTTGAGTTAGAAATTGTGTGGGCCTAACAAGCCCATATAAAAGCCCATTTATTCCATGACGGTGGTTAATCACAAATAGCATATGGAAATTTTTTTCTGTATTTCTAAAATTTCTTCTACACTTAAAAAAGAATTAAATTTAAAAAATATCCTTTAATTATTTAATCATATTAATCCAAATCTTACTCCGGAATTGTTTTTGAATATCGACTAATACTTCTAGATATAGATATATATATATATATATATATATATATACCAAAAGTCAACTTTTGATAAAAAAGGCTTTTGGATATAAATATATATATATATATATATATATATATATATATATATATATATATATAATTCTTTTTTCTTTTCATTTATATTTATTTTAGATTTAAAGTTCAAATTTTCTTTTAAAGTTAATTATTTTTTAATTATATTTATTTTTTAACACATGGTATTAGTTCCTGAAATTACATTTAAATATAGTGTCTTTAATGTGTAAGATAATATGGTATTAGTTTCTGAAATTATATTTGAAGGAGTAAATAGTTATATACAAAATTATTTAGGTTCTTAAGTTTATCATTTTAAAATTACAATGCATTTTGTTTTATGAATTTAAAGGATTTCCTTTTAAGTTGAGAATACTAATTAAATGAAAAATTTATTAAGTTGAAGAGATTAATAGCATAATTAAAAATGTTTTTTAAAATACTTGTGTAAACTTAAATATAAACTACTTTGAATTTTTATGGACATAATTAAAAAAAATGTTAACTAATTCATTACTTTTTATTTTTTATTAAGTTAATTATTTGGGTGTCGTGTTTGCTGTTTATTTATTGGAATACCTTATTTATATAAAGTGTTTGTTCGAGTAGGAGATTTTGGATATCTATGGCAGAAGAAGAAGATGATGTGTCAAGGAAGGTAAATGTTTGTGATTATGGTCCATTTATTTATTTTAGTTAATGAAGTTCATATCTTGTTCTTTTCTAACATGGTTTTTTAACAATTTGATTGGTATTTTAGCTTATGGTTCGCAATCGTTGTAAAATAGACTACATTGTTCAAGTAAATGGTTTATTGAGACCAAGACATAGCTATCGAATTGGAGTCACTCCATTTTGGTGGTGTGTTGAGATGGTGAAACCGCTGGATATCAATGGAGTGTTGTTAAAACATACTCTTAGTCAGTGGGTGCCTAAACATGAAAGTATATGTATCAGGCAACATTTGGTACGATTGTCCGTTTTAGATGTTTGTGTTTGTTTGGGTTTGAATGTTGTTGGAGTTGATGTAGAATTCAATAGTCTTGTGTGCGGGGTGATCAGGTCATTATTTGAACATCAACCAATAACAATAGATGACATTATAATAAGATATATATTTTTTTACGAAGTGACGATGATGATGACAATGACAATGTAGACAATGTTTGTCGTTTATATTTGTTGCTATGTTTTGCTCTTTTATATTTTCCTAAGACTTCTAGGACCGTGACAAACATGCCATTTAGATTGTTGGATAGCCTTGACAACTTGAATCAATACAACTGGTCAAGGTCTATCACTTTAAGGCAAGATCAAAATGCGTCTACCATAACTGTAGCTAGGTCAGTGGCTATTTTGCAGGTATTTATTATGTTAGCCAAGTTGTATTTTGTTAGCCTTGTGTTTGTGAAGTTGATGATTATTTAGTTCCTTAAATTTTTTCAGCTTTTGGTTTGTCGATTACTTTCGTTAGGATCTTTTGAAGGTGATGTTATTTTCCCAAGAATTTTGAGTTGGCCGTCCTTGATGATTAGGACTCACAAAATCAAATCTGCATTTGAATATAACAAGGTATTTCATTGCATTGATTTTACTTTAGTTGATTAATTTCTATTTTGTGTACCAATAAGGTATAAAGTTTGGACATCATTGTGCAGATTGTTCTTGATTGGGAATTAACTGAAGAGGAAAGAAACATTGATGTTGTTCGTGATGCCCTAAATATTGCTGAAGATGGCATAAAAAAGAGAGGAATAGATGACATGTCCTTTACTGAATTCAAGCAATGGTGCAAAAGGAAGTTGATAAGAAATTATAAGGTTGTTCGTCAATTAGAAGACCAACTAAGCAGTATGGAAGAAAAGTATGCTCGTGGAGGTGAGAAACCTGATGCATCTTTCTTTCATCAACATCAAGCTTCTTCATTTCATAAAGGTGATGCCTTTGGTGTTGAGGAGCCTCAATCATGTAATTATGATCAACCAGAGCAATGTACTTTTGAATACAATCATTATGGAATGGAAATTATTCCCGTTATTGAACCAGAAAATTGTTCATTAGATGTAGACTTTTCTCAATTGTATCAGATTCTTGTCTTAGAAAACGACAGGTATGTTATTGTTGTGGATATAAATTTCATCATTGTATTTTCACGGTTATATAATGTTAATTCTAAATTTTAAGTTTTCAGGAAAGTTGTTGTTAACATAAATCATCAAATACTAACCACAATTGAGTGCTGTGGATTTTGTCCTCTTGGAAAGCCTTGCAACATAGTAATGACCTTAAGTCATGTATATTTATAAATTTATTATTTTGCCTACTCAAATTACATTCTCGCTTTCAAATTTTGTTAGGCCATTTTGTTTGCTTGCAACACCTTCATGTATAGACAAAGAAAATTAAATGGGTTGATCAAGAGAGTTGTGTTTGGTCCTCTGTATACGATATTATAATTCTTATTGTTTTTTAAATTTATATATTTAATGGATGTTGTTGATGATGGTGTATCAAAATTTAATTGTGATATGTTGAATGCAGACCATAGTTGTAGAAGATAGTAGAAAGGCAAAGGCAAAGAGACGTGTTTGGAGCTTAGGGGACTACAACACTTTCTTGACGCGTGGACTGATTTCAGTAAACAATATATTGACAGTAGATTTTGTAAGAAAAAAGATTTTTAATTTTTTTATTAAATAATTATTGTGGATGTTTAATGACTGTTTTGTTTTTTTTGGAAGGTATTGCTCCAATAATCAATGAGCAACATTGGTGGTGTTATGCAATCAACTGTCAGACACGTCAATTTTTTGTCCTTGACTCTCTTGGAAGGACACAACATGGAAGAAAAAGAATAAATAATGCGATTGTAAGCTTACTTCTTAAAATAATTGCTGTAATTGTCAAATTCAACCATTCATTACTAAAATGTATGTTGAAATTTTGTATTGGATTTTTTAAGGCCCGTAACATGGAAATTTTATTTGGTTTGCTTTTAAATGTTCCTGATGGTGATAAACCTAAATTTGAAGTCCTTACCCAAGACCTTCTTCCCCTTCAACCCAATTTGTAAGTACCAATTTTTGTGTTACATTTTATCCAATATTACTATATTCATATCATATTGTGATTTAATTTATGTTCACATATTTGGAGATATGATTGCGGCATGATGGTGTTAAGATATATTGAGTTGTGGGATGGTGAAACAATTTTTAATGAAAAAAACATGCCCACATACACTTCTGTAATTGACTTTTATTGAATTTCGTTTTCCTCTCATGCTATACACTAGTTATAATTTAATTTACTTCTTTCCACATCGCAAGAACAACTTCAAGCACTCAGGCAACATTACATATTCGATTGGTTCATGGATCCCGAAAAATATTCACCGGAATTACTTCCTCCAAGTTTTAGATGTATATAAACGTAAATAGTTTTTGTTGGCAAGAATTGCAAAATATGATTCAAATATGAGATTTGTCGTTCAAAATGATGAAACAAAGCTTGGCCATCGCCATCCTTAACCATCACTCATCTCTGCTGACCAATATAATTTCTAACATCCCTTTCCATAAAATCCAAGTTTTCATAACCTCCAACATCAAATATCAATGAGCAAAAACTTTTGTTCAAATGTACACCCGCTTGATCATTGATATCAATTACTCTTTTTGCCTGCATATTTATCTTCGTATGACCACACATAAGCCTTGTTTTTTGTGGACTTAAATGGTGATTGTGTTCGTCAACCACACTTCTAATGAACCAATGACGTTCCTTTTTAACAGCAGTTACACGTGCAGGGCAAGCCTTTCTTTGAGTCGGGATTGTCTTCTTTTCCGAGGGGATGTTGGACACACGGGTTCCTTCTCGAGAACAAGCTAGTTTTGATGTAACACAACTCATTATCATCGTCTTTGTTAGATGTTCTGATTCGGACACCGAAACCACTTTTGATTGCATGTTGTTTATAAAATTTCTTTACTTCATCCAAAGTTTCGAAGGTCATCCCCACCTTTGGATAGAAACCTAAGTGGGATTCACCAGAGTCCTTGTTGGCTGAAACAAAACCATTGGGGTTACTGTTATCATGAGGAATATCATCTTCTAATATAGTAATGAGGAAACACACAGAAATTTAACTGTCAAAAAGTAGGAACCTGTCATTAGCAATTACAAGAGATACCATTAAATACTAAGAAGTACTTTTTAAAGAACATTGTTCATATATAAGAAGGTCATAAAGTACTTCTAATTCAAATTATTTCACACATCATTATATTTTCCAACTATTTCATCAACCTCCTTATCCCATAACTTGCATACGGAGTTCGAATAGAACGACTTTTGTAACGTGTGCGTGGTTGATGCTTCATTCGCGCATACACATTGCTTTCCTCCATTTGGACACAAATTTCATTACTTTTATGAACTTCATGATCTTCAACAACAGAATTGCCACCCAAATCAAAACTATTATGATGTGTGTGAGCAAGAGAACCATTTTCTTCATAACATGGAAAATATTCGTTAGGCAGTTGTTTGCTCCTCTCCTTCATCTTTGCTTTTCGATTATGAATTGATTGCTTAAGTTCCTTAATAGTCGCTTCTTGTTGTAAAATTTCATGCATAAGCTCTTCATTCTCTTGTAAAAACCCCCCTCCTTCATCTATCATTTGAACTTTGCCAAATCCATACCCATATTCATGAAAACCTTTTTGAACAACAACATGTTTAAGCTCTTCTTCTGACACGACAACATCATGCAAAACCTGCCATTGTTAACAACATCAACCAACAACTTTAATTAATTCATTGAATAAATTGATGCACTAATAAACATTATAAAATTATAAATTGTAAAAAAAGATAAAACTAATAGCTTTCTTCTTCAAACTACTACTAACTATGGAATCTCTTACTTTAACATCCATCCAATGCAATATTCATGGGAATTGGGTGGTGGGAGTTCCTCCTTTTCTCTTCCAAATCAACAAATGCTCAAAAGCCCATAACTGTAAAAAAAATTAACAGACTTAACTAATAATTCAAGATCATATTTTATAAAACAACAAATTTATGATTAATTTATTATACCTGTAACAAATAAACACAACCATCCACATGAAAGTATTTTGCATTTCCTTCATCTCTCAACAACAATGAAGCAGTACATAGACTCCCAACCAAGTATTCATGCACAAGACTACCTAAATTATATTTTTCAAGACTTTCAATGTCATCCACAATGTTGAACAATATTGGAAAAATTCTACCACTGCGACTTGACAATAGAAACTCACATATGCCTATCAATACATACAATCTACAAAAATCAACTACACTTAAATCTTCATGATGTTGCAATAAGAATTCATAAATGATTTTGACATCAACATTTTCATCATCAAAGTGTTTCCTACACTCACTATGAGCAAAACCCTCATTCAAATCAAATTTAGTTCCAACCACCCTCAACCCTAAACCTAAGCATAAATCTAATAAAGAAAATCTAACAATTTCTTTACTAAGGCAAAAACCTCCTCTCCTCTCAACCCACACATTAACCAACTCATTCAGAAGATTTCTACTTATCTTCATAGACTCTTTCAACTTGGGCATCCAGGCAAATGGTGTTTTTTCTAGACAAATAATTTGTTCTGGTGTTAAGCTTTTATTCAAAGAACCAACATATTGCGTCCGACATGAATGTCTGAAATAAATCTGCATCCACCATAAAAAAACCACATAAAGTCATTATTTAATAAATATATTGAAGAAGCTTATAAAACTATTTCCTAAGTCATACCTTCCTCTAAGTTGTACAACCATCGTCTTCACTAACATCACTCATCATTCCCAAATCAGATTTTCACTTCACCAAAAAAAATATAAATCAAATAATTAATGGTTACACACAGAGGATATATTGTAAATAAAATATCTCATGCTTACACACATGGGATATATTATTCATTGAATGGTAACACTTTTCCAAGATACATAAACACACACATGTATTCAAATATAAAGCTTCAATCACCAAAATAGATAATTGAGGAAAACAATGAATACAACACTACTATTGAAAAAATATAATAGGGAAGACCACACCTAACTATTACTTCGCGATTAACCACAAATATACACTTTGTAATAATAGTCTGGCAAACAACTTATTTTACCCAACCATCACGATTTAGCTTCACAAACTGATGTACATATTAGTTGCGCCACTGCTGAAACAAATCAACAAAAATAAAAATGGAAAATGGAAAAAATAACACCATATGGTAGCTCAATTCCTTGCTAGATTGTATTTCACTGACAACCATCAAGTCACAAAAGTCACAATATGAGCAAAGACCAATAGAACCACAAGATATCAAAATGCATAAAACCACAAAATTCACAACCAATCGAACTTCTCAAAACCATTAAATCCATAGAATGACCAATTTCTTAAAAACATTATATCAAACCAAGTAGGAAAACATTACAATGGTTGAACAGATAAACCCTAACCGAAAATGGAGAAAATGTTACCCTTTCGTGTTTGCTTCTTTATGGGATGGTTGTTCGGTGGCTTTTGCGCTTCTTGTAGGTGTGATTCTTTGGTGTTCGCGATTTTTGTGGTGTTTGTCGTCAGAACAACGTGGAGGGGAAAAGAGAAACGAGTTTATGGATTTCTCACAGTGGAGGAGAAAAAAGATATATTTGGTTGGTGCTTCTTGATTATAGTGGGATTCTTCGGTGGCTTTCGCCCTTCTTGCAAGAATTGGGTTCGATGGTTTCGCAATTCTTGTGTGGTTAAAGGAGATAACTTGAGTGGAGGGAAAAGGAGAAATTGGTTTTCGATTTTTCACAGTGGAGGGGAGCAAGTTTTGTTTCGTGTGTGTGCGCGGGTGGTGTTCGTCAAATGTGGGTGGGGTTCGTAATTGAAGGTTCAGGGTTTGTGGATTTTTGAAAACTAAAAAGGAGAGAGGGGTTTGGGGAAAGGGTTTTGTGATGAAGAGAAAAGGGTTTGGTGGTGGGTTTCACACACGCGCGAGTGACAACGTTGAGCTTCCGTATAATGAATTCAAATTTTAATTAAATTATAAAAAAATATAAAAAATTAAATATGTCAGGCCAGGTAAGGTGGTAAGAGAAATAGTAAAAAAAAAGGAGTCATTTGATCATTACTCTTAATGTTTTACTAGGGCAAACACAACTTGAAGAACAAAGAATATTTCAAGACTATATGTCGACTAAAAACGCTTTGTAAGGATTACTTTTCCTCAAGACCTCTATGAATAGAAGAGTGACCAAGTTAAAATAATACTTAGTTTACTTCTTGCAACATGAGTACGAATAGTAAAACATGATCAAGATTTTACATGTCATACTCCTAATTTAAATAATCTTAAAGTACTTTTCAACACTACAATATTTTTCATGTCTGCCTCACATATGAAAAATGTATCATTTGCAAATTGTAGTAATCCCACGTCAACTAGACTTTCCCTTAGTTTTACCCTTATATAACATACTCTTGGATCTTGTTTTCCTTACCAAACTAACCAACCCTTCTATAATGCCAAGGAATAATAGAATGGCTAAAGGACCATTTTTTCTAATTCCTTTTGATGGATACAACTCTATAATAAGGCTCTGATTCACCGGTAATGAAGTTGATACAAATTCCATACATCCATTTACCACAAAAACCCAAATCTCCTAAAGATATAAGAATTTTCACTTCACTCTAAAACTAGCACAAATGGTTCAATAGTATCATATTCATTGTGATTGACTTGTATTTTATTAATGAAAACCAATTTAGTATTTTTCATCTTCAAATTTTCCAATATGGTGAATGATTGCTTTAGACGAACACAAATTTCTAAGATTAAATGAATTTTAAGCAAGTATTAAAAAAAAATTACATAGAAGTACACATTCCATACAAAATGTGAAATTTTAAAAGCAAATATTACGATGATGTTAATTAGTTTTTAATCTCATCGAAGATATTATTTTGAAAATAAATAATAATATCCAAAGTATGATTTACATTTTTCACATAATCAAGAAAAAAGTATATGAAATATTACAATAATGCTATATTTTAAAATCAAATTATCAATTTATCTATGAATGAATCATATTTTTACTTGTAGATGTTACACTTTCCATTTTCAACATTTCTAGTAGAAAATCACTCCATGAGTCAATTGGGCCTGGCAAGCACCAATGGACACAATCATTATACAGTGTCATATTCTGATTGGGCCAATACCCATATCTATTGGGGTGACCATCTGGTCTCAATAACATTGCTTGTGTGGTGTCAAGTAACATGAACTTCAACCCTTTCTTTATTCCTTCTTTCTTGGCCATTCTAAACTCATCTAATTGAATCTTATGTAACTCTAAATCATAGCCCTCTAACTTTGTTTCATTACTCCTAAATGGCTTAGTTCTCACACAATTTCCACCTTTATTCCACAACCCATTTTCAAAATGAGATGGTGAAAATGTTCTAAGAAATGTGGTGCCCTTAAAGTTTTCTAAACTAATGATGGATTTAAATGTTGTGTTAAAGACCTTTCTATAGCCATAGTACAAGTTTGAGTGAGTGATGTTGTCTAGGTCACAATGTTGACACCCAACAACAAGTTTTTGTTTCTCATAGAACACAAGGGGTCCCAAAAACCATTGTCCTCCATTGATGATCACATAGTCAAACTCTTTAATGTGAGTTGTCCATGTTTCATCAAACTCATCAATGAAAACATTGAAGAGGGTGCTATTTGAATCCACTTTTTTAGCCCTAACTAGATGGGGTGTCCAATAATTAGCCAAGGTGAAGTTGTAAGTTGAGTACTTCCATTGCTTGAAGGCAAAGACATTCGTGTTGGAAACATCTATGGGCCACTCCACCTAGAAAGATAGAAAGACCAAGACTTCAAATTTAGTTATTTAGATTACAAATACAACAAGGAAAAATGTGTGCAAACACAAACACATGTTTGTGAAAAAGATTAAAATGTTTGTTGGATTTTGGAGCTCAAACAAACTATAGTAGTGTTTGTCTTTTTCAATTATTAAATGGGTTTAAAATTCTTGTGATAGTCAAAATGCATTCAAAAGATATTCAAAGCTGTTATTTGAAGGAACAGAATAGAAGATTTAACAGTAAAAAGGAACATTTTTTTGTTCTTGAGAAGGATGAAGAAGATAAGAGGATTACTATTAATATGTTTGCTATCTATAAGAACTTATGGAAGGGGAAAAATAATAAAAGAAAAGATGAATATAAGTTAAAATTAGTTCATATTCAAGTTGTAAAAATAAAAATTTAAAAGCCATCTTCTAACAAAATGATATCTAAAGGTATGCAATCCTGTTAACAAATAAAAGATAATAATATAGTTTGATGCAAAATATGAACAAAATTGAAAATAAGAAATGAAATTGAAAAATGGATCTTTAAATAAAAATTATAAGATTTTTAAATTAATTAAAATTAAAATTATTTTTTATCTATAAAGTTAAAACGATGTTTAAAAAACAGTGTCGTACGAATTTTTTTCACCATTTTATATTTATTTATTACTTCGGTAAATATTTCTTTTACCAAACATTTATAATTTAGTTACCATAGTAAATATTTTAGAAAATTATATCTTTACAACTTAATCCTACTTAGTAATCAATTAGTGACAATCTTTTAATAGTAAGACACCAACTTTTAAAAGAAATTGGCAATAAGTTCTAGAAAAAACAGAATTTTTTTTTGTATTAAAAAACTACAATTAAAAGTGATTTTTGGTGAAAATATATCTCCATACATCCAACCTTTTTATTTTCAGTTTGAAGTTAATTTAAGATACCTACCAATTATGCCAAAACATAAAGTATTCCAACAATTATGGAACGTTTCAATTTTATAGGAGTTATATCGATATATAAGGTAATAGAAAACGTTGTAGTGAAAATTTTATTTTCAGAGTCATCTTTTCCATCCTCTTATCTACAAGAATGATCATGTTTGAAAAAGTTTAAAGACATAGATGAATCAAAGACCAGAAAGAAGCTTATGAATCTGAATCTTGAAAAAGTAGGAGAAACACTAACCCTTGAAAGGAGGCAAATCATAGACTGCATGTGATTTCTGGCTAAGGAGTCTCCAACAAAAGCCAAAGATTTTCCCCTCATAATTTCTAAAAACTGAAAAGGGTTGAAAATGGGGAGTTCACACTCATTTGGCTTCCATCTCCACTTGATGAACTCAGAATCTGGTCTCCCATGTTTCATGCAGTTTTGGTGTTCATGAATTGCCCAACATGTTGTGTTTGTGTAGTATGGTGCCTCAGGATTTGGCACCCATTCCCCACTGAAAATCTCACACTTCTTCACAGATGTTGAGGGCAAGCTTTCTGGCTCCTTCAAATCACCAAATGCAACCTTAAATTTATTCATCTTCAACACTGCTGTGGTCGCAGAAAATATGACAAAGATTATGCATACTACTTTACTTATGTTTGACACTGTCTGTTTTGGGGTTGTGTTCCCACATTCAAGCTCAGTATGTAGGAACTTCATGGAAAAGGAGAAAAACAAGAGGAAGGGATAAAGGATAAGTAACAGGGGAAATATATTCTGTGTAAAACCATGCTTTGTTTTCTCCAATAATTCATTTTTGTTGCTTTTAGACCCATCATTAACCATAATATTTTATCATTTCATAATTTTCTGGTGGACTTATCACATGTCTATATTCCTTTTCCTTTTTCTAATAATTTGGAAAATTCAATTTATTAAACTAATACCTTCTTACTAAATCGGTTCACTTTAAATAAAATGGTTAAATATGTTTTTGTCCCAAAAAGTTTAAGTAAAATTTGGAATTGGTCCATCTTCAAAAATTTTGACCAATTTAGTCCTTCATCTTTAGAAATGTGTGGATTTAATCCTTTTAAACAGATTTTGTTAAGTTTATCTAACATTTCTAACGCATTTCATGATAGTATTTGAATTGTTTACATCGTCCGACCCATTTTCACTTCAATGTCATAAAACGCGTTTGAAACTTCAAATAAACTTAACAAAATTTGATTAAAAGGACTAAATTCATGCACTTTTAAAGATGAAGGACTAAATTTGTCAAAAATTTCAATGAAGGACTAATTTGAAATTTCACTAAAATTTAAGAGACCAAAAACATATTTAACCCTAAATAAAATTATTTTTATTCATGGAGATCAAGTTTGAGAATAACTGTTCAAAGCGAAATCTTATACCGATAAGAAATAAGATTAATTTATAATAAAGAGAAAATCGATAAGATAAGATTAATTTATAATAAAAAAAAATTATAGATTGTGAATTCTAACATTTTGGTATTAAAAAGAGTAATAGATTAACCTCTAATTTTTACCACATATAGATAAAACTCATCTAAAAACAAATGTTGGTGAACTATTGCTTTCGTAAACAGTGGTCCATGTTGTTTCTTTATGAAGAATTATGTACGTAGTGGTTCATGTGCTTGCTTCATCACACTTTATGTAGGTACAAAATGAATGGACCATGCTAGCATTTTTTGACAGCTAAGATTGATAAATGATGTTGTAAAACGAAAGGGTGCATTGCTGGCCTATTATGATGAGGAATCCCTCTTCAACACAGGCTGTCACATCGTTTTATTTTGTCTTGTTCAACCTGCAGACACAACATATCTCTTCAGATATATGTTTCATGCATGTGAACTTATGATAAAGTAGAATCAATTAATCGTATATCACCCAAGACTGGATATTTATCTCATGCTTTATCCTCATTAATTCAAATCAAATCAAATGAAACTCTTTGAGTAGTTTTTTTATACCCTAATCCTACTTTTTTTTTAAGAACTAAACTTTACCTTAACCTAATTCAAATTTAAGTGTGGGATTATATATTTGTGGGTGGATAACGGAAAACAAATTTACCGTATGACCTATCAACATCTCTAGTCAGACCTTCGGTCGGTCGGATTAAGGATAAGCGGTCGAAGGTCACCTACTACAAGCGAATAATCTCGTGGGTTGTTGATGTGGCAATTTTTTCAGAGTGGACCCGAGCGGTCATAGTCCGCTCATTCTAGTGGAACTTTGTTGTCATAAATATTGTGGCTTCGACAGCATGCACGTGTCCGTCGGTCGGGCAGCCAGTGGCGGACCTATGTGGTGACCGGGGGGAGCCGTGGCTCCCCCAATTTTTTTTTTTTTGAATTTTTTTTATATATATTTATATATTTTTTAAATTATATTTATATATTATTTATATTAAGTTTATATTATGAAATTATAATAAAAGATAAAATAAAAAAATTTAATGGAGACATTGATTTATAAAAGATATTAAATTTGTTTTTTCTCGCTATAAGATTTTTCTACCATGTAAATTATGATGAAAGTGTGTGAAGAGAAATAAATACAAAGAGATAGATTGGGAAATAGAGGTTGGAAAATACATAAATTGAGATTGAAGTATACATTATTGCATGATCTCTCAGATCAAGGTTAGTATTTTATTATGATTTATGTATGCTAAATTTATGATTGTTTTTAGAATGTTTATCCCAAATTAATAAAACCCTAATTATGATTTTAGGGATTCTTTTATGAAATTGGTATGAACCCTAATTATAATTTTCCCCATATTATTATAATCCTTAATCTGAAATTCAGGGATTTTGTATTTTTTTGCTGCCTATGGTAATTTTTTTAAAAAAGTTTTGAACTCATACGGTGTTGTTTATTTAATTAAAGTGGTATGAGTTTTGTTATGTTTTGCATTGTGATCATTGTGATTTGTGAATATAAATTTTATTTTTTTCAGATAGGTGAGAGATGATAAATTTATATTAGAAAGATTATGATAAAAAATAAAAAAATTGATTCTTTTTTTAAAGAGGTAGGTTTGTGATAAAGATAAAAAAAATGCATTTACGTTAACTAAACTTGAGAAATTTCATGAGAACCAAGAATTCAAGAAAATAAAAAATAAATATCTAAAATTCTTAGAGTTATAATATACTGAATTTAAAAATTCATTACAACACGAGAAAAACGGCCTCAAATTTGACAATACCACAAAATCAAATTGATAAGGTACAAAGAGCTTATCTAAAATGGTGTTCATGGTTTGATATCATGAAATAATAGCATGATATAATAGTGAATGATAGTAATATTTTTTTTGAATTCTACTATTATGTGTGCTTATTTTAAGTAGAGGAAATGAAGAGAAATGATGAAGAGCTTTTTTTCTAACTAAAAAAAATTATATATAACAAATCTATTTGGCTCCCCTACATTTTTTGTCCAAGTTCCGCCACTGCGGGCAGCCATGTTAAAACCAAATCTACCAATTAAGGTAATACAAGTTAGTAATCATGTTTAAAAAACAATTGGACCGTAATTAAGAAAATCCTAATCACATGCGCATGTCAAACATTATAAATAGGGGTTTAAGGTAAGTTGGTAAGAACTTTTTTACCTCACATTTATTACAGCATTAATTGCACTCACCCGAACGGACTTGAACTGACTTAAGCATCAGAGCCTTATCGACAGGTACCCCGATTGTCTGGACAACCGAACGGGAGAAAGAAGAACGGATAAAAAAAGATTGAACATGAAAAGCGGCTATAAGGAGAAGATAAGAACAAATTGAGTATTTTTAGAAAAGTGCTAGGTCCCTATATCCGAAACATAAATATTATAATAGGTCTATTAAATAATAAATGTTATCAGGATGAAATTTTAAATGGTTTTGATACTTGTAAGATGAAATTTCAAATTGGACACACAATTTATTTTAATTCGTAGAGTTGATTCTCAAAGGAGAATATTTGTCCAGTTTTGATTAATCTGTATTTCTTTTATGAAATATAAAATTGTAAAACACATGAAATGATTATGTGACATCACTAAACAAAAACAAAATGCCTTTGACCTTACCTTGTATTACATATTATTATATAACAGATAAGTAATGCTACGTATTACATTAATATTAATATATCCAAACATATGCATTGTAAGAACATGCCCCTCTGAACTATATATCTATATATAAAGTTTTAAAGAACGTTAGCATGGTGGGTAGAATATTATGAATAATAGATTGTAGATATTCAACAGCTGTTTTTTTTTGTCCTCCATTGGAAGGAAAAAACAGATAAAAGATATAAAATAAATAGTTTAAGGCATGTGAAGGAGAAATTGCGAGCAATTGGTAGGTTCTTAAAATGTTAGCTGAAGCTGGGAAAGTTTGGAATGGAGTGTAGAAGGGTAAGGAACATGGTGTAAGTGACCAGAGAGGGCGAATACTAAATAAATTATGCCATAGATTTTAAGAAAAACAAAAACTGATAAAAATATATTTCTTCAAATCGTTAAAAAGAAATTTTATGACTAATTGAGAATGCACCTTCTTTTAATGATAAATGATTACTCTCTTATTCTCATTCTCTTCCTTTCTCTCTCTATCTTCTCTCTCACACACACGTCTTACTACACTTTCTCTTTCACTCTCTCTAACACACACCTATAACTAGTCACTAGTAGAAAATAAACGTTTAGTATTGGTAGAAAACCAAACATTAATAAGTAAAAATTGATGCTAATTAGTGAATAATATCATGTTTGAATTGTATGTGCAACTCACTCTAAAACCATTAACGTTAATTTATTAGCATTCACCTTTAAAACTTGACCCTAAGTAATGTCAGCATTGCCAACGTTAATTTATCATTAATTTTAAATTATTTTTTAATTAAAGTAATTTAACATCGATTTTTTTTAACGCTAAGACATTTTTATTTTAAAATTGATTTAATTTAGCATATGTTAAATATTAATTTAATTTTGCATTTAACTAACACTAGTGGCAATAGTTTAAAAAAACTTTCCATAACACACCTCCATCTTCAACAAAATAAAATACAAACAAAAAAATTATAGTGAATAAAGAAGATGAATATAAATAAAAGAGACGAGATAAACATTAGTGAAAGAAAGGATTTTGACTGCAATTATTTTTACTATTTGACTTCGGTTTAAGACTCGAAGCATATCAAGCCGAGATAAAAAAAAGGTAACCTTTCTGTCTCGGTTCACAACTGAGACATGTTAAGCCCTTACTTCCTCGGTTCTGGAACCAACCGAGGTAGAAAATTAAGACTTACTATCTCGATTATGGGATAATCGAGGTCTAATAGGCAATAAAAATTATAAGAAAAATTAAATCAAACCCTTCTTGATATTTTTGACATGCTTAGAGGAAAGGGCTATCCTTATCTTGTGGATCTGTTCTTGGGATTCCTTTAAGCCTGACTTGGTGGGCTTCATTGTCGCATACGCCGCCATTGTTCACAATCATGGAGAAGAAACGAAGAAGAAGAAGAAGAAGAAAAAGTCGTTGCCTATGAAAATGAGAGGGACAGAGGAATGGAAAACCTAGAAAGGGTTTATAGGGAAAAAAGTTAGTACAAACCCTATGAAAATACCAAGTAATGCGTGAACGAACATGGTGGCGCAACAACTGTTCTCATCATCGCGAAATGGGGGTCGAAGGTCAACAATGGTAGGAGATGAAGCTGTTGACACGACGACGAAACAAAAGAGAAAATGGGTGGTGTCGAGAAGTGCCTCTCGTGCGTGTAGAGAAATGGAGAAGAAGAAGGGCCCCTCGTGCAATAGAGAAATAAAGAAGATGAAGTGAGTCTGTTTTTGATCTGGGGTTTATTTAACCTAATCCTTTTGTCTCGGTTGAAAAAAATTGAGGCATAAAACTCCTTTATACCTCGGTTCAAACACAACCGAGGCAGAAAACCCCTTTTCGCCTCGGTTCAAACACAACTAAGGTCATTTAGTGCAAAAAAAAATGATTTTTCTATCATTGAACCTCTTATCTGCCTCAGGTTCAAATAAAATCGAAGCAAATAAGAAGTTTATGCCTTTGGTCTTGGACAACCGAGGCAGAACCGTTTTCATTCAAATTGAAGAATTCAAAATAGTGAGAAAGCTGAAAATTTTGGCAGGCATTAGGCCTCATGTCAGTGTGAACTGAAGCATAATAGTGGTTTTTGTCTTGATTATTATGATAACCGAGGCATCAAAGATTGCGAAAATTTCAAAATTACTACCACATGTTCATGTGCTTTGTTTGTTGTGCAACCGAGGCATAAATACCAAGTTGAAAAGCTAAAAATACATTAGTAAAAAGAGATGAGTATGATTGAAAGAGGTGGGTCTCAATAAATTTATATAAAAAATGATAGGAAAATTGTGATTAAAAAAATTCGTTATATTTAAATAAGGATATTTGAATTAAAATTTATTCACGGTTCTTACTCATTATTACAAAGGACATGGATTCAAGCTAATTTATAAATACTAAAATTATATAAGATTAGCATCAACTAGATCAATATCAATATTATTATTTTAGAAAGATTTATATGTGTATTAGATTAACAATATATTTTTAAAATGTATAATTAATTTTTTTTGAAATATTAAACAAAATGAGATGAAAAAAATAAATTAATTAAAAAAAATTTCAATAAATTTGTTAAAATGAAAAAAAAAAATCTCGTCAATGCCTTCCGCAACAAATTCAGAAGGGGCATGATACCACAAATGACTTAGTTGGGGCTCAAATGGTCCCATCAACTGACTTCTTATTATGATACACATATGGTGAAGAGTAACCCCATGTGGAATTCTACATAAGGAGAACCTTCCATTTTCGAAATCAGTAGCATCATTAAAGGAATTATATGCATTGAACTCCTCACAAAAAACCATTTTTACTTATTGTAGTACAACACTCCACAAGTTTCAAAATAAGCCACCACATCCTTAAATAAAACTGACTAACTTCAACTGGACAGCGTGCCAAGGAAGATATTAAATTTAACCACCGTAAAAGCTGACACATATTTCAAATACTTGTAAAAGCACCTTCTCATTATGACAAGATTCTTAAATTTATTGGGAAGTGCCAAAGTTGATTTATTATTTGACCCCTATAAAAGCTAACTGATACTTTAATTGGGATAACATGCGAATGAAGATATTTAATTCCACAACTGTAAAAGCTAACATATGTTGAATTAAATGGGATTATGCTATGTAAAAACAAATTCCCTCAAAGGCACCTTGTCATTAGGACAAGACTTGTCAATGCTATTGAGATAGTGTGCCAATAAAGATACATAATTTGACCACTTGAAAAGCTGACGGATACTTCAACACATGGTCTTACATTGTGTAATCATTAATGGTATCACATGCAACCTGACACTATGACAAGATGTATGCACTTTATTGGGATAGAGTGGCAAGCTTGTTACTAACTTCAATTTTTAAAGTTAAGTCGTCTTACAATGCATGACCTGATTCACACTAAATATTAATGGGCTCAGATGCACTGTGCCACTATGACAAGATATATCACCTTTATTGGGATACCGGGTCATATAGACCTTAATTGAATCCATAACAAGACCCACAACTACTTCCCTTATAAATACAGAAACTCCATAAACAACTTAGTGTACTTTGGTATTGCATAACAAACCTACCAACTATAACAACTATCAAAAGATCAACACATCCAATTTTTTGACATGGAACACTTTGGCATCAACACCTAAGGGAACAATTCAAATTCCTACATTGCAGCCTTGTTTTCCAGTGGCCAAATGATGCAATGCGAAGATGGTGTTAAGTTCCAATGTGAAAGTCCAAAACTCTTTCACATACTAGAAAATTGCACATTCAACATTCTGAGCCTGAAAGTATGCTCCACTCTAGAGGTTCCAACCACCATATCCATAAATAAGATGTAGTTCAGAAGACCCACATTGAATGAAGAAGGAGCCATTATGTATGATGCTCTTCAAATCTCAACAAATGATGACGTTGCAGAAATGATTCATTGTAAGTCTCATCTACCCATTACCACAATAATTGAATTGTTTGTTACGTTTACAAGGTCTGTTGACGAAATACTTAGTCTTCTACAACCAACTCCCTCATCCTCTTCCACAATCCCAAACCTTATCTCGCGTTCACCAACAAAGTTATATTATGGAGGACTTCTTAGACGGGCAAACATCATAGATAGCCTATATGGTTATGGGGTATACTTTAGATCAGACGCTACTGTGACAATGTCAATCTCCCACAATTTCAGCTTTGATGAGCTTCTATAGAAAATAACGCAGAGAATACATTTTGGGCCCCATTTCATAATAACTCATATTGACTACCTTCATCCCATGAGGGTAGTGAACAATAAACTTATCTAGGACACAAGTGAAATCAAAATAGATAGTGGTGTTGCACAAATGATCAAGCGGTGGAAAGAAGTTCAATGTTTGGACCCGTCTATCGCTCGTCCCGACACATGGCAATATATTCTTAACCTATAAATGAAGGTGAAAGTTCTCTTTACAAATTACAGAAGTTAGAAAAGTCTGAGTATTTGAGAACTCTTTATTTGTGTGAGGGTTCTTGTGTGATTGAGGGTTGTTGTTGTTGCTAAGAGAAGTTGTTCATTATTTGTGTGATTTAAATGAGGTATTCATTCATTATTGATTCAAGGAAGATGTTTCATCATCTCTTGTGTGATTCAAGAGAGGTGTTTTCATCCTTTGTCGGACTCAAAGGAGGTGGTCATTCCTTGTGGATTTCAAAAGAGGTGTCTTTCATTGTGACTTCAAGAGAGGTGTTGCCTAAACCCTAAACTTTCTTATTTGTGATTGTATTTGTGGTTTATTTTATTGATTCAGTTAATCTTGTTTTTTAGAGATTAACAATTGGATTTAGGGTCTTTTTATCTGATCTAGTATAAATACACGGTGTCAATCGTGTCTTCCCCTCTCTCTTTATTGTGATTTTTAAAATAAAGGAAAAGATTTTAATTGAACTTTGATATTAAAAAGGGAAAAATTTTAAAAGCACAATTTTTATTAATTAAACTAATTCACCCCTCTTGGATTTTGCTCACACGCAAACATTCCATTGCACGATTCTAACACTATCATAATCTTTTAAATAAAAAAAAATAAATCTTTTAAATTATGTAACTAATAAACTATTTTTTCTTTTACTTAAAATATCTATATAACCTCATTTGTTGTTTTTTCGAGATATAATAATTTCTTGGGTCTCAGATTGGTCATCAAATTTCTCTCCTCGTTTTGAGTAACTTTAATTTAAAATGTGTTTAATCTAAGGTTTGTAGA
This sequence comes from Vigna unguiculata, assembly GCF_037176805.1. Lineage (NCBI taxonomy): Eukaryota > Viridiplantae > Streptophyta > Magnoliopsida > Fabales > Fabaceae > Vigna > Vigna unguiculata. Next base: position 9,264,721 of record NC_140795.1, read on the forward strand.
AAAAAGTTATAAGTGTTTCAAATTTTCACCATCAAAATGTAAGGACTACGGGTGGAAAAAATGGATCATCCCGACCTGTTTTGACTTGCCTCACGCTTGGTTCGCCACTTTTTTTTAATTTAATTTAATTTTCTTTTTAAATTTGTTTGTATATATACTTTATATAAATATTTAAAGTATATTTAATCATATAAATATTTTCTAAGTTTTTAATCGATTAATTAATACTTTTAATTAGATAAAGTAAAATAATTATTACATCTTCATGTTAAATTGCTCTATTAGAGCTAATAATTGAAACTTAATTTATAAGTGTTAATGATTTAAATTATAACAGTATTGCGTATTTACATATTTACAAAAATATAATATAAAAAATGTAGTCTTTTTAATTATTTTATTTTAGTTTTTAGGGTTAAATATGTTTTTGGTCCCTTAACTTTTGATGGAAATTGAAAATAGTCCCTCCTCGAAACTTTAGACTAACTAAGTCCCTCAACTTTGGAAATGCATGTATTCAGTCCTTTTAAACCAATTTTTTTAAAGTTTATTTAATGTTTTAAACGCATTTCATGATAGTATTTGAGTTGTTTACATCATTTGACTCATTTTCGCTTCAATGTTTACTTAGAAACGCGTTTAAAACGTCAAATAAACTTAATAAAATTTGGTTAAAAGGAATAAATTCACCCATTTATTAATGATGAGCACTACAAAAATTCCGATTTTTAGTTGGGGTTTATTAAGAGAGGTTATTATAACCTCTGGTAATTTATATACACACTAGAGGTTTTTTAAACCCCTAGGAAGTCTGAGAGATTTTTTAAATGAACCGCAAAAAATTTCTTCACTCTTTCAGGTCCTCTTTGCTAACTTTTTAGTACATTCTATTCTACCACGTGATCTAACAGAGGCCAATTTTTTCTCTTCATCTCTGCTTCATCTCTCCATTTCAGTAATCGTTTCTGTTTTTCCCTTATTTCAGCAATCGATTTCGCCACTTCATCTCTGCTTCCAATTTCTCTTCCTGAGATGTGCTTTGCATAGCACACTGCCCATTGGTATGGTTTCCTCCACATAACTCACAACTTTGCACTTGTTGGAGTTGAGCTATAGAGGCATTTTGAAGCTCTTGAGGAAGTTGTGACAGTTTCTTCATGAGGGTCTCCAATTGTTGAGTCATAATCTTGTTCTGAGCCAATAGAGCATCTTGAGATTGAAGCTCTAGAATACCATGGCTCTCTTAGTATAAGCTTCATTATCATTAGCTGCCATATTCTTTATTAACTCATACACTTCCTCTGGCGTCTTCCACTTGATACTCCCACCGGCAGAGGCATCTAACATCAGCTTTGACTGAGATTTAAGCCCTGCCAAAAAAAGAGTGAGTTGTGTAGGTTGATGAAACCCATGAATGGGAGTTTTCCTCAGCAGTCCTTTGAATCTATCCCATGCTTGGCCTAAAGACTCATCCATATCTTGTTGAAGTGTCGAGATTTCCTGTTTTCCCTTATTAACCTTGGACTGAGGAAAATATTTGCTCAAGAACTTTGCAACCACGTCATCCTAGTTAGTGAGGCTATTTTCAGGAAAAGAATTCAGCCAAGATTTTGCGGGTCCTACTAGTGAGAACGGGAAGAGACTCAGGCGTATGGCTTCATCAGGAACTTGATGGATCTTCACAGTATTGCATATCTCTAAGAATGTGGCCAGATGAGTGTAGGGATTCTCATGAGACAGGTTGTTGAACTGATTACTCTGCACCAGATGAATAAGAGTTGGCTTCATCTTCATATTGGTGGCATTGACAATTGGCCTAGCAATACTGTTGAAGTTAATATGGTTTGTGAACGTTGCATAATCTTCCAAAGTGTGTCTTTCACGACCTCTACCATCCCCATTAAGATTTTCAGCCATTTGTTCTTCTGGAAAAGAATCAAGATTCTGAGAAGTAGACGGAAGAGTGTCTGAAGCAGAAGAGTGATGGGCGACTTGTTGTGCTTGAGCTCGCCTTCTCCTTGAGGCACTATTGTTTCTGTGGGCAGTTTTCTCTATTTTAGGATCGACAAAGAGTGGTTCTGAAGATGCAGTCCTCCTTGTACGGATCCTACCCTGCATAAACTATAGAGCAACAACAAAAGCAAACTCAAACTACAAGTTAGCCCAAATAATATGTGTATATAAGTAAACAAAAACAGTAAATATGAACAGAAGAATTAAGTCTAAATAAGTCAAAAATCACACAAAAGTCTAGTATTAGACACAGGTCCCCGGCAACGGCGCCAAAAACTTGTTAAGACTTTGACAAGTGTACCAAGTCGCGCAAGTAGTAACCGGTAAGATCGGGATATCGTTTCCCAAGAGACTTGTGTATACTAAATAATTGCGTAATTAGTGACTAATTTAAACTAATGAATAAATCCATATTTTGAGTTTCAATGTATGAAATTAAATTTTGCATAAATAATTAAAATTTAACTTTGGAAGTTAAAGGCACTTAGTGAATGGAAAAGATTAGAAATGATATGACTTGATATTGTCGGGGTTAGAATTCACCAACTATGCTCTCATGCAACTACAATTTGACATCCTCTTCATTAATATGCTAATGCCAACCCACAATTTTACTCAAACCCTAATTCCTTAATGGATTGAGCGTAAATTTCCTTATTAAAAGTCAATTCCTTGAACTCTTAATAAGCAAATTTGCTTTATGCACTAAGGTTTAAGACAACCAATGGGTCAAGCCCCATTCCTAGGTACAAGCTCCATTGAGTTTTCTTATTCCAAATCTAGGTTTAAAAAGATAGTTCCACACCCAATGAACCAAAAATCATGCAATGGATGGCTAAATCGATGCAAGCATTAAGTGAAGAAACAAGAAGACTAGCAATTAATGAAAAAGTCATATATATAATCAAAACATTTGCATTTACACAAGAGTTTCAGGGCTACATCTAACCCCAACAAAAATAGGTTTAGCTCTCCATTGTCATGGAGAGCTCAAGCTTACAAATGGAAGAAATGGAAGAGAAAGAGATACAAAGAGGAAGATGGAGTTGTTCCCACAAGCCTTAGCACTCCTCCAAGCTCTGCAAAATGTGTTCTTCGTGCCTCCAAAATGCCAAAGATACGTTTCCCCTCGTGAAAACAGAAGAAAAAGAGCCAACTTGCCACATCAGCGAAAACTGGCGCTTGGCGGAAGCCTCTCACCGCCAAGCGCTAGCGAGCAAACAGTGGGCAAAGCTTCTATCTACCGCCCAGCGGTGTCTAGGTCCCGCCAGGCGATGAACAGCAATGGCGCCTGGCTGGCGCTTGTCTGGCGCCTAGCGGTGGTGGCCTCTTGCGCCTGGCGCTGGCTTTGTGTCGTCGGGCGCTTCCTGTTGACATTTTTGCTCTTCTCCTTGCTATTTCGGGTCACTCATTTGTCTGGACTTTTGGAGCAAAGCTTCCAATGTACAAAAAGGACACAAAAATGGGGATTAGTGGTATATTTAGATCAATGTAACCCAAAATGTATTTATTTACAAAAGTAAGGTAAAATTGAGGATTAAGTAGGTTAAAACCTTTGGAAGAGATGATTTTGCTAATGAAATATAACTTGGATAATGGTAAAAATTAACATTATCAGTAATGGCTTCCGATTTTTCTTTCACTTTCATGTTAATTTCTCACTTCCCATTTCATCATATTTGTTATGTGTTGTGCGATTACATGTTCATTTTTTTTGTGCTTTGTGCGTTGCTTTGGAGATTGTAGGTTCAGTCTAATTTAATCGAGATTTCTTCAGATTTGTTCGGTTCGTGTTGCTTCAAAGTTGTTTCTCGTATGCGTTGTTAGGTTTGTGCAATGTTTCTCATGTTGTGTTGCGTTATGTTGTAGGCTAGGTTCGGTTGGGTTCGTCTTATGCTTACAACTCAATAATTGTGCTTTGTATATTAATTAGAGTACCAATGTCTCAATCTTGAGGGTTTCTAATTCACTAAAATAGAAATTGTTCAGCTTCCATTCTTTTCTCTCTTGTTTTTCGTAAGTTTTTTTAGTTTCAGGAGTTTGGGAGTTTAGAAGCAATTTCATGAGATGAAATGAACGAACCATGTGGTATTGCCTTGGCTATGATCTCAAACTAGTTGAGCTCAATAACAACATTTAGAACTACAGGGTACACCACAGTAGTGCTAAGTACTACATGATTTTCATCTTTTTCATTCCAAGTTATTTAGGAAGTAATAATGTTTTTACACGTATTCCTTGGCTCATACTACAGTTTGCATCATAGTTTTGCTTTTCTCATCATTTGATTTTTTGCACATCATTTTAAGGCATGCATATGATCTATATTTCTACCTGCCAGGTTCTTAGATATGGTTAAACTCATAGCTTTTGGCTTGCTTTCTACTTAGCAATTAAGGTTCATACTCCATATTATAACAAGTGTATGTACAATAGTCTTGTGTTGATAATGAAGTGTTAAGATGCATTAATGTCAGCCTTTTGTGTGTGCAAGATCAAGGGGATGATAGACTAACTATGTCAGATGTTGTATCTTTCTTATCAAGTGAGTCTATTCTGCTAGCTAAACTAAAGCAACCAACATTCTTCACTAATATTGCAGTGAAAAATCCTAGAAGTCCTATTGTTGGTGGAAGAAATGATTCTCTAAATACCGTAACAATTTCGACAATGTGTGGTAGTTTAATTTAAGATAAACAGAAATGATGAATAAACGTAAAATATTGAACATACATGTCTAAAATAACGTCAAAGTTACTTTAATGTGACGAAAATAGTATAACAATACATTTTATACCAGTTTCCTGACTTGTGTTGAGTGGAAATCCTCGTAGTGTACTCAATAATAATGAATTGGGTTAGAGATCCCATGTCCATTAGAAAGTAAGTAAAACTATCATATATAAATGATGTGCAATCATCACCATACAAAGAGGTTGAATTAAGTATAAACTCATTTTTATATATTGTTTAGTGTTTATATGTAATATAATTTCTTGATATGTTTAAAATTTGCTAAATGGAATGGGCTAAGCCACACCTAGATTCATTTAATTCCTTTGTGAAAATCAATATACAAAGAATAGTTCGCGATAATGATTTGATCGTAGCTACTAAGCATCCTCATATATACCTGAGGTACAGAGCATATTTTATTCTTTATTTTGATATCTTATTATTCTCCTCTTCTTAGATCTGCTTTTGATCACGTCTGCAGGTTTTTAAATGTGAAGGAACCATCGATAGGGGAAGAACGTCTTACTCCAAATATATGTCGTTTAAGTGACTGAACGTGAGATTGATTAAGTTTTTAAGTGTATATATGACAATTTTATTTGTTGTGTTGAATAATGATTTTCTTCAATGTTGTCTGATAAAAAAGGTATATATGTTGATGTTGAGTATACACGTGGAAATGTTGGTGACACAAGTCAACACGAAAGGGTAAATAGTACTATAAGAATGTGCTGAATGAATCTTATTATTAATTTTGACTTGATTTTTTATTTTTATCGCTTAACATTGAAATTGGGAAGATGCTTATCATGTTGCGGAGTTGTAACTGTCTATTGCAGGGAGAGACGAAGTTGAACTTACTCAAGTTGGTTTGTATTTGATATTATATATATATATATATATATATATATCTTTTTTCTCATTTTCCCGTTGTGTTTTTTCTTTTGTATGAAAACTCTTGTCTGTTTTACTTTTTTCTTTCGTTAGGTGAGTGCCCCCTTGATCCTGGAGGATATTTTGGAGGTAATATTCCCCTTTTCCAAGTTAGATACAATGACTAAATTGAATGAATTAATTTTCATTTTTGAATATAATATAATATTTTATATTTTACCAATCAATTCCAAGTAATTTTGATACAAGAGCATTTGCCAAAAAATAGAGTAATCACATACATTGACAGAAAAGGAAAGTAAGTAAGTAATGATTCTCGGTACGATAGTGCCTCATTTGGGCTAATGATTTCTTCTTAACTTTTATTTATTTATTTTGGCTTTCAGCATAACATCATTTGTTTCCAGCATCACGCAAAAAATAAGCTCAAAAACCATTATTGTGATGGAAGATGAGAAATTCTGGTTACAATTGAAACAATTCGCTACACATGTTTACTTTTCCTACATTATAAACATGACTTATTTGCTTTCATTTAGCGCTTTTTTCCATTAAAATTATCTTCTCTACATTAAAATTATTCTATAGGTCCCTCTCATGGTAGTTATGAAGGCTTTGGGGATGGAGAGTGATCAAGAAGTTATACAGATGATTGGAAGGGATCCTCAATATAGTTTTCTATTGTTGCCCTCTATTGAGGTAATTACTGTTCAGACTTGTTAAATGTTATGATATTTACTTATAATTTATAACCATTATAAATTATAAGAGTTTGGAGAATTAAGAGACTTGTGCAATACAACACATCCTTCTCAGTTCATTTTTAGCTTTAGCACTAGTGAATTATATTGTTATTTATGTTATCAATTAAGTGTGAATTATGCTTTATCCCATGATCAGGAATGTAGAAAATGTAAGGTATATACACAAGAGCAAGCATTGAAGTACCTTGATAAACTGGTGAGATAGTATTTGAGATTTATTCTACAAATATCACAGCTGTACCAAATAATTAGTAAGAATTTAAATAGATTGCACTTACAAATCAACATTTATATTGTTATCCAATCAAGACTTCTCATGTTTTTATCATACTCTTAGGTAGAGTAAATACAAGTTTACACGTTCTAGTTTATTTTAGTTTCCTCTTAACTAAATCAAATCCTTTCATAATAGTTCTTGAGACAAGGCTCAAGGTCAGAAAGAGGTTCGGAACAAACCGTGTTGGATTGCATGGGAATTTGATGTTACATTCAAAGCATCTTACTCCCTGTTCTATTCTTAGCTTCTTCCAACATCATAACATAGTTCCCAAATAATTAAGAATCACAACTTTTGTCCCTTTCACACATATAAACACAAAAACTCAAACGAATAATATTACAAAGCAGTAGGATTTGTTCTTAAAAGATCGCTATAGTACAACCACCTCTTCATCAATAGCATATTTCACTCCCTCATCACCGATAATATTTAAATCTTTAGTATATTAATATATTTTTTATATTGTAATGAATGTTACTAATTATGTTTTTTTTATGTTAGGTGTCTGATCAAGGGAGTATTCCTAATGAAGAAACAAATGATTCAGATCAAGATCAAGACTGATAGTCGAAGAATGCTATATTAGACTTTTACTATTTTAATTTTATGAAGAAACAAAGATATTGCAATATTCTACTAGTTTGAACATCTAAATTTTATTGTTTACCTTGAACAAACAAACTTTCTTGTTTTTATATATTATATCTAGTTATAAACAAATATCAAAATTTTAGAATTTTTGTTTATTATTTGATATGTTTCAGGAATTGTGGATTAAAAAAGTGCAATAAATAAAATTAAAGGGATTTAAAACACCAAGCAAAAGTCATCTATAAATAATGAATTGCATTGTAGGAGTGAAACAAACCCCACTAGGGATTTAAAAACGGTGAAATTGATTGAAATTGAAAACTAACAGAGGTTTGAAAAACTTCTAGAAAGTAGCGGAGGTTTCAAAACCGTCGGTAAGTAGCGGGGGTTCCAGAACTGCTGGTAAGTAGCTGGGGTTCCAGAACCGCCGGTAATTAACGGGGGTTCCAAAACCGCCGGTAAATAGCGGGGTTCCAGAACTGCCGGTAAATAGCGGGGGTTCCAGAACCGTCGGTAAGTACTGCTTTACCAGGGGTTGCTGAAAACTGCCGGTAATTTGTTAACGACGTTGGCTTTTCTCGGGGAAAACCAAACCGCGGGTAACGCTTTTAGTGGAGGTTAAAACCACCGGAAATGCCAAAAATAACCTCCGTTAAAAAATATTTCTCTTGTAGTGAAGGGACTAAATTGGTCTAAAGTTTCGAAGAGGGACTAATTCCAAAATATCACTAAAAGTTAAGGGACCAAAAATATATTTAACCCTAGTTTTTATTTAAAAAAAAGGCCAGTGGGTTAGGGTGTGCTTGCCCACCTTTGGTATGCTAATTTGGCAGATTAGACGAGTTGGGCCAACACAAGCTAGCAAGTTGAAAATTCCAACCCTCCGTTTTGGTGGGGTAGCCCATAAGCCACAACCCACTTTTACACCCCTGGTAAGAAATCTACTATCAAATATACATTAGAAAAAAGAAGTTACTACAAAAAAACTTTGGTCAAAAATTAATTTTTAGCTATTTTTAAGGATTTTCACAAAAACGAAGAAATAGTAAAAACACAAAAATATAATAAAATGATACAACAAATATAGGATACAAAGAGTGAATACAAAAATCAAAATGGTAAATAGTAAAACAACGACAACAACATCGAATTAGAAAAACAAAATCAATGGAGACATTCATACATTGTTGTGATTGAGATATCCAAAAACAATCATAGTTTCAATTTCAATAGTATATTGGAGATAAAAAATACCTACTAAGAAACACCTATAATAACTGATTTAGACTACAAAAATGACATCTAAAACATGCACAAACACCCAATTAGTCATTAATGTTGAAGAAATATAATGAGAAGGAGGAGAAATCACAAGGAATAATTAGTTGGGAGCCCTAATATAAATGGTTTTATGTCAAACCCCTAAACAATTTAATGTAAACAAGTTTCAATTATTTACAAAAATAATACTATGTATGTTTTACAATGTTTTTTTTTTCAAATTTATGTCTAACATGAAAGACTAATTTTGCACTAGTGAAGATGCTTAAAGAAATATTACAAAAACTTCTATACATTACTATAAAAAAATTATATGGACATTCTACCATGAGTATTAAACTTTATGGGAAAATTGCATATTTTGATTTTTGTAAAGTTTGCTTGTATATAGACTTTGACCATTGTAATTCAAATGAAAAATTGTTAAGTAAAAATAACAAAAATTTAGGAAATTTAAAAGATTTTAAAATTATTTCATAACCTTGAAAATGCATTGGTTTGTGTGAGATCCAGGAAATTCATAAAAAATTAATAATTAATAGAGTATAAGAAATGAGGGGTTGAGACTACCATAAGAGAGTTCTTTGATAAATCCTAGACAAGAAACAATGTTAACCTAAGTGGTTTAGAGAACTTGATTATGTTGAGTGGACTTGGGTTCAAGTCCTGAGTATGTCATTAGTAGATTTATTTAATTTTGTTTTATTTTTCAATTATATCGTGAACGTGAAAGCATGAATTAGGTTCATACGAATGTATGAGTTAACAGGAATCATGTGATAGTTTGTTGGTGTGCATGTGTTTGATGAGTAGGAAGGATATGGGTTCGAATCTCGGCTAGAGCGAATATATTATCCTTATGTTTTACTATTTTGCCAAGTGGAAATCAAAAAGGTAGCAGTTTAGGTGTAATAATGGCTATTAAACTTTAAATTTAAATTAATTTTATTTTTATAATTTTTTTATTTATTTTGGGGTGAATTGGTGAGAGGGGGAGGAGTGAGTGAGAAAACAAAGAGTCATATTGTGTGGCTAGGGAGTTCTGAGAAATTGCAATCCAGAGAGGGAATTAGAGTGGAGGCAAGGAGGGGAGCTTTGGGAAACAAGAAAGAATTCATTTGGAATTGTTGAAGCTAAAACACCAGGTAAGGGGAGCTAATCTTTTTTTTCTTCTTATTACCATTTGTTTGTGGGTAGAACAATATTTGTAATTTGAATTATAGAATGATGAAGTGTCTTTATTTGATGACTATAATATGATATCTAAGTTTTATGGATGAATCAATGGTGAAATTGTGAAATGCACTTTTTGATTAACTTTTTGATGTAAAGGGAGAAATCCAGATTTTGATTCTGGAAAATTCTTTGGTATGTTTTATTGGATTAAATTAGGAAATTGTATTTTACTTTGTTAGTTAAAATGATTTTGGCCACTTGGTGGGTTGTGATTTTTCCTTCTGTGAATATTTATCGGAGCAAGGCTCTTAGCACTGTGAGTTGCTATTTTTTTTTCGTGATTTTATAACGATGAGGTTTTATTGAGTATGATTAACATTGGTTGACGATTTGATCATATTACTTCTATATTATATGGATAAAGTTGAAAATTGTTTCGGACAATTGCAGATTATTTCATGAATGATGTTAAAGTATTCAAATAGTATTTTATTAATTTGGATATTATAGTTACGGTCAAGTTTTTAAGTATTAATTTTTAGGAAATAAGCAATTGGGATTTACAGTAGTTTTGTGTTCATTGGCAACCCCTGGATCTTTATTTTCTTTTATATTATTACTTGTCAATGTGATGAGTGATGTGAAATTGTGGTGATATGAATAGTAAATGTTGAGGGGTGTAGTTTATGTATTAGGCAACACTTTTGTTATTTGAATGATGCTTATTTCACAACAGTAGAGTTGGTGTGTATACAATATTGTGGATGTGATTAATTTTAGTATGTTTACATCTATATTCGCATGACAGATTTTGGAAAACTGGGTTAATAAAATTTGTTGGTGTGTGTGGTTTATTATAAAGCCTAGAGTTTATAATGATTGATATTTTATAATGGGAAGAATTGTAGAGAGAATATAGATATATTTATAAAAAAAAAAGGGAGCGCATTTTATTAGGTTGATTCTGTAGTAATTTTTCTTCTCTTTATGCTAAAGTGATACATAATAGATTAAATAATATTATTTTGGTTTATTAGCTTAAATCTCATGGGTGCTTTATTGATGAGTTTACGGGTTACTATTCACAATAGAATTCATATTATTAAATTTAATAAATACTGTAGAAAAGTTTGAAATTCTTTCATGTTAAAATCATAGTATATTTATTTTGGACATATAAATTATAAAAGGTCAAACTATATTCTTTTTTATGCAAATATGAAAGATTAAAAAAAAAAAGAAGAGAAATTGGAGTATAGTTTTTAATTCTATTTCTATTAGTAGAATTATATTGATGATAGATTAGATAATAATTTATATGGACTCTCAGTAAATTTTTGGTAGTTTACATATTCTTGGATTATTATATTAAAGATAATATAATATACAATTTTGAATTATTATATTATTTTAAGATAATATAATAATATAAGGTGATTATGGTATTATGGGTTAAGCGGTTTGTAGCCCAATTTTGGTCTGGCGGCACTTAGGCAGCACCAGACGATAGTGTAAGGGTAGGGGTCCATTACAGATGGATTCGCATGGATAGCTTGATGGCTTGGTCAGGGATATGCTGGATTAGTTACGAGCGGGGAGGTTCGTAACGGAGATTGGAGATGCGTGATTGATGCGGGCGGGTAGGTCCGTATCTGTTGTACTCTTGTGTGGGGATACGAGCGGGGAGGTTCGTATGTTCCGTGCTCACACTTGAGGCTACTATGAGCGGGGAGGTTCATAGTAGGTGTTCACGCATGTTGGACTACGAGCGAGCAGGTTCGTAGAGTTGGACTACGGGCGGGGAGGTCCGTAGAGTTGGACCACGAGCGGGTAGGTTCGTGGGAGCATGATAATCCCTAAGGACCAAGGTTGTGCATGGATCTTTCTTATATAGGTTATGAGATTGGGGTATAATGTTATAAAAAGGTCGATAAACTAAAATTGACTAAGTTAGATTGGGTGAGGGTCAATTCTTACTATCTTATTATTTGTATAATTTTTCTTTCTCAGCTCACCCTTGCTTGTTTGTGTGTTTGTGTTTGGCGATGATCACGTGACTTGTTACGTGGGAGCAGACGTGAATTCAGGTGATCATGCTGATGCTTAGTAACAGAGCGGGGCTACCGATGGGGGATTTTCTTTATGCTATGCTTTCCTACCTTTTGTAATAGACATTATGATGTTTTATCCATTATGAACTTGTAATAAAGATGAGACAGTACAAATGGATTATAGCGAGACAAGTTTGAAATTTCCTGCGCTTGGGAATTTATTGAAATGTCTGATTTTCTTAAAGTATATTTTGTGAAAAATCAGTTTTATCTAGTAATATCCATCTGGGGTGTTACATCAGCACAACTGGTAGCATCTGCTGGTGACCCAGAGGTGTTAAAGGTCAGGTTGGGGGTTCGATTCCCACTGGCAACAACCCACCCAGTATGAATGGACGGAGAAGGGTGATGGGTTGGGGTGTATTGGGCTGCAGACCTAACACAACCGGTTTGAGGGTGGCAGGTGGGATGCCTGGTAAGCCCAAGAGGATCCGAGGGTGTTACAGTTTGTATTTGATTTAGAAATAAATAAAAAAAAGGAAAACAAGTATGTAAATACTAAGTTTTTAAAATGCCATTGACTTATCCTTTCATGATGTAGTTAAAATAAAAGTATGTTAAATAAAAGTTAGTTAAAATGTCAATGACTTATCCTTTTATGATGTAGTTGAAATAAAATTATGTTAAACAAAAGTTATAGTTAAAATATCAATGACTTGTCCTTTTATGATGTAGGTCCTTTAAGTTCCAGAAAAAATTCTATTCAAAAGGAAGAAGATGATGTGATCCCAATTCAAGAAGAACCTATGATACGAAGAGAGAATTACAAGAAGAATGCATAAGACATGAAAAAAAATTCTCTTAATATATGTCTTGTAATTTTCTTGTACATTAAAATATAAGATATTATTTTCTTTCTTTAGAAAAAAAAATCAAGACATTAAGTTTGGGCATAAAGACAATTCTTGAAAATCAAGACCTCAATTGGATAGACATGTGTACCATCCAAACAAGGCATACTCTTCATATTTCATGTAAGGACCTCATTTGGAAATTAGAAACACCAACCATGAAAGTCTTAAACCTTCCATTTTCTTAGCTTGCCTATATAAACCTTCAAATTACGTTTGTAACATAAATTTCAAATTGAATTGAAGATTGTTGTGAATTTGTCTCTTTGTTTGTGAGTTCAAGAGGTTAGTTCCTCCTTTCTAGAATCATATCTTGAGTTTTTCAAATTTAAGTGGTGATTTTCCTTCTTGTACTTATCTTTCAATTTTGAAAGGGACACATTTTATTACTTCCTTCTCTTCCATATTTTTTATGCCTTTGTTTGTTCCTATAATTAAACCTTCACACTTGATTGATTTCATTCTTAGTAAAGAGATTCCAAGAACTTGGTGTGTTCTAGTTTCATAATGTTTTCTTACATGGCCGAAACATTTTCTTGAAAAATCATGAATTTAGCTCAATTTCTTTCATGGATTTGATTTTTTTTTAATATTTCTCTTGAATAATAACCTTGTAAACAACAAATCAATCGAAGAAAATTCATCTTAACATCATTTCAATTGTTTTGATCTAATGGATTTAAAATTTAAGTAAGAGCTACATGGGTTTTGTTCTTTCCAACATGTTTGATCTATCCAACTCCTTAATCACAAGGTGGAATCTTATTAGTTTTGTTAAGGCTAAACAAGTTTTTCTATTACAAGATGCATGTTACAATAATAAAAAACCAAACATTTTTTGGTACATCAATATCTCTATGTATTGTGAATTAAGTATAAGATAAAGCTTATTCAGGCACATTTGTAGCTTAAGTAAATATCATGAAGTATGATCAAGCATGACAAAGATAAGATGCAAGTAGTGATAAAACTCTATACGCAGAAGACTTTTGGTCAAACAAATATCTTGACATAATTCAATGACTAGTTATGTCTTCATCTAAACTTGTACAAATATTAGATAGAGTCACACTAGACTTATATCTTCATTATTTTTATCTCTCCACACCTAACTCAAGCACAAAATTGTTTGAATTTCTCCATCACCGAGTCTCTTTTGTCATCAAACCTATAAATTCCTTGAAGAATTATCAAAGGTAACAAAATAAAGTACATCATTGAAGGATCTTACGTTTAATACTACTTATGACAACGGTTAGATATAACATTACATTAAACAATTACGCCAATAAACTTAGTACACTATTTAGTGCAAATATATTCATTTTATCAAATATGAGTTCCTCAAATTGTAGAAAAAATTTCATAAAATATATAACTCATTGAATGATAACATTGACAAAAAAAACTTATCCTTCTTTACGTTAAGATTGTCAATTCCTTTGTCATGATCTAATAACATTAATTATTTATAGTTATACAAGTATAAGTGATTCGTTAATAAATTTAGACTACTAATGAAAAATTATGAATTTAATACTACGAAACAGGTTTAGTCCATTAAAGATAATAAAATCCTAACATATTGAATATACAAAAATAAATTAAAGAAAATGTGATTTCATCGAAAAAATTCATAACATCATGTTGTTATAAGGATCACACATTCCTTAAATTATCTCAATATATGATGTAATCTTTTTTATGTAATAAAGAAATGGAAGAAAACATAGAAAACGGAAAACTTACTTAAGTATATGAATATATTTTCTCATGTAAAAAGAAATAATGAAATGAAAGTAATAAAACGACATTAGAAAAATGATAAGAGAAGCAAAAGTGAATGTAGGAAAATTTTAGAAATCAAATACTTAATAGAAATATTGATTCAAATGGGCAATTGTTCACTTATATTTATTGCATTAACATATATTAAATTGTTAATGAAAAAATATTTTGAAGAATTATTGCTTGATGCTCTTTTATTATTTTCCCTTGTGTGTGATTAATGATTTTCTATTTAATTAATTATATTAATGACAAAATCATGCAAACAATAAAAATGTTGTGTAACCAACCAAGTGTGTACTAAACATATTACACTTGTTATAATACTTATAAATGTACAATGATATATTTTTAATGATTTTCTCTTTTATCTTATCAAACTAAAATATTACTAAATAACTTTTTCTGTAAATATCATCAAACTAAATAAATGCCAAGAAGTTATTAATATGAATAATACTGTACTTAATTTTCTTAAACAAGATTTCAAATTTGAGCCTTGTAACTATAGAAAGAAAAACACGGTTGAGAGGGGAGATTATGTTAAGAATATCCAACAAAAACAATTTTCTATGAAGATTTGTAAATCACAAAACCTACCTATAGTAAGAATATTAAAAGAAATAATTTATATTTCAAAAATAATTCCAAAAGTGAATTAAATTTTCAAAAATCTTACCAAAAGTGAAAATTCTCGAATCCACTGATTTGTTTCTCTTCAAAGATTATGACACCTTGTCTTTAAAAAAAAAAAGTATAAACAATCCATTTTACTTTAATTGAATGAGGAAAATAAGGGAATTTAAAAAACTATTAAAGTTTGAAAACTCAAAAAGTAATTTCTTTATTTCTTAAAAAATAAAAAGCACATCTATATTATGAGTGTTATATTGGATAAAGTTTTCATTCCTTTCCTATATGTGGTATTACCCAACTCTACAAAACCAATGGGCTAACTAAACATTTGAAAGAATTAATTCCATTTGTAAACCATTTTGAAATTAATATTATTTGACGACTCTGCTGTTTATGTTGTACACGCAATACAAAAAATAATTAATTGTGTATGGTGATAAAAATAATTTCATGAACATGAGCAAAAGTTAATTACGAGAGATAAAATATTAAGACACAATATTTAAATTTAATGTAGGTTTTAAAATCAAAGAGTGTCAATCAACAAAAACGATAAATTTAGTGTGATCTTCTTTTGGATTGAGAAAACCTCAATTTTTGGTTCATCTCCTCAATCCCTTCTCTCTCTCTCTTTCAAAATGAAGTTTCTTCTCCATTTTCCTCTTCTCAAAGGGAACATTGGATCAAAACAAAAACAAACAATGTCACAAAAAGTCACAATACTAGTATTCTCATCCTTGTTCGTATTCCTTCTCACCACAATCTCTTATTCTTTGCTTAGTTACGATTCATTATGGAAGATCAACGAATTCACGGGGCTATCTAATGATTATGGTTTGAAGAATAATGAGACACAGAGTCTGCAGAATGAGACAGAAAGTTTGAAAAACCAGACATGTTTTAGGAATGAGACAGAAAGTTTGAAGAATTTGAGAGATAGGTTGAGGGATGAGGCAGAAAAAAGGGCATCAAAAGCTTTGGAGAAGTGTGAGATTTTCAGTGGGGAATGGGTGCCAAATCCTGAAGCACCATACTACACAAACACAACATGTTGGGAAATTCATGAACACCAGAATTGCATGAAGTATGGAAGACCAGATTCTGAGTTCATGAAGTGGAGATGGAAGCCAAATGAGTGTGAACTTCCCATTTTCAACCCTTTTCAGTTTCTTGAAATTATGAGAGGAAAATCAATGGCTTTTGTTGGAGACTCCATTGGCAGAAATCACATGCAGTCCATGATTTGTCTTCTATCTAGGGTTAGTCTCTCTCTTCTTCTTCTTCTTCTTTTTCTTCTATCTTTTCTCAATCTTCAGCTTCTAAAATCATGGTTCCTCAGTTATTATTACCATAATTATCTTATCTTAATTTTGCTCCTTCATTTTCGATGTCAATTCTACTTGTCTTTTTTTCTTTCTCTTTTGTTTATGTTTATATATAGTAATGCATCTGAACATGTCAACTTATGTTTTTCTTCACTCATAATATAAATACTTGCATATAACCTAATGAAGAATTTTCATATATAATTAACTTTTATACTTTTTTTTTTATTTTAGTTAATGGTTTACGCACAGGCTTTAGCCGGCAAGTGAAAAATTAAAAAAAAATAGTTGATACTAGTTAAATTTTTTTAATGGCATTAATTTAATTATTAAGGAAAGGTGCATGACAACCAATGAGTTCAATGGTTGTTGAATATTTGACTAGGGGGCAAAGAAAGTGAGAAGTGTCTATATTTTTTTTATAGTATTTTAATAAATTTGAACTTCAACTTGTTAATATAATATTATCTAAAAATATAGAAAATAGTGTTGCATGTATGAAATTTGTTTTTATCTGCTTCGTTGTTACTTGTTATTAAATCATACATTTTTGTGTGGTCACTAAATTTAGTTAGATGATTAGTCGTATAGTTATCAACATGTTATATTTTTAGCTTAAAACAAATCTATAGATATGAATAATTAATATATACAACTAATATAATATTTATATATTTAAAAATAGACACATGTAACATTATTAGAAATATTTTTTTTTAAAATTGAATTCTAATAAAAGTTATCATTCTTAAATTAAATTTTAAAAGGTATTATTTGTAAATTACAACTATTGAACTATTTAAGATATATAATGGTTGAATATGTAACAGGTATTAATAAAATAACAATAATAATTATATAATTTAAAAATAATATTAAATAAATATAGTATCATAATTTCAAAACATTAAAACTATTACCATGTATACCTTGTATTTCAACTAGTTAAATATAATAGAAACAAAAGTGACTAGAAACATTATTAAATTTTTTTATTAAAGCTATGGAAAAAAATGCATACAGTCATAAAATTAACTTTTTCTTATTAATGTTTATTATGTTATAATTATATAATAAGAGTATTTTGAATCTTTTAAGACAACTACTTTGTTGTTAGTAGTGTTCTAAAATCAATAAAGTTGGTTGTGTTTATCAATATTATGTACTTTTGGTAACTATTTTTGGTGTTTAATTAGATGATTTTATCTTCTAGTAAATGCAAATAGTTTTTTATTTACTAAAATAAGCAGTTTATACCATTATAAAAAGATGCTATACTTTTTGTGATTGCTTTTTATATCATTTTTTAATTACACAATTTTACCTTTAATAAATAAAAAACATTGTTTATTTAATAAAGTAAATAATTAAAGATTTTCTTTATTAAAAAGAATTACATAACTTTTCCAATTAAAAACTATTATTTTAATAATTTCTAATATCTTTATACAAAAGCGTATATTTTTAAAACTGTTATTTTGAGGCAATAAAAATGTTGATACACATATATCATATTAAAATAATGTGAATAAAAAAACTGCCGCAAAAGGAAGTTTTATTATTAATGGCTACACATTATATTTCATTTATTTTTAAAATATTTATAATAAAGTTAAAATCCAATCAAATGTAAGTTTAGAACCGTTCTGTTTTCTGGTTAAAGGATTAGTTTTAGCAACCAGTTAATAAATATGTTAACAATATGCATTTAGGCTTAGCGGCATGTTTTTTTTTTTCCTCTAACATGTAGTAATTATACAATTTAGTTACTTAGTCCAATTTTATCAATTTGGTTCTATGAATAAGCCGATGTATGATGTTAATTCTTTATATTCCAATTATATCTTAATTGGATCTGAGTGTCATTTTAGTAATATTCCATTATAATACATTGATTATGTAATGTGGAGAACCAAAACCTCATGAGTATGTGAACATCTAATCGGCACCCTTATAACCTTAAAAACCTAAAGTCATTTGTATATCATAATTGAAACAGTTCAGTGTTGGGATATTTAGAAAACCAAAATTGCAATTATGGCAACATTGTATTGTATTAAAAAATATATACAAACAATTACATTCAAATATTATATATATATATATATATATATATATATATATATATATATATATATATAATTTAACTTTTTTAGCTTTCAATACTTAGATAGTTTGAAATTTGGAAATTAGAGCTACTGCGAAAAGAACTGAAATTTATTTCTCCTTACATTTTTTTAATCAGTAAAAAAGCAAATATATTGAATAAGGACAACTGAATTATCCTACCCATACATAATTAAAATAATATATATATATATATATATATATATATATATATATAAAATGATAGCAATATATCTCTCGTTAAATGATGCCGAAAAAAACATTATGATAATAATAATTCCATTGAAGACTTAGCTTTACATTGTAATTTATTTTTTATAACAATCCCAAAAACATCTATTAAAAGAATCTTCCATTATAATTCGTTTTTTATAAAAATCCCAAAAACATCTATCAAAAGAATCATCCATGCATATATATATATATATATATATATATATATATATATATATATATATATATATATATATATATATATATTTGAATCAAGCATACTCTCGATTCTTTATTTTCTATAACATTTCCCCTTCTTACATAAATATAATAAGCTTTTAGTTTAACTTAAATGTGAAACTCTATTTTTGTATGTGATTTATTTCTGTACAACTAATTTTTTTAAGTCTTACTTTACTCTTTTTTCTAGTTTTTCTCATCAGGATTCATAAAATAAACTTCTATGTCTGCATAACATTAAGATATACAGAAATAAAAAAAAAAAAAAAAGAATTAGGTTAATCTTAATCTTGTGCACTTTTCAGGCAGAGTGGCCCATAGATGTATCATACACAGATGACTTTTCCTTCAAAAGATGGCAGTACTCAAACTACAACTTCACAATGGCTACATTCTGGTCACCCTATCTAGTTAGGGCTGAAAATGTTGATTCAAAGGGTGATCTCATCAACATTTATCTGGACGAGTTTGATGAGAAATGGACGGCAGAGATTAAAGAGTTTGACTACGTGATTATCAATGGAGGACAGTGGTTCTTGAGGCCAATAGTGTTCTATGAGAAGAAAAAAATTGTTGGATGTCAATATTGTCCCAGGGAAAATGTGACTCATTTGACATGGCACAGTGGGTATAGGAAGGCTTTTAGGACTGCATATAAAGCCATCATCAATTTAGGAAACTCCAAGGTTGTAACGATTCTTAGAACGTATGCACCATCTCATTTTGAGAATGGGGTGTGGGATAAAGGTGGGAATTGCATAAGAACTACGCCATTTAAGAGTAGTGAAACAAGGTTGGAGGGTTACAATCTTGAGTTACACACAATACAGGTGCAGGAGTTCAAACGTGCTGAGAAAAAAGGTGTGAAGAGAGGTTTGAAATTCATGTTACTTGACACCACACAGGCTATGTTACTGAGGCCAGATGGTCACCCCAATAACTATGGCCACTCGCCACACCAGAACTTAACTAATGATTGTGTGCATTGGTGCTTGCCAGGACCTATAGACACTTTGGCTGATTTTCTATTAGAAACGTTGAGAAGGGAAGGTCTTTCATCTGTTCCTAAAAAAGACTTCATCTAAAGACAAAATTCTTAATTAGATTTACCATTTAATTTTTTTCTGTAATTTAATGTATAATCACAGGTTCTATAGACTCAGTAGTGATTTTCTACTAGAAATGTTGAAAATGGAAGTTGTTATCTCTCAGGTAAAACGAGACTTCATTTGTAAACAAATTTGATTGTTAGATCTACCAATTTTCTTCACATGTCTCGTTTTTCTGGCAAATTACCATTTGCAATTTTTGTCTTACAATTATCATCAACTTTTTCTAATAGAAAATCAATTCAGGAGTCTATAGGCCTGCACCAATGTCCAATTTATTTGTACTATATATGTTGTTATCATAGTATTACTCAAGGGAACCCTGTGTTAAGCCAAATTCTCTATGCTAAAAGGAAAGCAATAACATCCCAAAAACTATGGTGGCCACAGAAAACACAAGCTCTGTTGCCTTTTATGTCCACTAACTTTCACTGAGACGCGACTTGCACAAGCTAAGGCACTCAGTTTCTTCATTCAGGAGGACACACTACAGAGTAAGGAAGCATCATGAAATCAAGGGAAAAAAGTTGTCAAAATCCACATTACAGTCAACACCTCTCCCTATTGATTCTACACTTTGATTGGATTTAGTATTGGTTTACAAAGTCACTCACATAAAAGATAGGGCCTGTTCAAATCAGAGAAAAGAATTCTCACACCCGCTTGCATGGAAAAACAAAAGAAAACATGTAGATGTGCAAGTTCTATGGGTAGATAATGATTATCTTCAATGTAACTGAGTGAAATGAAGAGCGGGTTTCGATTACTGAAAACAGTACTGACAACACACTTTATCAGTGTTTTTAATATACTATCTTCTATTGATTAAAATTCACTATTATAGAAGATAATACGTCAGAGATCTTTGAAAGAATGGATTCAGACTTAATTCAACTTTATAAAACTGATATGTAAAATAAGTTTTATGTCCAATTATGTATTATAACTCAATCATAGATTTAATCGATATGATATCTTCTCACACCAGGAATCAGATATCTTAATATTTGTGGCTAATGGGAGACTCCATAATAGACTCAACAAATCTCACTCAGAGGCACTCTATATGTTCTAGGTTTGCAACCAACAATCTATTATAATTTATAATTTGATCCTGATTCTAGTCTATATGAAATCTACAACACGAATGTTATAAGCATTCCCCTAAAATCTAATATTGACTTGCAGATTGAGAGGTAACTGACATGAAATTCCAGATAAATACCAGAACAAAAAAGATGAAGTCGCTCAAGCATTTTGCCAAACATGTAGCACGCAAAAATAAAACAAAGAGAAACAACACATGTAACCCACACTTAAACATATCAACAATCGTATCAAAACAAATACATAAAAAGAAATTCATGGAACATAAACAAATATACAGCTGATAACATGAGTTTACATAAATCGTAATATTCAAACTCTTCATAAAATGAAATGATTGCAAAAATGAAAGTTTTCACATAAAATTAATACAAATTACCCAATTGAACTCTCTTATAAGTGTGATTCTAACTTTCTTCAAAATTTCCTTCTCTTTTAGATAAAAGTTCTCTTCCACTCTTTTGGTGCTCTTCTTACATTGTCTCTAGTACTTTCCCTTTCTTCTTTTGCTAATGTGTATTTTGTTTAATCAAGTTCTTCAAAGTTTGTACTTCATTAATAAATTGATGATTCTAATTTCACTTATTTAACTGAACTGAATTAAAAATATGACTTTCACATGCAATAAAAATTATTAAACTTCATATTTTTTACTTGTTTATAACTTAATTAATTTTATAATTATGAAAACTTTCTTCTATTATTTTTTAACTTCTTTTTAATATAACTTGTACACCATTTTAATCAAAAAAAATTACTTAAGATTTTAATTAAATTGACATCCATTCCTCAGTAATCATGTTTCCTAAGTATAAATATATAAACAGAATACAATCAAGCATAGGAAACAAACCAAAACTCATATAAACAAGAAAATCTATATTTAGATAAATCAAATCTACTTTTATAATATTTAAAACTTAGTTTTATACTAATCTACATGTATTAAGAAATTATACCTTTATTATATAAATAGATGAAAGGTAATTCTTATAATAAAATAAAGGAAATAAAAATTATTTTCACTAACAAATATATTTGGATTTATAAGGAAAAAAACATATTTGTAGTATAATATCACTTAATGCAATAATAAATAAAAAGCTTTATTACCTACTTTCTTTCATATTTTGTTTTCTGATATTATAACTTTTTTAAGAAAAAAAAAACTTGTATATACACATGTTAAATTAAAAATTATGTAATTATTATTAATATTATATGTATCATTAGAAAAATAAAATAATTATAATAAGACAATAATTAATTAATAAAATATTAATGAGTGATAAGTGATATCTCTCCTATTCAATTCATTATTTTAAAACTGAAAAGGTAAGAACCGTTTAAGAGCAAATTATGGATACAATACAACTTTATAATTATGTATTATTGTTAACTTAAACAAATCCTTAAACTTTCTCTCGTGTTATATGATTATTTAATGAGTTATCAGAAGTTGTAAATGGAATTACCAAAAATTTGCAACCGAAAAACGAGTATATGAATGTGGCTATAAAACTTATAAAAGGCTTAATTAAGTACTTAAAATCAAATAACCTCATTTTGCATATACTACTATTACTGGAAAGTTTATATATATATATATATATATATATATATATATATATATATATATATATATATATATATATATATATATATATATATATATGAAATGGATATATAATGTAAATTCATAAAAGAAAAACATAAAAATTAGTAAGAAAAGAAATACAATGATGAAAATATAGTTTAACATACCCATCAATCTTGATATCATTAAAGAGACTCTTAAAATATATTATTTTTAATATATTAGATAAAACTCGTAAGAGAATATTTGAGCAATATAAAACACACAAGATATTTTTTAATTTTTTTTATTAGCGCGGAAAGACTTAAATAACTTTTTATCAAGATTTAAATTAATGAGAGCATTGATAGAAATAATATTAAATATTTGAAATAAATAAATGTTTTGTAAGCAGATTTTATTTTATTATAAATTTAAAAATAAAATATTTTTCATTTGAAAAAAAAGTTATTAATTTTGTAATAGATATCTAGTAAGTCCAACAAGCTAGACGTACACATATTGAAAAACTAAGAAGTAACAGCAACAAAGTCGATCAAACTTAAAAAGTCTAATTTTTATTACTTATCTTGTTCCAATTATTGTTTACTTTCGTATTCCATAACTAATTTATTTTGTTCATAAAATCTTAGTAAATTCCTCGTTAATGAATGTTGTTGTTTTCTCTAATCATGTGTAATCTTTAAAATGTTTATTAATTATGATTTGCCTCTAGTTTACTTCAACTTTGTTTGATTGAGTCATATGCTCATGTCATTTTTTTTTAAAAGTCTTCCTTTTTTTTAGTTCTTAATTTTTTTAAGTCTTCTTTCTTCTTCTTTTTTTTTCTAGTTTTTTAAACATTTTTTTGAAGAGAAATGTTCTATAATGTGTCAATTTGATGTTGTTTATATAACGTCATTTATTTTTTCTAACATAATTAATTTAATTATTATTAATTGTTATATGGTACTTAAATCTTTATGTTACATATATGTATGTATGTTACTATTTTACATCAAATAATTTGCCTTAAAAATATAATTACATGCATGTATGTTACAATTTTACATCAAATAATTTGCAATACATCATATATTTTACATCCTATATTTTTCTAATATTAGGAAGAGAAGGAAAATTATTTATTTTTCCTTCCTTCTCTTCTATGTACTTATTACTAATCTTCAAGCGATAAGAAGAAAAAGTTCATGAGAGGGATGACATGAACCATTGGAGACATAAAAATAAGTGGCTATTATGGGTCATTGCATAAAAACAAGTGACAACTAAAAAGTTATCGAATTGTTGACCATGTTTGTTTATCATGCATCTCTTGAAAAAAAATGCTTATGATGTCCACAAAAAAAGAGGTTTGGCACGTTCGACATATTCGTCTAATTAAAGTGATATTTTGAAATTATGTTTTTACAACAATAAAACATGGAAGTGAGATAAATATCACGTAAAATCACAACATATCAAAATAAGATAAAAAAAACACTTTTAAATCCACATACTTTATTACTCTTTTGGTTATTTTATTTGTCAAGTAATGTTAGTCCTCATTTTCTTAAATTTAGTCCTCAGTTTCTTAAAAATGATTCAATAGTTTGATCAGACGGTATTAACGTCAACGTCACGTGCCAATTTCTGATTTTTTTGAATTTTTTGAATTGTTTTGAATTTTTAAATTTTTACACGTGTCACTTTACAGTTGTGTCACATGTCAAAATGATTCAATTTAATCCCTATATTTGTGTTTTAGTTTCAATTTAGTCCCACTTTTTGCAAAAATGAAGTAATATTGTCCCGACTTAAATTGACACTCAATTTACGTGTTTATTAAATATTTCTAGAAATATTTTAAATTAACTTTAAATTCTATACAAAACATTAAACTTTGGTTTTGTTTTGAACTTGAGATTTAATTCCTAAAATTATGTGTGACAAGTTATTTGATTTTTAATCTTCACTAAGTTTGTATAATATGATACACTTGATACCTTCATGTATGATGACAAAATTATTAATCGTTGAAATTAAGTTTAGGGTTTAACTTTGTTTAATAATAAAACTAAAAACAAAACTTGCTTAAAAATATTTAATAAAAATGTCAATTTTAGTAAGAATATCATCATAAAATTTATACAAAAACTAGATTGAATGTCAATTTAATAGGGACAATATTGCTTCATTTTTATAAAAATTGAGACTAAATTGAAACTAAAAACAAATATATGAACCAAATTGAATCATTGTAACATGTGGCACAATTGTGAAGTGAGGCGTGTAAAAAATTTAAAAATTAAAAAAATATTCAAAAAAAATCAAAAAATTCAAAACAAATTCAAAAAAAAATCAGAGATTGACATGTGAACTTTAACACCGTTTGGTCAAAATTAACGGCACAGACCAAATTGAATCATTTTTACAAAAATAAGGACCAAATTGAGATAACAAAAAATTGAAGGACCAATTTGGCATTACTTAACAAATATAAAGAGCAAAAGAGTAATTTAACCTTTTTTTATCATACTTTATAAATATTTGAATTAATTTTGTAGTGACTAATCCTAAAAATGAGTTTCATCATGACCAACAGAGTAACCCAACAATATCTCTTTTTGAGTAAAACTCACTCATTTACAACTCTATGGTCATACCTCCAATAACAAATAACTCCAGATAAATATAAAATAAATAAACAAAATTAGTACGTAACTAAATATAAATATAAATTAAATAAATAAAACTCATATATAATTATTAGTAAATATAAATTAAATAAATAAAATAATTACGTACAGAAAAATAAATATAAATATATCATTGCGTAACAAAATACAAATATAAATAAATAAATAAAATAATGAGGACACCTTAGTAAATATAAAAATAAAATAAATATTAATAGATAAATAAATAAATCTAAGTCTCTTTTTCTTACCTTAGTAACTATAGAGAAATAACTTTAACTTTTCAATTCTCTTTCATGTTCTTTTTCCATTTATTTGTCCCTGTTTATATCAACATTCATTCTTTATTCATGTTTCATTTTATTTTATTTTTTTACTTACTTTTTTACTATTTTAGCATTAAATATAGGTGTGGTCAAATGGATTAGTTTGATCCGCTTTGACCTGATCCCTCATCAATCCCTCTAAAATGGATTGAGCTGGTACATCATTTTTTTTCTTAATTTGTTTTTAATTTTTAATTTTTAAAATTTGTTTAATTACATTAAAAGAATAAATAAAATATTTTCTTAATTTTTAATTAATTTGTTAATATTTTTAATGAGATAAATTAAAATAATTATTATATTTTCATGTTAAATTATTCTATTATAACTAATAATTGGACTTTAAATGTAAGTGTTAATGATTTAAATTATAATATTATTATATATTTACATCTTTAAAAAATATATTATAGAAAATTTAATCTTTTAAATTATTTTATTTTAATTTTTAATTTAAAAAAATGAGTGAACATATCAGACCAGACTAACCAAAGAAAATTTCCAACCTGACCTATTTTAATTTTGACGGGTTGATGGAGCGGCCAATCGATTCAACCCATTTTATCATCCCTAATTTAATGTAAATATGTTTTTTATCTTTTAGCATAAATAAGGTTTATATGTACAACTATACATAGAGATAAGTAATTTATTTTCCTTTTAAACAAATCTATACAATTATAATATATATATATATAGTATAATAATAAATAAATATTTATTTGTAATACTTAACTATTTATATTATTTTATTTTCATAATAATAATACGATTGTTAACACTTAATTTTGTAACTAATTATATATATATATATATATATATATATATATATATATATATATATATATATATATATATATATATATATATAATCCAACTATGTTAATTAGGGTGAATACAATCATAATTAGGGATGGCAACGGGGCGGAGCGAGAACGAGTTTTACTATCCCATACCCATCTCCGTAAAAAAAATTCATCCCCATCCCCATATCCAAACCCAACGGGTATCAAACTTTTGTCCCATCCCATCCCCACCGGGTAACGGTATAATCTCGTACTCATACCCATACTCGTTTACTTACTACTTTAATATTAATTTTAACTAATTTTTATAAAATAATAAAAATTACGGTAATGGAAACATAATATTATCAAATATTCAATATTAGGAGTATGGTTGTTTCTTTGATATCAAATATTTTGAAATAAATTATAATTGTTTACATTTTAGATTAGAATACCAAATAAAATTTAATGAGAACACAAACATTTATTAAATTTGCAAACATTACCTAGTTGATAAACTTTAAAAATATTTTTTAAAAAAACTATAAAAGGAAAAAATATTTTTAAAAAAATATAAAAGGAAAAAATATTTAAATTAAAATATATTTTAAATGTTTGTTTACTTCAATTTTTTAAATTATAATGAATCTATATTTTATACACTAATAAAAGTTATAATACATCACTTGATCAAAATGATGCAAAGAACAAATAATAAACATAATAATAAAATTTTAACATAGATCTTGTATCTTTTGAACCACAATATATGTTGGATGGTGGTAAAAAAATATTCATGGGAATTACATTAAATTTTTATATTATAGTAAATAAAAATTATTTATACAATTATATTGAAAAAATTAAAGTATGATTGTAATGAGTTAAAAAATAAAAAATAATTAGATAAAATTTATCAAAATAGTATTCTACATGATGAAAATAAACAAAAAATAAAAATATTAAGAAATTATCAAATGTGTGTCTTATAAACAATTTGTAGACTATTGGAAGGAATCACACAAAAAGAAACAAATATATAATTAAGGGTATGATAAGATGAAAAATATCTTAGAGATATAAGAAAACTTTTCACATATCAACATATATACTCAATGGTTGATAAAGAAATGACGCAAAGAACAAATAATAAACATAATAAAATTTTATCATAGATATTGTATCTTTTAAACTCCAATATATGTTGGATGGTGATAAAAAAATATTCATGACAATTACATTAAATTTTTATATTGTAGTAAATAAAAATTATTTATACAATTATAGTGAAAAAATTAAAGTATGATTGTAATGAGTTAGAAAATAAAAAATAATTAGATAAAAATTATCGAAATAGTATTCTACATGATGAAAATAAACAAAAAAAAATATTAAAAAATTAACAAATATGTGTCTTATAAACAATTTGGAGACTATTGGAAAGAATTGCACAAAGAAAAAACAAATGTATAATTAAGGGTATGATAAGACGAAAAATATCTTAGAGATCTAAGAAAACTTTTCAAATATCAACATATATACTCAATGGTTGAGAAATAACAAAAATTGTTTTAGCGAAATAAAAGAGTTATTGAAATAAAATAAAAATTAATAATAATAAGTAAAGATTTTTTTTTATATTACCAAGTAAATAAAATGTTTATGCTATTAAACACTTAAATTAAGAGTATTAAACATTCTCATGTGAAAGGAAAATATACAATAAATAGAAATATTAAAAAATAATAGAAATATTCAAATGTTAGACATAATTTTTTTTTAATTGACATACATCATTTTAACATAATTACATAAAGATTATGATAAGATAAAAAATATATTGGATATGCGAATGAGTTTCATGACAAACCAAATATTTAGAAGAAATAAAAAATAAAAAGAATATATAGGGTTACTTAATTAATTGTGAATATTTTAATAATTTAAACGATGATGGAAATATGGCGGGGACGGGTATTATGGCGGGGATATATTCATCCTCATCCCCATCCCCATACCCAATTGAAAAAATCGGGGATTTCCCATACCCATACCCATACCCATACCCAGTCAATGCGGGGATTTCCCGTCAAAACGGGGACGGATTCGGGCAATACCCACAGGGACGGGTTTATTTGCCATCTCTAAACATAACACAATAGCAGTTTAAATTCTAACAAAAGGACTAAAGGTGCTTCTTATTTAACTAATATTATCTAGTCTTCAAAGTTTTGTCTCAAATTCAGAGTTACTAGTCCCGTCTGCACCTACTACTACTCACATATAATCATATGATTATCGCATGGAAAAGAAAAAAAAACACACCAACAAAAAATACTAGGGTAAGCTAATGGATTTAAAGAAAAATAAGGAAAAGATAATTTATAAATGAAGAAGGGATGTAAAATTTATAAGTCTGCATTCATGAAATCAATAATTCTTCCTCATTTCTCCATTTATCTACTTCTGAATTACTCATTCAATGACCATTCTCTTTACAGTCCAACATAAAAGCTCACAAAATTCGCAATCATTCAACATGGACTATCCAACGTCAAACCACACTACTCTATCCAAACATCTCAGTTAAAAAAACTTAGTCCCAAACAATTCACAATCATCGAATCATATACTAGGTACCAGTCCACATGACTCAACCCAATGGATCAAACAACTATTAGTCCAATGCTCAAACAACAAAAAATAATTCTAGACTTTGCTTCTGAAAGACTAATTTGTTGAATGGACTCATGAAATTTTGCATCTGTCATGTTTGCTACCAAATCCTTTAATTAATTAATCTTACACCACTTAGGACCAATATCCCCAAACCAAGCCATGACAGGGTTAACTCCAGCTTCCTAAGCAATGGCGGAACTTGAACAAAAATTTTAGGGGGGACAAATTATATTTGTTATATGTAAATTATTTTTCCTAGTTAAAAAAAAATAATTTCCTTACATCATTTTCTATGTTCAAAACAATAATATATGACAATAATATCTATCCAAAAAATATGACAATAATATATATGAAAGAGTAGCATAAAGTTTATCATTAATAATAATATATTAAAAAACGAAAGCAAAAGTTACCTTCCCGGCATTACGTTCTAAATCATTTTCAAATTCATTATATATAACTTTAGGAACCTTAGAGAGTTGTTTTTCATTTTCTTCAATTTTTGGATTTTCATAAAGTTTCTCAAGTTTATATGACATAGATGCACTTTTTTCATCTTCATCACAAGCCTTCCACTTGAAAAAAAGAATCAATTATTTTACTCTTTACCATAATTTTTCTAATATAAATTTGTCATCTCTCCCCTATTTAGAAAAATATTAAATTATGAATATCCCAAATTAAATCTTAAAACTAAGACTCAATATTCTTAGAAAACTAATAACTTCTAGATGATTTACCTTCCCTTACTTGGAGATTCTTAATCTTGTTCTTCCCTTACACAACTTCAAAGCCTAAAATAGCTCTATCTACACAAAGAAGAGTTTGATCAACAATTAGAGCATGATTTTATGATCTCTAACAGATAGAGATATTCCTAGAGCGTAGAAAAGTCACATACAAGAAGAAAACATATTGCTTCAAAAAAACGGGTAAAAAAGGAACTTACTCAAAAGAAGAAATTATTCAATCCAAAATATTCCTTAACTCCTTAATTTTTTCCTTGTGCAATTTGATTTTGAAAATAATAAACAATTGATGATGAGAATTGAGATGGAAATAAAAAAAGAGAAAGAGATGGAAATACAAAAAAGAAAAGAAAAACCAAATAAAGAAGTAAAAGAAATTATAATAAAAAGGGAAAATATGATTTTTAAATTTAGAAAAGGTTTTTTTTAAAACTAAATTAATATAAATAAATATATTTTTTAAAAATAGATAGAAAATAAATAAAAAACGTTGGGGTCAACATTATGTTCCGCCTCTGTTCCTAAGTATGATCCTCTATGTGGAGCCTCCTTCAACTTACACCACCTAGATGTCATACTCTATGTGAGTTAAACACTAGTTGAGTCAGGATAATTTAATACACTTGACACACTAAACAATAGTATTTTCCCTTGAAAATAGCCATTGGGACTCAAACTTCACATCAAACCAAAAAAAGTTCACTCAATCTCAAAACAATACCTCCTTTTGTATTGCTATTATAAATTATCCAAATTGAGGAACGAGGGTTCGAGTGAGAATATAGCTTGAAAGAAAAAGTACAAAGGAGGTGCAGCGGGAAGTGCAGCCCCTCGTTGCACCCCACACCCCACCTTTTCACATTTCTATTCCTTGTCTTTATTTTAAAAAAATGATAAACATATTTTATTATATCCATATTTTATTCTTTTATTATGATTTTCTCTTTCTTATTTATTGGACACACCATACTTAGGGATGTCAAAAGGATTCGTACCAGCGGGTATCCGCGGATAAAACCCGTAACGGGTAGGAAATGGATATTGTAAATGGATACTCACGGGTAACGGGTATGTGTATTTTTAATATCCGCATGTTAACGAGGTGGGTACGGGTGTGGGGACGAAAAAATTTCCATTTATTTATTTATTATTAATATTGCCTACAATATACTTATAAAATTTAAATGCAAAAATATACTTAAAATATTCACACACACACACACACATATATATATATATATGTGTGTGTGTGTGTGTGTGTGTGTGCGTGCGTATATTTACAATACTGTATGCATCTTACATTTACACCATTTAGTACATCTTATATTTCCTACACTAGAAGAGGAAGAATTGTTATTTATTTACAGTTTCCCCCTCATATACTGGTTTTTAAACAGGTGGAGGGAAAAGGTTATGGATAGGATTCACTTGGACTGTTGGGGGTAAATAGAAGGTCACTCCGATTTGTCCTTCGATGACAATCGGCGCATTTGGAGCAGAGAGAAAAGTAATAATAGAGTTTCTCGTTTCCTGAAATGTTACAGAATTATTTACTGCATTGGTTTGTCATGCATTCCCTGGGAAAACAACCCCAATGTCTGCAAAGAAGGGACCAGGCATGTTTGGAGCAGCCATCTATGATGATGTTATAAAATTTTGTTTTTCACACACAATCGTAAAATGGGGAAGTGAGACAAATATCACATAAAAAAAATACAGCATATCATACTAAAATAAAATGAAATGAAAATTCTCCTAAATCCATAAAACTAGATTTTTATTATACTTTTATAAAGATATTGATTAATTTTGTAGTGACTAGTCAGAATAAATGAGCTCATGACCAACAAAGTAACTCAAGAACATCTCATCTTGAGTAATACTAACTCGTTTAAATCCCCAAGGTCATACCTCCAACTACAATAATCAAATCTTTATTTATCATAAATTTTATTTCAATATTGAACCATATAATTATATAAATAAATAAATAGATAGGATCAATGGATAATTAAAATAAATATAAATAAATAAAAAGGACCAGTATGTAACTGGAGATAAATATAAATAAGTAAATGAAAGTAAATATAAATTGAGTAAATAGGACCAGTGCATAACTAGGGATGAATATCAATAAATAAATAAGAACGAGAACTAAATATAAATTAGAATGAGGTTAGGGGCACCTCACTTATAGAGATAAAAAAATAATTATGAACAAATAAAAACATAAAATGATAGATGTCTCCTCCCCTTACCTTAGTTACTATGGAAAACACACCAAGGTTGTCTCGAGACTCTGGTGATAAAAATTTTTTTTCGTTGTTGTAACCTCTCTCTCTTTCAATGGATCCACACAAAAGCTTCTCTTTGTTTTTTTTTCATCTTCTCTTTTGCTCTCTATTTCTCTTACCCCACCCCTATTTATACTCTATTAGGTAATCATTACTTCTAGTTTGATTCTTAATTAACTTAGTTCCTATACTATTTTGATTCCATTAGTTCTCAACATTCAGTCCTAGATTTTTTTCACAGTGAATGGATAAAAGATAAAGACGAATCTGCTAACATTAAATGCTTCTGATTACTTCCATTTATATATATATATATATATATATATATATATATATATATATATATATATTCTTTTCTTTTAATTTTTATTATATATGATAATAACGTTCTCATTCATTTGTTATTCAATCCACATTCATTTGTTATTCAATCCACTGTCACTTTGTTTTCCAAGATTTTGCATTTGATTGTAACCCGCTTTCCATTTATTCATTTTGCATTTATTCAAACTTTTGCATATAAATTCATATATCGATTATTATTAAACCTATCAGTACAATTTATTTTGTAAATTTACAGCTAGCAGATATTATAAGTACTATCAACACATTTTTTTTATGCATAAAATGTTTTGTCAATGAAGATCTTAAATATGGTTTGTTTAAAATATATTGACTTGATCACAAAATAATAATAATAATTTTTTAATAGTGTATATAATATGATTATTGGGATTTTATTTTGTAATGTTAGAAATAATAAAGATAAATAGTATAACTATAATATATGAAAAGTAATCTATCATTAACTTTTAGGTGTTATCATACTAAAAAATATTGTGGTATAAATTTTATTTTATTTTATTTATAGATGTTACATTTTCTCCCCCAGATACAGAAATTTCGCCTTCGATTTTTTTTTACTAAAATAATTGAGGATAAATATCTTTTATTTTTTCTTCTAATTCCCATGTAATATCCCCATTAGCTTCATTCCACATGACCTTTACCAGAGGGATTTGTTTGCCTCTCAGTTCCTTGACCTTCTTGTCCAAAATCTGTACGAGCATTACATCAAATGTAAGGTTATTCTTTAATTGTACTGTATCAGGTTTTATCACATAAGTTGGGTCAAAAATATTTTTTCTTAATTGAGACAAATGGAAAACATTATGAAGGTTGGAAAGGAACGGAGGTAAACAAATTTGATAAGCAACAGGACCTATTTTTTTAAGAATCTGGTAAGGACCAATGAACCGGGGAGTGAGTTTCTTTGATTTCATCACTCTACCAATTCTAGTGGTTGGTGTTAGTTACAAGAATACATGATCACCTTCTTGAAATTCAAGAGGTCGTCTTTTCTTGTCAGCATAATTTTTTTGCCTACTTTGAGTTGTTCTCAATATTTCCCTAATCATTTTGATTTTCTTGGTTGTATGTTGAATCATTTCAGGACCTAATACTGAATTTTCACCGGTCTCAAACCAACACAAAGGTGTTATACATTTCCTTCCATATAATGCCTCATAGGGTGCCATACCTATGCTGGAATGGAAACTATTGTTATAGGTGAACTCAATCAAAGGCATACATCGATCCCAATTATCAGAATTTTCTAACACACAAGCTCTTAGCATCCAAAGATTGAATGGTTCTTTCAGACTGTCCATCAGTTTGGGGATGATAAGTTGAGCTAAGGTGAAGCTTGGTACCTAAGGCTTGATGTAAACTTCCCCAAAATTTTGAAGTAAATCTAGGGTCCCTATTAGATATAATACTTATTGGAACTCCATGTAACCTAACAATTTCTTTTATGTACAATTCAGTCAATTTTTCCAATGAATACCTAATGTTAATGGGTAAGAAATGAGCAGACTTTGTTAACCTATCCATGATAACCCATATGGAATCAAATTTTTGAATGGTTTGTGGGAGGCCAACTACAAAATCCATTGCTATACTATCCCATTTGCATTCAGGTATATCTAAGGATTGTAGCATTCCTGCTGGCTTTTGGTGTTCTATTTTAGCTTTTTGACAAACTAGACATTTTGCTACATATTGTGTCACTTCCTTTTTCATTTTGGGCCACCAAAACATTTTCTTGAGATCTTGATACATTTTTGTTGTGCTCGGGTGTGTGCTTAATTTGCTTTTATGTGCTTCTTCTAGAATCATTTCCTTAATTTCCTCATTATTGGGTACACACATCCTGTCCTTAAATCTCAAAGTTCCGATTTTATCTATGCCAAAATTCTCCCCACCACTTTGACCTATCAATTTCTTTTTCTTATTAATGAACTCATCAATTTCTTGTGTCTCATGGATTTGCTTTTGTAAATTGTTAGTGATCTGAATGGAGTTTAATTGCATTTTATCATGGCTTAGGGTGACCAAAAAGTTCATGTCTCTAAATTTTTCTAACAGATTCATTTCATGAATCATTAGTGAAGAGACATGTAAATATTTTTCTACTTAAAGCATATGCCACTACATTTGCCTTTCCTGGATGGTAATGTAATTCAAAATCATAGTCTTTTAGAATTGTCTCATATTTAATTCCTTTTGGTCAAACAAGTATTTGAGACTCTTATGATCACTAAAATCTTCGAACTTACCACCATAAACATAATGTCTCCATATCTTAAGTGCAAAAACAATGGCAGCTAGTTCTAGATCATGGGTTGGGTAATTTTTCTCATGTGTTCTTGGTACCTAGAACTATATGCCACTACCTTTCTATCTTGCATAAGAACACAACCTAATCCCATTTTGGAAGCATCACAAAATATAACAAAGTGCCCAGTAGGATCAGGTAATGCTAAAACAGATGAAATGGTTAATCTTTTCTTGAGTTCTTGAAAACTATTCTCACATTTTTCTGTCCACATAAAAGCTTGGCCCTTTTTGGTGAGTTGGGGTAAAGGCATAACTATTTTAGAAAATCCCTCAATGAATCTTCTATAATATCCTGCCAAACTGAGAAAACTGTGAATCTCAGTCATTGTTTTTGGTGGCTCCCATTGTAGAACTGTTTTTACTTTGGTCGGATCCACTGACACTCCCTTATTGGAAATCACATGTCCTAAGAATTTTACTTTCTCTAACCAGAATTCACACTTAGACAATTTAGCATACAATTTCTTTTCTCTCAAGATTTGCAAGACAATCCGAAGGTGTTCCTCATGTTCCTCAAGAGTCTTAGAATAAATAAGAATGTCATCTATAAAAACAATCACAGATTGATCTAAAAATGGATGGAAGATCCTATTCATGTAATCCATGAATATTGCAAGAGCATTGGTCACACCAAAAGGCATCACTTGATATTCATAATGGTCGTACCTAGTTCTGCTAACATTAAATGCTTCTGATTACTTTTATATATATATATATATATATATATATATATATATATATATATATATATATATATATATATATATATATATATATATATACATATTCTTTTCTTTTAATTTTTATTAGATATGATAATAACATTTTCATTCATTTGTTATTCAATCCACTATCACTTTGTTTTCCAAGATTTTGCATTTGATTTGTAACCCACTTTTCATTTATTCATTTTGCATTTATTCAAATTTTTGCATATAAATTCATATATCGATTATTATTAAACGTATATTCATAATTTATTTTGTTATTAGTTTCAATAATATATATATATATATATAATTTATAGAATATTTAACTATCATATAATTTGTTGGTAAAGAACTATTACCTATCAGTACAATTTATTTTGTAAATTTACAGCTAGCAGATATTATAAGTACTATTGACACTTTTTTTTATGCATAAAATGTTTTGTCAATGAAGATCTTTAATATGGTTTGTTTAAAATATTTTGACTTGATCACAAAATAATAATAATAATAATTTTTCAATAGTGTATATAATATGATTATTGGGATTTTATTTTGTAATGTTAGAAATAATGAAGATAAATAGTATAACTATAATATATGAAAAGTAGTCTATCATTAACTTTTAGGTGGTATCATACTAAAAAATATTGTGGTATAAATTTTATTTTATTTTATTTATGGATGTTACAACGGGTATCATAGTATCCGTACCTGTGGATACCCGTACCCGTTATGCTCTAATTTAAATTAAAAAAAAACATGATTAAAATATTAACATATTGATTTTGAATGAGTTATTTTTTATCAATTAGTTTTAAAAAAAAATAATTTCTTTGTAAACTATCATTCAACACTATTTAAATGGATTATTTAAACTTTGTTTAAAATTTATGAATGTTATGTATTATATTTTATTTGAATTTACGATTAAAACATGTTGTTAAATATTTTTTAATTTTTGTAAATACCCGTGAGTACCCGTAGATATCCGTAAATATTAAAATATTTATTCAGCGGGTAGGGTACATGAAAGCTACTACGTGTACCTTACCCACCTTGTTGACATCCGTAATTATAGTGACTCAATCAATTATAACATGCCAATCTAGAACAGATTTTACAAAGGTAATTTCTTCATCAATCATCCTCATTCATTAGAATTCATATGTCATTAGTACTATTATAAATTAAAACTAACTTCTCTTACCTTAGTTAAACTGTCATCTTTTTCACAAGTGCTCCTTACACCTTTATCTCTCAAGAATGATGACCTCACTACAATACTAAAATTCCAAATTAGAATTTAAGCACATCATCACATCATAGACCAAGAGAGATTCACTAAGCATAGTAGAGCACATGCATTGAAAAATTCCTTACATGCAACTCAAAAAGCTAGAACAACCTTAAAAAAATAAAAAAAGTGAACTTACTTTCTTCACTAGGAGCAATACTACCATTTTAGATCTTCAGAAAAAAAAAATTAAGGATTGGGCTAGAAGTCTAGAGAGAAGGTAGAGGAGAGTTAAGAAAAGAAGTTGAGAGATCATGATTTTATAAAATTAACATCAATTAATAAAAAAACTTATTTATAATTTTAATCTTTTATTATTAAAATATGATAATGTCATCTTTTATAAACCACTACCATTACCATTGGTGAATGTGTAGAGATCTTCACTATGAACAATCCTACCATTTTAGATCTTAAAAAAAATGAAGGATTAGGCTAGAAGTCTACACAGAAGATAGAGGAGAGTTAAGAAAGAAAGTTGAGAGATGATGATTTTATAAAATGAACATCAATTAATAAAAAACCTATTTATAATTTTAACATTTTATTATTAAAATATTATAATTTCATCTTTTAAAAACAACCATCATTCTTAGACCATTAGTTAGGTTCTCACAAAGTACATTTGTAATTAAACTAATCAAAATATAATTAAAAAACTTAAAAATTCATTTCGAAATAGTGGTAAAAGAAGTTCTAAAATAACTATCAACGAAATATATAAAATAAATATCATTTACATAATTAAAAAAAGCCATTATAGAAGAAAAAATATATATTCCTGAATTTGTAATATGAAATTACATGTTCATTATTCTAAATATATCAAAATATAGATGGGCGAAGTTGGAATTTTAAAAGATATAGATGTACAGTTGGAAAAGGTTGAAGTACAGAACAAAAGCCTTTAAATATGGACTGACTCGATGTGATCAAGTTTTTCCAAACACTATTTTTTTACCCTTTTTAGTTTGTTGGTATCTAAGATTCACTATTTTTTTAATTTATATTAATTAAATAAAAATATCAAAGAAGAAATTAATCAATTTATCTATCTTTTTTAGTTATCAATTTTGCAATTTGATGCTGTTGAAGTGGGCTCTTCCAACTAAATTAATCTTCACAACTATATTCTTATTAATTTAATCTCTAATCTTTATTTACAAATATATTAAGTATATAAATATTCGTATTTGAATAATATATTCATAATAAATTAAATTATATAAAATTTAATATATTATCATAGTTTGTTGGTTGATTCGTTGAATTTGCATTATATAAAAATTTACTAAAAATATAATTTAGACAGCTTTATCGTGAGTAAATATCATATATATATATATATATATATATGTATGTATATATATATTATATATATACATACATATATATATATATATAATAGATGATATTATATATATTATGAAAAGTTCAATCATGCCACCTAAACCACTCCTTAGGTTTATAATAATTAGAGTCCTAACAAACCCCACCCATATATAGATATAGCGGAGACGTGGCAATTCTGTGACACCCGATCTCAACTTAAATTTATTGACCAGTTTAAATTATTCAAGTTTTTAAACAATTTTTAATAATTATTCTCGTAAATATTACTATAAATCTCACTATAATTCATTAAAATTGGGAAGCTTTTTCAGTAAACATTTTAAAAATTCTCAGGTGTATGGGACATGTATAGTAAATTGTTAGAAAAAGTTATTTCTTTATCAATCCAAAGATGGCTACACTTGCTATACACATCTCATTCTTTTAACCACTTACAAATTTCATTAATTCATTTCGAAAAAAAATAATTAATTAGTTAATTTCAACAATAGTTATAAAAAATTTGCATCTCGTTATCCTTCTTTATTTTTCGTAATTTAACTATTAAATTTTAAAAAAATACAAATAAAGGTCACTACAATATATATTTCATTGGAATCCAAGTTTCCAAAAAATATATGTATACAAAAATTTAGAAAATAAATGTACATATATACACTTTGCATTTTTTTTTCACTACAGTCTACATTATCAAATGATATAGTATAAAATACGATCATAATGATTATATTACATCGTATATAGAAGAATTTTTAAACATTCACATTACATCATATACATATAAAACAAGTCATACATATATTAATCAAATCACATTCTTAACATAACTTATACATAACAAATTACATCTTTCAAAAAAATTATATTAAATAAATTTTACTGAGGATTAATATTTGACTAATCAAATGTAACATCCTATTTTAGAGCTTAAAACAAATAAAATAGAACGTTTCATCATTATATTCAAAATAAGTACTTCAGCGTATAAAATATATTAATACAGTCTTACAAAAAATAGGACTACAAAGATATATCATTTATACAATCAAACTAAACCAAAAAACTCTATACAAAAACTAAAACATAACAATCAATAATTGCAAGGGTAAGCTAACCGAAAAGAAGTACACATATTTATATTCACAACATACTACACCATTTTATTATCACAATAGATATATTTACGATCATCAGACTAAATCCTACACATATTCCTATACTCTTCTAGACTCAATTATTCGGATACATGTCTTTGACATAGGAGATCACTAGAGGCGTGCACTTGTAATAGTATTTATGCTTTGCAGAGCCATAAACATAAACAAAGGGGTTATCACCCTACTACTCACAAGGTACCTTTCGCGCAAAGGACCAAAAATATCTAGTGACTAGAACCTCCTACCACTCTCACCACATAAATCATTCTACTCTATTTGAGTGTGAATGGTTATTAGAGTATCAGGATACCTCCTTACCGCCTTCCCTATGTCAATGCATACACTAATAATATTGTCACCAAGAATTTCCCTTAAAACTTTTTTAACATTA
This sequence comes from Vigna unguiculata, assembly GCF_037176805.1. Lineage (NCBI taxonomy): Eukaryota > Viridiplantae > Streptophyta > Magnoliopsida > Fabales > Fabaceae > Vigna > Vigna unguiculata. The sequence goes on from NC_140795.1 coordinate 9,304,664, forward strand.
TAACTTCACATGCTCGCACATCATTCCATACCAATCATCGTCTTACATACTCTCAACAACATTTTCACTTCAAATTACAATAATCAAAACCATAAAATATGCTTAGCACAAATTACAGATCATTAAAAAAAGCTAAACAGGAAAACATGCAAAATAAGGCATTTGGCGTTCAACACCATTTGCCTCGCAAAAAATGGCGCTCAGTGCCAGCATGCCACTGCTCATCGCCCTAGAGCCAAAATGCTCATAGACCTGCAATGGTCACTACTGCTCAACACCTATCAATTCACATTTTGTGGCGCTTAATGATGAAAACTATCGCTCAACGCCATACCAGATCGCAACACTTTCAATTTTGGGTTTTTGAGCAATCTGGACATGTTTCATAGTTCAAATTAGTACTTCTACTTTAGGTAATGGTCGACAACAGTTTTTAAATCGTAGTAAATGGTACCAATTTGATCAACGACTCAGATTCCACTTTCCTCAATTACCACCAAATCAAACAAGTAAATAGATCCAAATGATCAAGCATAAATTCAACATACCACAAACGTAGACACCAATATATTTACCATAACTTAATCATCATATATAGATAAACCACAAACATGCAATATCAAACTCACCCATTCTAAAAACAAAAATGCTTCTAACTTCACAAGATGTTCTATCTACACATATAAACATCACAAGAATGATCAAGACATATCGTTATGATTACTGATTAGTATACACCCATACAAAAGACTAAAAAGACATGCAAGCAAAAAAAACCTCACATGCAACTGAAAATAGAAGAATAAGAAAAAGGGGTTGAAACTTAAATTATGCGTACAGAGAAACTGATCGGTCCAAAATTGAAGAGCTCGCTATGATGATCACTCCTATGGTCTCACATCTTCAATCAGGCAAACTAAGAACAAGAATTCTAAGAGAGAAGTCAAAGAACTTTAGAAAAGTGGTTTCTAGAGAAATAATGTGTTTTAAAATCATGAAACCTACTTATTAACAAAAATATTTATACTAAAACCTTTTAATATTAAAATAATCAAGTTTCACTGTATTTAAACCATTATCACTTCTAAAATATCATTTTCTAGGGTTTTACATCAAAAGTATAATACAAAGTATTTCATTTATATACTTTTGTAATAACTTGATGCACAAACTGTCTTTACGTTCTCACTAAAGTCTTAATTTATATAATTAAATTATTAACAAAAAGTAAATATATGAAATTACTTTCTTTAATGAGTTTTGTTCTTAATGCTACAACTCTTGGGACAACAATATTATCCTAAGTATCCTTACTACACACCTATAAAAGGACAACATGTCTATGAGGTTGATCACTTTTGCATGGACCTATTTAATTATTTAAGAGTTGAAGTGGTATAATTGAGATGAAACATGAATATTTTACGTTTAAGTTAAAGCTTACATTACGAGAAAAACGTAAAGAAATGTCCTAGTAAAACCCTCACAAATAGCAAAATATGGACGCTTATGTGTCAACCTAGTGTGGGGAAGGGGCCCTTCCTTAAAGCATGGTGACTAATTCATTTTAGTGAGGGCTAACACATCCATCTCACAAAACTTACAATCAAACCCATGCTTCATTCGTTGGAATCCATTTTATTTTAAAAATTATATATTAGTAGTAGTGAGGGCTAAGCCCTCGCTAAGGTTTTATCTTTTAAAATATATTGTTATTTTGCGTGGGTTAAGCCCTTGCTAAAAATTTATTTTTAAGAAATTATTATTAGTTGTGCGGGTTAAGCCCTCACTTGATATTTAGTTTTTAATATTAATACTAAGATCATTTTAACTCGATTGTTCTACATATTTTACTTTTATAAAAAAGTACTTTTACTAGCATAGGTTAGACCCTCACTTAACAATTAAATAATTTAATTTTTAATATATGATTCAAGTTATATTTCTTCTTGGTTTTTCTTTTCCCGACACGGTACCAGAGGGGTACTTTCATCTTTTCTAATCAACTATTATAAATTATAGGATAATATATCAACATAGAACTTAACCCATGAGACAACATACATCAAACACCATAAAGAACACTAAAAAGACTTGTGTAATTACAAATTACTTGAATAAAAAATAGGTTTGCTATTGGTGTATCATCGCAATATAGGCTTAAAATTTTAACATGAATATTTGACGATACAAAACAACTACATCAGATCATAATGATCCCATCAAGTGGTTACTATATTTGCATTCCTCTTTTTATTGCATTGCATACTAATTCAATATCAGCTACCATTTCTTTTCAATACAGTAGTAACCGGTAAAAAAAATTGTAGACACGTACATAATATGATTACCAACACTAATGTCTCTATTTCAAGTTTGTAAGTTGGTTTGTAAAATAATCATGTTAATGGTTAACAACATGAAGAACAAAAGTACCCATATGGAAGGTAAAGCCCATTTGTAGCTCTTGACAACTACATTTCATCACTTTGCTTCCACCCACATTGGTCAATAACCATAACACAAACCCCTTTTATCAATAACAACCATAACACAAACCTTAAACATTAACACTTTCCAATCCATTGGTTTAAAACAAAACTCACCTTAGGGTGTGTACACAAGCTTTCGCCTCCACCAATGACCCTTACCATCAACTCCAAACCACTCTTTTCTGCATCCACAAAATGATGAACTTTATCCCAAAAGAAAAATAGGTTTCTAAATTGCTACTATTATAGTAGAAATGCTCACCTTATTTGTGCATTTAAAGCTTATTTTGACTGCACTAGGTGACCTCAAACCTTATAGACAACAACTGGCAAGGAGGATGGAAGGAAGACAAGCTCGAAAAATGAAAGTTGGAGGATAGGAAGATTGAGAGTGAAAATGGAAGGACATAAAAATGAAGGCTAAAAAGATGAAAGCGGGAGTTTAAAAATTTTACTGAAAATGAAAGACGGAAAGTGAAAATAGGTAACTTTAATCTTGTATTAATTTTGACTTTTAATTAAAACTTTCTAGTAAAATGCAAGTGTCGATTAATGTGTCTATTCATACTTTTTTATTTTTACTAATTCTAACGTCAGTTAAAACGACACTACACTTTACTATTTAGTACTTTTCAAAATTTATATAAAATTTAATTTTTTCCAATCGTTAGTCACTTAGATTGAAGCTCTCTGGGTTTGTTTTTTTAAATTCTTATCATTGTAGAGTGGGCTAAGCCAACTCTAATTGCACCTCAATAATTTTTCTCAATAAAATTTTTAGTTAAGCGTTAGTTTATTCAACAATATTATAATATTATTTAATAACTAGTATTTATATTTTTTAAATATTGATATAACTTACTTTTTTTTATTTTATTTTGGAGATTGGTAAAGTGAGTTAGAACCAGTTTAACCAACTTTAAAGTATATAATTATTTAATGTTTGATTAGAGTTGGTCTGGTTGTGTCCCATTTTAAACCCTGCTTTTTTGTGGTAGCTTATCGAGGGCATTCTTGTAGTGTTATAAATAGGAAAAGATAACTATTAAAACTTCATTTCAATAAAATCATTGTCTCTCTAAAGCATTTTCTTTCTACCTTCTATACATTCTCTCTAGATTTTTAAAAGATTTGTTCATCCTTTTATAGTTCAGAATCCACCTTAAGAATCTTGATGGATAACAGAGCAAGTCTATCTTATCATAATTTATTTTAGATCAATGTATAGAAGGAGTCTTTCATGTGGTCCTTCTATGGTAAAGAAAAATCTTTATTAGTTCATAATCATCAAGGTATGTCTAGATTATTGTTCAAAATCTATTTTATATAAGTTTAACTTAGGGAATTTTGAAATGTTAATGGAAAACTAAAATGGTCTAAAAATTGAGAGTAAAATGCATTAAAACTAAGCAAAAGAAAAGCAAAGGCTTAAATGCAGAAATTTAGATTGTGAAAAAATCTAGATTATGCAGAAAATGTAACTGTGGCAGTAAAGAAAAATTGTAACGTCCTGAAACTAAAGTGCAATAGAGTGAAAACAAAACATAACATTAAAACAATGAATGAAAATATGTGACAAATGTAAAATGACTTTAGTTGGTGAGTTGTTTAGAAATTATTACGGTGTTGAGTATAAGGAAACAGGGAAACAAAACTATTTTCAAGGACAAAAGGCCTAATGTAGATGAGATGTTCAGTAAGACTCAACTGAAAGCTTGGGTTTGGCTAAAACATAAAAAATTTAAAAGTAACAGTATCATACTCAAATGGGTGCTTATGTCCACTTTAGAGTTTCAAAATAAATGATGTGATAGAGAAATCGAGATTGTGGAAGAGTATGCTTATGGGCGTAGGAAAGAGTATCCATAATGTGGAGGATAAGATGAAAATGATCAAAGTATAAAAGCAACCATAATATGGGAGAAAATCTGCTTAGTAAGTCTGCAATCAATTGGAGTATAGATACTAAGAATGAGATTATTGTGAGTATTGAAATGGGTAATTAGCCAAGAAGGGAGTTGAATTAACTTATTAAAAACTTTGATTACTTTTGGAAACTTAAAACACTTTTAAATTGAATCAAATCAACACGAGATAAGAATGCAACTGCTACTGGACTGCACACTTTCAATCGATTAAAAACATGGACAACAAGTTGATTTCATTAAACAGTTAACAATACAATGTAAATCAACATATCAAAAATATTAAAATAGTTGATTGACATACTAGGAATTCTGCAGCATTTCAAATTTATAGTTTAAACCAAAAACAACATGAAAGACTTATCAAGATTGATTCAAATAAGCAATGCAGATATGAACCAGGCCTTAGGTTGTGCCAAAACACAAAAGAACTGTAAAAAAATTGCGCAATTCAAATTTCTTGAAACTTTAAAGTACAAATCAAGAGAGAATGAATAGAGAGAAGAAGAAGGACACAAAGTTTTTTATACTAGTTCACTCAAATATGAGCTACATCCAGTTTGTCAACGCAACCCGAGCCTAACTTGCACTATTTCAAAAAGATTTAAACAATCCACAAGATTACACTTTCAAAATAAGCAAAAATACAAACCAAAAATCTTGAATCCCACAAGAATCCCAACAAGCATAACAAGATCACAGTTGCAGACCTGGAAAACCACTAAGTAACACCTAGAAACTTGAGAAAGATCAAATGATCCCTTGCCAACCAAACCTCTTTCTCCAAGTTTCTAAAACAAGCAAAATTGCTCCAAGAAATATCAAAGATCAAAGATCAATCACCAATGGTTGCACTTTTGTATGATTCAGATATATATATATATATATATATATATATATATATATATATATATATATATATATATATATATATATATATATATATATATATCGAGAGAGAGAGAGAGAGAGAGAGAGTTTTTCCCATAATTTAGAGTGATTTTGTGCTCAAAATGGCAAGTCTTTTGTCTCTCTCTAAAAAAATAGAACTTACAATCAATCTATTAGCATATTCAACAAGTTGATTTTTCCATTCAATCTATTGATTTCACTTAACTTAAGTTAAATCAGCTGATTAAAAAATAATTCAACTAATTGAATATGTAACACATAAAGCTACTACAGTAAACCATTTAACCTCTTAAAAACCAATTCAATAGGTTAAAAGACACCAACCAAACCCTAGACATCTATGCAATGCGAAATGGTCTACACTATGAGCATCAATCTTCAAGTTTTGTGTTCTTCATGTGAAACTCAAATTTAGCACACACTCCAAGTTTGATCAACACGTGAATCTTCAAGTCTTCAAATCTTCATCAATTTACCATAGCTTCATCACGTCCCAATGCAATGACTTCATGTATCTTCATCAAATCTTTAAGCATCAAATCATCAAACCATTTGTGCTAACAATTATGGCAATTAGATGATACAGATGTAGGCTAATTACCCAATTGAAGATAAAAAATGCACAAAGTGGGGTATTTTTTGTGTTGCAATAATGTATTTTGTGTGCATGTGTAAATTTTGAAGGATCATGTGACGTCCCTTCCCAAATAACTAATAATCTTATTTTTCTTTAATTATTATTTAAGAGATAACTATATTATACTAAAAATATAAACTTAAAGAGAAGTTCATGCGTATGTCCTTCATTGTCTAACATAATTAATGTAATCGTTATTATTTTATCATAAAACATAGGTGTAGCATTAAGAACATAATTAGATATATGCCTATATATTACAATGTTACACCAAACAATTTATAACAATCTTATATATTTTACAATATTTTCCACGTCCTATGTTTTACATCTTAGATTTTTCTAATACTAGGAGGAGAAGGTATTTTATTTATTTGCCATCCCTTCTTTATCTAACAACACTTTTACAAATCCTCAAGCATAGTTGGCGACATTTTACAAGAGACCATTATTGGTCATTCTAAAAAGAGTAGGGCATCTTAGATAGTCATAAGTGTTGAGAAACATGTCCCTTGAAAGGTTACAAAATTATTAACAACATTAGACTGCCAGCTCGTTCATGGAAAAGCAGCAATAATTCATGTTGTAAAAGAGTTTAGAACATTTGGTGCTTCCATCTTTATTGTGAGATTTTCAAATTTTATTTTTCATACACAAACAACAAAGCAAGGAAATGAGATGAATATCATGTAAAATTACAAGATATCTAAATAAAATAAAATAAAAATAAAAACTCTTTCAAATCCATGAACTTGATTTTTATCATACTTTATAAAGACTTGAATTAATTTTTTAGTGACTAGTTAGGATAAATGAGTTCCATCATGGCCAACAAGGTAATCCAAGAACATTTCATCTTGAGTAAAACTTACTCATTTAAATCCTCAAAGTCACACCTGCAACTACAATAATGAAATCTTTATTGATCATAAGTTTTATCGTTTTACAATAATTATTATTACATTTATTTGTTATAAATAATTAATGTTTAACACAAAATCATATAATTGTTAAATAAATAAATAGGACAAGTAACAGGAGATAAATATAAATAAATAAGCAAGATCAATACGTAACTAGGCGTAAATATAAATTAAATAAATAAGAACTGAAAATAAATTGTAAATTAAATAAATGGACCAATACATAACTAGAGGTAAATATAAATTAGAATGAGATTAGGGACACCTCACTTAATATAAATATATAAATAAAAATAATTATGAACTAATAATAAATAATAAAATAAAAAGATAAAATAATAGATGTCTCATTCTCTTAACTTCGTTACTCTGGAAGATATATCGAAATTATATTGAAAGCTTCAACATACTCTACTTTTTTTTCTCTATTTCACATTCGTTACACTTACCGCCTATCTTTATTTACTTTTTGCTTCACCTCCCCCACCTTTATTTATAATAGCCATTGTAATCATTAAATTTAGTTTAATTTTAACTAGATTCCTTTACCTTGTGTTTGAATAAAGCATTTCAACAATTCTAAGAAATTGAAATACATTGCATTTGAAATTCTTGCAATTGAATTCCCTTCATTTTATAAATAATTTGTTTGGATAAAATAATTGAAATACCTTACATTTCAATCTCTTGTTTGGATAAAATAATTGAATTTCTCATATAAGATAAAATTTCATTTTAATAATATTTATTTAATATATAATTTTTGAAATTAAATTTAACAAATATAATTGTAACCTTAAAATATTTAAATTCGGCCAAATTTTGATCGAGCTGACTTGACCAAATTCAGCCAAATTTTAGTTGATGTAAACTCAGTCCAATTCGGCCAAATTTAGGTCGGAGCCAACTCAGTCACATTTTGCCAAATTTTGGCCAGTGCAGACTACACCAAATTTTTACAAATTTCAATCGAAGTCAACTCGGCCAAATTTGGATGAATTTCAAAATTTGGACGGCTCGTTTGGGTTGTCGGGATCGTCTGGTTCATCAGGCCCCCAACCCATTTGGGTCATCGGGCCTTCCCAACTTGCCTTGGTTGTCGGGCCCGCCCGACCTGTTTGCGTTGTCGGGCCTATCCAGCCCGTGTGGGTCATCAAGCTTGCCGACCTGTTTGGGTCGTCAGGCCTGCCTGGCTCGTTTTGGTAGTTGGGCCCGCCCAGCCTGTCTGTGTCGTCAGGTCTGCTTAGTCTATCTGGATTGTATGGTCGGCCTAGTCCCTATGGATCGTCAAACCGGCCTGGTCTGTCTAGGTCATTTGGGTCGTCTAGGAATTCCATAAATTAAACAATGAGGAATTCCACAAATTGCGGAATTTCAATTTCCTTCCTTTTTGAGTTGATTTTAAATTCTACTATTTTAGTGATTTGAAATATCTTCTTAAAATTCATCAATTTTAATTTTCTTTTAATTTCCTCATCCAAACAAGTTATTTTACTCCAAAGAAATTCAAATTCTCCAAATAAATGAATTACTCTCTTAAATTGCTTCATCCAAACACACCATTAAACATTGTTCTAATTACATTGATTATAGACTTCTCATTCTAAATATTTTTTATGATTGTCCAAGGGGATAAGGTATGTAATTTAACATGTATAACCATACGTAGCCATTACTTATTATATTATAATAACATTTTAATGGATTGTTTCGTAAGTTCTTCCTTTTTTTATATATTTATATAAGGTAATATATAAGGTTTTCCCTCATGGCCCTATTCTTATTTACCTATGATCCAAAATATTCTGGTTTGTTGTTTTGGTTGTTTTAAAAGTCTTCCAAAAATCTACACTTGTGAATAAACGTAGGAAAATTAGAAATTTCTAGTATTCTTTTTGTTTTCCTCATTCAGGCCTAAGTTCATTTTCAAACTTTATACACTTCATCCTCTCCTTTGGGTAATAAAATAAAATAGATTATTTCCTAATTCTTAAATCTTGGAAGCATATTCTCCTACTGCCATACTTCCTTGTTTCAATTGCATACACTTTATTTCTTTTGCTCTCCTCACACATATCATTAGGAAAATATTTTTCTAAAAAAATTATTTTAAATATTTCCCAAGTACTAATTATTATCCCTCCTTCAAGTAATCTCCCGGTACTATTCCACCAACATTTATCTTCTCCAACCAACATAAACAAAACAAAATTTACCTTTTGGTTGTCAACACAATTCATAACTTGAAATATTTTTTTTCCATTTCCTTAATCCATAATTCAATTTTTTTTGGGTCATATCCTCTGAAAGATTGTGGAGGTTTGTTTCTCCTAAATTCAGCCAAACCTTGTGACCTAGGGGTTCCTTCGAGCCTTTGATTCCTTAATAGAGACATAGTTATGTCTCGATAGCTTGTACTACTTCAATTCATTATTCCTCTTATTGTTTGCCATCGGCAATTGTATGATTTAGTACTTGTAAAAATAAAATCTTTTGATGAACATATTCCATAGGTCTATCATGAAATGTTGCTTTGATAGATGATACATCTGCAATAAACACAAATCTCGCACTATGGAGGGACACTCCAGTCAATATCATCATAAGGCTTGGGCCAAACTATAAAATGTCAAAATTGTCTAAAGGGAGGAAAGGGTGACAAGATTAGTACTAAAGATAGCATCTCTGAAAAGATCAATACAAAAAGCATTATATGAGCAACCTTTGCATCCAAGGACACAATGTCAAGATTTTGGGATAAAAATGTTAGCACAAGTGACCTTAGTGCATGGATTTGATGAAGCTAGTACATGAGATCATGTGTGATTAATGAAGTCTTAATGAAGAGTTGAAGATTGGACTTAATTCATAGACTAGATGACATCATATAAGTGTTATTTTGTCTTGTGTTTGTCCTTTTCAATATGTTAAAAAGGGTTTTAACATGTTAAAAGGTTTGTTGCATATAGTTTTGGTATGAATGTACTCAATCAGTTGAAATGTTATACAATCGACTAATTTCACTTAAGTCAAGTAAAATCAACAAATTATATTGACAAATCATCTTGTTGAATTCACTTATGATCAAGCTATATTAGCTGGTTTTTCAGAGAATGGAGAAACTACTATGATTTTTTAGCATGAAAACAGTGAAACCAATTTGGAAAACCCTCTCTGGATTACACAGTGCGCAGATCGTGGGTGAAGATCTTTGAATCTTGGAGCAAGTTTTACATGGCTTTGAAGCTTGAATGACACATTTAGGTTGGCTAGGGAGAGCCACTACCAAGGTTTGGTTGTTCCTTTGCTTCTGACTATTTCCTAGTGTGATTTCAGGTCTGCAAGTGAGATGTTGTTATGCAGGGGTTGAGATTCTTGTAAGATTCAAGAATCTTGGTGTTTTTATTATATTTAAAAGTGTAATCTTTGAGGGATTGTGTAATTATTTTGATATAATGTATTATCAAGCTCAGGTTGTTCTGATAAAGTGGATGTAGCTCATAATTGAGAAAACCATTATAAAAAAGCAATGTATGATTATATCCTTCTTATCTTGTTCTTCATTTAAATCTCAAGAAAATCTATTTAATCGATCTTTATAAGGATTTCATGTGTTTCAATGTAATCTGGTGGTGCAACAAAGTTTGATATATTAATTGGAATCAATCTTATATGATAGAGCATGTTATTTGAGTGAGTTTGGTGATTTGCGCTTTTCTATAGAATTTTCCATAATATCAATTAGTTGATTTTATTTTTTAATCTATTGAATCATATTGTATGAACAAATTAATCTATTATTTTGTTTTTCAATTGACTAAAATGTGTGCTCTTGACGGTTGTCTCGACCATGGGTGCTACAACGACGACCTTGGCCCAGAGGAGAGAATATGACAATGAACATTGGTGCTTCACTTGGGTAGCTCTCACATGGGTGAAAGATGGAGAAAAAGAAACCCTAAACTAGATTGAACGCTTTAACAACCCTATGTTTGTGTTGTGTGTTTACATATAAAAATAAATAAAAAAACACTTTCTATATCGATTATAACTAGTACCGATATAGAAACTTTTTTCTTTATAATAAAAACATCATCATGTCCACTTTCTATATCGATTATAATTGGTTATAACTAGAACTATTATAAAAAAATTGTTTTTCTTTTACAAAAATATTACCGTACTCACTTTCTATTCCGATTATAATAACAACCGTTATAAAAAGTGTTAACTTGTTTATAATTTTGTCACCAAATCACTTATTGTATAGGTTAGATTTCAACCAATATAAAAACCCGCTATAAAAATCAATTTTTGCAATAGAGTTGTAAAACCATCTTTGTTGCATATTTCTATACATTTTGTATTAATACATGTTTATTTTTATGATAAAAATTCATAATTTAAATCACAAACTTATGACTTTTTATTTAAAAAAGCTACAAAATCGTGGATGAGATTTATTAAACAACTAACAAACTTATACAGTTATGATGTTTTTTCATAAATTTAATCAAAAGATAAAAGAAGTGTTATTATGAATACTTGAGAAAGAGACGTAAAATAAAATCAAATTATCTTAAAAACAACATTAAAAGAAAATATTACCAATTTTAATTATTCCATCTTTTAAGAAATAAATAATTTCTTAAAGTCACTTTTTCTTAAACAATTTGATATCTAAATATGTAAATACAAAAGATACAAGTATAACGTATAACATTTATGATGTTCCATAAATACTAATTAACCGCAATGAATAGTCTTATTAAATGATTATATAAACTATTTACTAATACCACATCCATGCATTTAATGTTCCACAGTTCACGAATATAAAAACAGAGAATCACAGATCATACACACAACTTTAAAGCACTTTACACACATTATATATATACAGAAGAAGAAAACCCTTGAAGGACCCTATCCTATTTCCCTCTTCTTCTGTCCCTTTCTCTTTCTCTTTCTCTTCTTTCTCTCATTCTTCATCATGAAGTTCCAAGACACTGAGAACACCACCATCACCCCAAAGCACATGATCCCAAAACTCACCTTGCTAGCAATCATGGTGATCCTAACACTTGCCATAACCCCTTTATGGTACCCTTTTTGCAGTTACCATTCATCATCACTCTTGAAGATGAAACAGAACAACAAAAACCACATTGACGATGATGATGATGATGATCAGAAGCTTCCCTCAACCTATCTGGAGAAGTGTGACATTTTCACAGGGGAGTGGGTGCCAAACCCTAGGGCACCCTACTACACAAACAAGACTTGTTGGGCCATTCATGAACACCAGAACTGCATGAAGTATGGAAGACCAGATTCTGAGTTCATGAAGTGGAGATGGAAGCCAAATGAGTGTGAACTTCCCATTTTCAACCCTTTTCAGTTTCTTGAAATTGTTAAGGGCAAATCCATGGCCTTTGTTGGTGACTCTGTGGGAAGGAATCAGATGCAGTCCATGATTTGTCTCCTTTCTAGGGTAAGTACAAATACTACCATCACCCTCTTCTTCTATCATTATCTACCTGCAAATTTTTTTAAATTCTGCTTCCACGATTATTTTTATATATATAAATATTACAAAAATACAATTATAACATGCACACAAATTATCACCAGGTTTCATGTTATCCTGTTAAAAGATAATTTATTCATAATTTATGGTATATTTTAGCATTTCAATGTTTTGAATGTTGAATTATTTGCAAGGATTAAAATCATTAATATATTGTTATATTAGTTGAGATTATATTTCCATTGATGTGATGTGATGGTTCAGCATTATTATATGCTAACTATTTGTATTTGTTTGTATAGGTAATAGCTTATTAAAACCATAAAAATCTTGTAAATTATAAAAAGGAAATTGTGTTTTGTTTTGTTTTTTTATTTTATGTAGTGAGTATAATATATATAAACTTTATCTGATAAAAAATATCTTGTGTAAGAGTGAGTGTGTCACATTTCTTCACGTCCCATTATTATTTATCATAAGTGTTGTTGTTTTCCCATTTGCTTTTTGTCTATTTAATTTTTTATTTATTTATTTATTTATTTTGAGGGTATTGCTTTGGAGTTACGTAATTAGGTATAGGATTACGTTACAAGCTTAAACCTTTTTCTTTAACCAAAGTTTAAAGCCAAAAATGCCTTCATTCAATTAAACTCTTCTTCTCCTTTTTGTGCCTATTGGATTTTCATTCTAGTGAAAAGCACTCATTATTCTTCTATGTGAAGTATCAAAAAGGTTCATGTCCCAATAATTTTATTTTTATCTTTTTAGTATTAATTAAATATGTTGACTCCTAGAACATTATTCTAATACCTATTTAATAATGAAAAGGTTATGTTAATTTTGAATATTATTGTTTATAAAGGGTAATTAATTAAGAGACAGAAAATGATGATGCATGCCAAAAGGAATCGAATCTTTTGGTCTGAAAACTCTGCTCACATGAAACAGAGTGTAGTGTAGTCAGTGTTTCTTCATTATATGAGTTCTTGCTTTTGTCTACTTTTCAGTTCCCACAGATTTTATTTTTTATTTCTTTACCATTTTTTATTTTTTATTTTTATATTTTGATGCACACTTTACAATAAGATGTACACTTTCCCAAAACACTCGTGAACTGACAGAATTATTTATTACTTTCTTCGTTTCAAAATAACAATTTTTTATTTTAAAATAATAGGCTTTTAGTTTTTTTAAACCTTTAACATTACTCTTCAATTAAAAATATTGGATACAGTGCTAGTAGTATATTAAAAGACTCAAGAACAGTGTATTTAACTGATAAAATATTCGTTTTTAATTTCTTACTAAATTATTCTTCTTTTATGGAAATGCATCACATGTATAATTCTTTTCCTAAAATAAATAATCTCTTTTCAACCTTCCATTTATAAAGAAAGGAACTATATCATACATTTTCAAAATAAGAGATCACTAACAAAAGATTGTTAATTGTTTAGAAGAAAAGACTAAATATTTTCTTATTGAAAAAATAAAATAAGACACATGCAAAAATATTTTAAAAATACACATTGTATTTGCTTATAAACTTACTTTTTTCATTTTATTCGATTTCAATTTTTTTTTGTGTTATTTTAATATATTTTTTATATACATTGTATTTTAAAGACAAACATAATAAAATAAACAGCAACAAAAACTCAGTAAAAAAATTCAGATAAGTCAAATTTTATTTTATTGACCTCCAATATGAGATGACATTATTAATCAATATAATCAAGATTTAATTAATTCACCTAATCCATCCCATAAGTCTACAACAAATAATAATAATAATTGAATTTTAGCAAAGCTAATTGAGTTAGTATAAATGGTTGAAACGTCACAATTAGAAGATGTAACATAAAGAAAGAAAAAACAAAATTCCACTGCATTAGTGCAGATTAATGTAGCTTTCATAATCCTCTGCTACCTATTTTTTCTCTTTTGGTATGTTCCACAAGTTTTGTCTAAAACATTGATTTTATAATTGTGAAAGTTCAACAAGTTACATAACTCTCATAAACATAAAATTTCTCAATTGAGAAGAGATTTTTCTATAAACAATGTTTTTTCTATTTTAAACAAGTATATATTAAAATAATACTCTACTAATGCTGCTATATAATTTCTTAACAAAAGTCTTGTTAATTTTACTAAGAATACTTATAATTAAGGACTTTGGATTCTTAATTAGAGATTTTGATTAAATATTCTTAGAAATATTATTGTCATAAATATCACTATACCTGCCAGCAAGCTGTGTCATAAATTGTCTTTGACCTGTTAACCAATTTTGAATGGGACATATATATTATATTAAGGTTTGGATTAGACAATAGTCGGTGAGATTGTAAAAATTTAAAATCATGATTTTCTATAATAAAAATGATTGTTACATTGTTATTATTATTAGTGTGTTTTGAAATATTAACTAAAATATCATGAAAAAGAAAAATTATAATTATATATTGTTTAATAATCACTAAAAACGATCAACATTTAAAGTTAATTTTCTATGTATTCCATTTTAAATGACATATATTTGCAAAAAGAAAATTATTTATTCATTTCTCATTTTTAAAATTCAAAATAAAACAGCAACATTAATTCACACATGTAATAGTGATTTATTCTCTATGATAAAGTGGTTTGGAGTTTGGGGTTTGATTTGATAATATCAGTTTTTACATGAAAATTAGAAGAGGGATATTTATTAGTATTATGGTTAAGAAATAAAAAAATTAACTTAAAAATAATGTTATTAATTATATCCTTACGGTTGACTTGAGAAAAATAGAAATCTTTATAATTATTTTATTAAAATTAAAACAAATTATTGCCTTTTTTTTATACACACAAGAAAAAATATTAAAAGAGTAGGTGTTCTGTATGCTTTACCAATAAAAAGGGTTATAATTTGGGTCCAATATTATCTATTAGTATTATTTATTCTTCTTATTTCTCACTTTAGAAAATTTAAATAAAATTTTTGTTAAATTTATAATATTATTAATCATAAAAAAGAAAACACAAGGCAACCTAAAAGTGAAGTAGTTGTTGACTAATCTACCAAAGGAAGATGCATATTGTTGTTTGAAAAATCCAACTAACAAACTCCTTTGGGCTTAAGTTGTTGTTTGTTTGTGAAAATTGAATAATTGCTTTTGGAATCCAAGATGACAAACATATACTATGGGCCCTTTAATTATTTAAGTGGATAACTATGCTAAGAAATTTAGAGTCATAATTCACAAAAAAATAAAAAACATAATATTATTATTATTTGTGATTATTACCTAATTGTCTGTTGCAATAAATTGGTATATTTATATTATATAGACAATAAAAAGGAATTATTCCGTTATTGTTTTAGTTCTATTTCCTCCTAAATTATTTTAAGTTAAAATACTTTTTTTTTTAATTTTCGTCAAATTTTGTTAAATAAGTTCTAATTTTATTTTTATATTCAAATAAATTCAAATTTTCATCAATTTTATTCAGTTGAATTTTTTTTGTTAATACTGTTTAAATCATTAACGACCATGAACAGTGATTGTCACATGTCATTTCGTGATTTTATTTTTTATTTTTAAATGTCCACGTGTTAACCCAGTAGCGTACCACGTATCAAAATCAATGTTTTATATTCAATTTGGTCTCAATATTTGTTATTTTTGTTCAATTTAGTCCCAACTTTTATAAACATTAACCAATTTTGTCCGCCTCCAAATTGAAAGCAAATTTAATTTTTATATTAAAATTTACATTTTTTATTAAATATTTTTATATGTAATATATTAAAATTCATATCATTATAACTTTGATATAAAAATTAAATTTTGTCACATCTTCGATAGGGACAAAATTGGTCCATTTAAAACAAAATTGGGATTAAATTGAAAAAAAAAATAACAAATATAAAGATCAAATTGAATAAAGAATATTGAATTTGACACGTAGCACGTTGCTTATTGACATGTGGACATTTTAAAAAAATTGAAAAAATTAAAAAAATCACCGACACGTGACACGTGATCGTCACTGTTCATGGTCATTAATGATTTAAACAGTGTTAGCAAAAAAGACTTAATCGAACAAAACTGATGAAAATTGAGATTTATTTGAACACAAAAACAAAATTAGAACTTATTTGACAAAACTTGACGAAACAAATGGAGAGAAAAAAAGTATTTTAACGTTATTTTATTTTAGAATGTTGAGGAAACATATATTACTCTTTCTTTTTCTTTTTCAATTTTATGCTTTTTCATTCTACCCTTCTCGATAGTTTGTTTGTAAGAAAGGGCGTTTTAGGAACTAGTTACTAAAGTGTATAACAGAAAGATTAATTAGATCTTATCATTAATTTCTTAAATTTTACGAAAATATTAACTTTAATTTTTGTGCCTGCAATAGAAAACGTCAATTAATTTAAAATAGGAGTAAATAAAGGGATATTATGATATAGATTAAGTTCTCCTTTATTTATTTATTTAATCTCATTATTTATTATAATTATTACTACTTTATTTTCTTCTTTTCAATCAAACAAAAATGTGGTAGGCCTTCAGCATTTTTCCTATATATTAATTATTATTATTATTATTAGCTGTCAAATTGTCTTTTCATTATGAAATGAATATATATAATTATCTATGGGCTGGATTATTCGATTATGTTATACGCATGCACCTTACTGGGACATAATATTTTGGCTCCAATTGCAATGATTATGAATGTGATGTTACTTTCTAATTTTTGGGCTAAGTTTAGAAAATCAAGTTTCAGTACATAGTACATTCTACATACATTACATATAAATAGACATGGTCATTCCATTTTTAGAAATTTCCGGTAAAAATTATTCATATCTTTGTTATACTCAAATGGAATATTATCACATGATTAACCAATTCATGAAAAATAGTTAAAGTAAAATATATATATATATATATATATATATATATATATATATAAAAGGGTTTACATTTTCCTAGTAGATAATCTAGTTGAAAGATTAATGAAATAAATTCTTGGAGGAGCTCAACTAATATAGTAACTAAAAACTAATAAATATATAAATTCATCCCTGTATGAAACACACCTAACATATTACATGTGTTGTTTAAATTAGTTTGGGTTGAACCTTTTCAAACGCAGAGAAATATAAGGGTTGTAAAAAGATAACTAAATTAATACTTGATTGGAGACATGAATATTATATGGCAACATCTTTTCTGTGAGATCAAACAATAATAATTACATTGTCTAAATTATATGATGATAAACCCATTTAAATTTACGAGTAGACTTTATGTCTAACTCAATCTTATAAAATCAATTTACAAGGTAAAATTTGCACCGCATTTATATATTATGAAATTGTCTTATCTCTAGTCGATGTGAGACTTTTAATAAAATCTATTGTATTATATTTATTTTCGGTTCACAACAAACTTTGTTTTTTAATTATTTTCTAATATTTAAATTATAATATTTACGATCGTTAAATTTAAGTTTTCTGGACGCTTACTCAGGTAGAATGGCCAATAGATGTATCATACACAAGTGATGAGTACTTCAAGAGATGGAAGTACCCTAGTTACAACTTCACCATGGCCACATTTTGGACACCCCATCTAGTAAGATCCAGTGTGGGTGACCCAAATGGTCCAAGCAACACTGGTCTTTTCAACCTCTACCTTGATGAGCATGATGAGAAGTGGACCACAGAGGTTGAGGGATTTGACTACATCATTCTTGATGGAGGGCACTGGTTCTACAGACCAATGGTGTTCTATGAGAGAAAAAAGGTTGTTGGGTGCCATTTTTGTCTGTTGGAAAACGTCCCTGACTTGACCATGTTCTATGGGTACAGAAGGGCTTTCAGGACTGCCTTTAAGGCCATCAATAGTTTGGAAGAGTTTAAGGGCACAGTTTTTCTTAGGACATTTGCACCATCTCATTTTGAGAATGGGATATGGAATCAAGGTGGGAACTGTGTGAGGACCAAGCCATTTAGGAGTAATGAGAGTGTTTTAGAGGGCACAAATTTGGAGCTTTATATGATCCAATTGGAGGAGTTTAAGAAAGCTGAAAAAGAAGGGAGAAAGAAGGGTTTGAGATTGAAGTTAATTGACACAACACAGGTAATGTTACTGAGACCAGATGGACATCCTAGTAGATATGGACATTGGCCTAATGAGAATGTAACATTGTACAATGATTGTGTTCATTGGTGCTTGCCAGGACCCATAGACACATGGAGTGATTTCTTGCTACAAATGTTGAAGATGGAGGGAATGAGATCAGCAATAAGCTAGATCTATAACCATATTTACCTCTCTTCTTTTCTCTTTTTCTTGTAACCTATCATTGCCAATATCTTCTTTATTTTGTAATTTTTTGAAGATAAAATTTGTTATGCCAAATACAATACACTTTTTCAAATCTACATAAAGATATACATTATCAAGGGTTATCATTGTTTTTTTTTTTCATAAATATTATAAATGTTAATTAGTGGATTTTTTCTCTCCACATTTAAAAGGTTTATTCAATGATTTTTTTTCTTCCATTCAATTTCTATTTTATCAAAATGAATTGATAACTTTTATTAAATTGGTGTAAACATCCTTCGGAAGGTGACTGCATATTAAGGATTTAGGGTTTATGATTTTGGATTTTGACTCTTATCCTTTACTCTTTGACATGTTTTAGTGTAAGTCATTCATTAATGTATCACTATCTTTTTCTTTCAAACAATCAATAGTTCACACTAAGTCATGTTAAAGAGTAAAAGATCGGAATCAAAAACTGAGAGTCAAAGTATAATTTTCCTATAAACTATTATATACTTTTTTTTTATTTTTTAATTTAGTGTTTGGGGCCTACACCTCACAAACAAATTAGACAATACATAATTATTATGCTTTGTACTGAAAGGTGGTTATTTTAGATAATTAATGTGGTTGTGAATCCCATACAAATCTCTTAGGGTGGTCCCAAATTGTTATGCTTGGCTTTCACTAACAACCTCTTGTGGTTTTTGGAAGTTTGTGAAGGTTATTAAAAATTGTTTAGAATCATTTGTGTGTAGTCCAAAATATAGTTGTGGGCTGGGTCTGATTTGTTGGACATGTGAACCAAACATTATTGATGAATATGCTCAAACCTTTTGTAAACACTATATAGGATATTAACACAACTTGGTTTTCAAAAATATTAACAAATATTCTCTTTTTCCATTATAATTATTAACAAATATCCTCTCACCTTTATTTTTGTGCATTATTTGCTAGTTTTAATGTTCTTGTGACCTCGAATGCACATGTATAAACATGTTGAAGTATAAACTTTGAGAAAACAAAATATCAGCTTTAGTTTGTCGTCTATAAATGTTAAAAATAAATACATTATTGAATTCAATATAAGAAAATAAAAGGCATACACAATTATAATATGTTCAAAAGAAATATTTCTTAAATGTTAATTAATGTGATTAATATTTAAGTTTTATTTTTTCACAAACGATCCAGATTTGACGTGTTCTGCGTGATATCAAATTGAAATTGGAATGATATTTATGGTTCTTAGTGATAATTATGTGATTCTAATTTGTAAGTCTTCGATGTTCACTTAAATAATTCAATGTATTACTATTCACTATTTACTTATCCCTATTTTCAACGTCACAAAGTAAAAGTCTTAAGTAGTAATTACTAAATAACTTAATTTTGAGTGAGTATTTAGTTGTTTATGTGAATAAAAAGAGAGATTGAAAAATTAATATATGAAAAAAGGACATCTATTGTACGTACAAGGCCAAGATCATCCCTACAACTTAAGGGTAGAGCACATCTCGATATAAATGAAAGGACAAATATGTTATGCTATTACTGCGGTACGAATCTACTTATATAAAAGGACGAGTCACATAGCATATTAAGCAAAACCTAAAACGACTTAGTCTTGCATAATTCAAGACTAACATGTTGAGCCCATCCATATAGTACAAATAGTATTGTTCACAAAATAAGAAACATATCTCATTTATTACAATAACCTATATTTGTTGCACTAACTAACTTGAAGGTCGAAGTATCTTTGTAGATACTCTCACTGCTGAGGACTCTACACTCCTATCGGAAGAGAACATATTGATAAGAACAACTAAAGAAGTTTGAAGCTGCAAGGAAAGATTGAAAAGTGGAACCAAATGTGGATCTAGGACATCTCAATCTCAATAAAAGATTCGTGCATGATGATACATTTAGTCCTTAACGGAACTCTTATAATGAAATGATGGGAATTAATGAGATAGAATCATAATTTTTTTTTTAATTAAGATAATTCTAGGTCTCAGTCTGGCATCTTGTTCACATTGAACAAGATGGACATAATACTTTTATTTATTTTCCTATTAAGCATAACAAAGAAAAAATTAATGCAAAGAAAACAATCAAATAAAAACAAAAAATGGAATTTTTCTTGGGATCATTTGCACTTTATGATGTGGAGTTTTAGGGCTTTTGTACAGTTATGCTGCATACATGCCCAAGGGCCGAAAAGCAGTTCAAAAGGTCCAAAAACTTTTCCATTTGTGTTTTCACATCTTTTGTTTTCAATCCCTTTAATTTTGTAATAAAATCAAGAAAATTATTAAATTAAGTGTAAACTAATTAACACAATATACATAATAGGGATACAAAATTCAACAAATTTCTCCTTGGTAAAGACAACGGACCAAGCTTTAATTAAAGTATCAATTAATCATTATTTATTGTGGATATGAACATGTCACCAATACTTATAGCAACCATATATTTAAAGTAGCTAAAATTTCTCAAAGTGTCTGCATCACAGTTATTTACATGAATCACTTAAAAAATAAGATGCATTACGTAATACAAAATTCTCTTGGAGGTAATTTGCATTGTTTAACTATTTTTAATCAATAAAAAGTAATTTTTAGGTTAAAATCACAAAAAAAGAGAGAATAAAGTTAAATACCCACTTTAAAAATCTTACTATTGATTTTTGATTTTTTATGAAGAGCTTTAAAATTTATGGAATTTGTGAATTTAAGATAAGCAACTTATTTTAACAAATCAAGTATATAGTCTTTCTTTTAGTTGGTTTTTATTTTTAAAATTATAATTTTAGTTTATTAAGTGACATGCGATTAGGTTTTAGTTCTTACATGTTTGATTTATTATTCTTATATAGTATATTGACTTCTCCTACTTGATTTATGAAGGAAGTTTTCATTCATGTTGATGACATAATTGGACCTTAAACCATGACCCCTAATCTTAAACTATGATATTTTATTACACCCCCACAAAGAATGAGGGTGAAATGGGAAAAATAATATTGAAAGAGCATAAAGCAAATAAGTTCAAATGAGTAATGACTACACCAAACTTTTTGATGAAGCATGAATTGCATATTATTATAGGTCTCAACTAACAACATCCTCAAAATGAAGTCCACGTGGAAACCCTAATGCCAAGAAACTATTGTATCTATGAAGATGATGATGGATAAGGGTTGAACACTAAATTTACACCTCACAATTGCATTTATGGAGTTTAGCCATTTCATCTTTGTTGCCTTGTCCATTTCTCAAACTCCCAAACATGACAACTAGCACTTTATTGTGTCAATTATGCCATTATCAATGAATCAATCATAGCCTCTCTTTTTTCCTATTCTTTTTCCTTTCCCACACTTAGGTACAAGTTTACCCTTCATTAGTTGCTATAATTAGTTTGAATTCAAATATAAACCTACCTTGTTAGAAAAAAAATTATGAACAAAAATTAAGTTATACTATAAGTCTATAAATGAGTTTTAAGCCTAATTCAATCCTGTAAAATCAGCTTATAAGGTGAGGATTGTACTTACTTATATATTGTGAATTGGTCTTATCTTTAGTCGATATAGAACTTCTGACCTGAATTGAGAATAAACTTTTTTATTAGAAAATAATTTCTGTAAATTAGTTAACATATAAATTAATTTTATTTCATAGTAAATTTATTTATTTTATTTAATTTTTCTAGAAGTGATTTCTTAAAAGTTAATAACGACTTTAAAGAGTCTTTTTATTGACAGGATTTTTGTGCTCATTTGACTAAAAGAAGTTAATCTAAATTAAATTTTGTAAATGGGAATAAAACAAGATAACAGTGTTAGTTTAAGCTTATTTGGCTAATAAATGACATGACATCGCATAGAGAATGTGCGTTACAAATTGATTCTTTGGGGACACCGAGGTTGATTTATGATTACCTCTACCACTGTTAGTTTATGCTTATTCAGCTTCACTTTTTTTTTTTTTTTAAGTTAACTTAATTTGATCCCTCTTATATATTTTATTGCAGTTCTTATGATTGATATCATTTTGAAAAGTAGTTATTATAAAATGTAATAAAACTATTATACAATGAGAATATAAATGGGTTAAATATGTTTATTGTCCATCAAGTTTCAGTAAATTTTGTAATTAATCTTTTTTCGAAATTTTATACCAATTTAGTTATTCATCTTTTAGAAATATGTAGATTTGGTTCTTCTTACCAAATTTTGTTAGATTTATTTGATATTTTAAACGCATTTTATGATAATATTTGAGTTAATATTGAAGCGAAAATGTGTCAAACGGTATAAACAATTCAAATACTATCATGAAATGTACTTGAAATAATATATAAACTTAACAAAATTTGGTTAAAATGACTAAATTCACGCATTTTAAAAAATAAAAGACTAAATTGGTCAAATTTTTTAGAAAGGAACTAATTCTAAATTTCACTAAAACTTGAGGGACAAAAATATATTTAATTAAATATAAATTAACTATTTTTTTAATTATATTAATACATAGTCTATTTTAAAAATATATATCATACCTTTACATCTTCGGTTAACAAAGGGTATGACCTAATTTGCAAACATTATCAAGGATTAAAATATGCTCTTCTTTTCATGTAGAGATTAAATAAAAAAAAAGTTAGAATTTAACTTTGACATGTATGACAATATAAGTAACGAGAATAAGACAAAAACAATACTACTAAATTTATACCGTTATTTTTTCACATGAAAAATATCAACTCATTAGAATATATAAGTTTAAATAGAATTTTTAGTATTTTTTTTTATATATTTAACTATAAATTTAACATGTGTATATATGTTATTATTTTTAACACATCATTAATAAAGTTAAGAAAATAAATGAAATTGCTAAATTTTTATAACGTTAATTCTACAATTCCCTATTATTTTGTAAAGTTGGTAAAAAGAAGTAAATAAAACATCAAATACAGTATATACAAATCATGATTGATGTATAATGTGGGTCCCTCCATGTCCTTATTGATGGTCTTTTGATTTGTTAGTTTAGTGAAATGACCACCCAAGTTCATTTTACCAAAGAAAAAAATAGTAAGAGAATGATGCTACTTTTGCATCTTCTTTTTTCATTTTACGGATTAAACTAGCTAATTAGGACACTTTAACCCATGATTTTGTGCTCTTGGCTCAACAATTTTTATTTTATTTTATGTATTTTTTGAGTCAAAGAGAGGTAATGCATCTTCATCAACGAAAGATGATTGTACTCTTAGCTAATTGTTTATAAGAATGTATTAAGGGAAAAATGTAGTTCATTATCGATTAAATATTTTCAAAATATTGAAATTTTTAAAACTTTCTCAAAATTTATAACTTGCTAGCTATTTCGGTCTCGTTATTGAAAAAAGAAAATGTGACGTGTCTTTGTTGTTAATAACCTACTATAATTATTTGTATTCTAAACTTAAAAATTTGTGATTTTAGTCCTTAAAAGTATTTTCAAAATTTTAATTAAAACCCTCACTAAAATAAAGTGAGTAACCATGTTTAAGCGTTGAAATCCACTGAGTGGGTAAACTTAGGTATTGCAATGATCATAAAGAGATAAGTTTAGAGATTAAAGTGACATTAGAAAATTAAATTTAGGCATTAAAATAATCATATGGTTATGTCTAAATATCAAGATGACACTAAGACATTATATTTATCTATAACAATATATAAAGATATTCTCTCTCTTGTGTCTGCACTTAAAAATTCTAATTTTACCCTTTAAAATATAATTATTAATTAAATTTTTGAAAATTGACCGTTATTTTTACAATATTTTTATAAAATCGTCTATTTCTGCTTTTTCTCTTTTTTTCTATTTATCAACAGTTATTCTCTCATCTTTTCTAATATATTTCACTTTATTTTTAATATATATAATTTTATTTTATATATTTACTTAATAACATTACAATATCATAACTTACTAATATAATATCATACATATTTAAAAAATACTATACAAGTGCGATAACGTCTGTGTTTTAACGTCTGTGTTTATACTAGCTATTTATTAAGAAAGTTAGAATTCATGAATGTGACAACTTATATTTCAAACGTTTTTTTTTTTTAATTTAAAACTTTATAAGTATTTGAGTGAAGTTCATTACATTTTAGAAAATATTAAAAGTGACTAATTAACCAATGAATTAACGGATTCAAGATGCAATGAATATATTCAAACTATGATCATATTGGTCTTGTATTGAAGTATTTAGGTTAATCTTTTAGCAACTTGTGGAAAAAAAAGTGGCGATAACATATAAGGTGGCGTGTTATGAAAACTGAATCAAATAAGATGTGAGATGTGTCAAAGAAACATAACGTGAAGTGTGAAAATGGGAAAAAATGAATCTACAACTACAATCAATAACTTCACTGCCAAGTGAAGCCAAGGGGGAGAAATTCAGAGATGAACAACAATCATTTCAAGAGAAATCACCACCACATTATGATTCAAATCAAAAGTGTTCAAGTAACCTATGATTGCTATGACAAGTTCAAAAAGTCATGAGAAATTTTTCCAAAACGTTTATCGTAAGTTTCTGATGGGTCTATCACAAGAGAGATTTATTAAGGAGATTCAATAAGATCCAAACCAATTTAGATAAGAAATTAATATTATTTTTAATTGAAACCTTTAAAAGAATAAGTTTATGAGGTGTTTTTTTTTTCTAAAATATTCGTGAAACACGGATTCATTCTTAACCTGAAACATTAACGTAATATATTGATGAGTTTTTTTCTCGATAAAGTATTTAACTTTTTCATAATTTACTTAATGTAAGATTTAGATGTTAGTATTATGGTGCTTGATTTAGTCTCACATCGCTTAGAATAGTAAGATGTGGTTATCTATTTTACTATATAAGAGACTCTATGTAAAGCTTTAAGATACACCAGAAATACAAATACTTCCTAGTGTAGTCGTGAACGTAGGCATACACATTGTACGCCGAACCACGTTAAATTCTCTGTATTTTTCTCTCCTTTATTCTTTCCTTCATTGCCTTGTTAAGTTTGATGCAGATAGAGGGCTACTTGTATCAAAAGAAGTTGTATCTACCCTTAACAGGGCAGAAGCCAACCGACATGGAGCAGGCAGAATGAGATTTGTTAGATCGGCAGACACTCGGTGTGATCCGATTGACATTAGTCAAGAATGTTGCGTTCAACATCATGAACGAGAACACAACCGTAGATTTGATGAAGGCATTGTCAAATATGTATGAGAAACCATCTGCAGCTAATAAAGTGTATTTGATTTGCAGGCTAGTCAACCTAAAAATGGGTGAAGGTAACTCAATTACTAATCATATTAGTGAATTCAATACAATTATTACGCAATTGACATCAGTGCAGATAACATTTGATGATGAGGTGAAAACATTAATTTTATTATCATCTCTTCCGGAAAGTTGGAGTGCAACTGTTACTGCAGTTAGTAATTCTGCAAGTAATAGTAAGTTGAAGCTTGATAACATCCGTGACTTGATCTTAAGCGAAGATGTTCGTAGAAAAAGTTCAGGGGAATCTTCCAGTTCTGGTTCAGCATTGAGTACTGAAACTAGAGGAAGAAGTAGCCAGAAAGGTCGTCAGAAAAGGGGTCATTTTACAAATCAATGTAAGGCTCCAAGGAAGAACAACAACAACTAAGTTGAGGCTTTGCATTGCCTCAACTGACCTTCGAGAAAATTGATGATGAAGGCACTACACTAGGTGATAATGTAAATCAAACCCCAAGTGGGAGAATTGTTAGTATTATGGTGCTTGATTTAGTCTCACATAACTTAGAATAGTGAGATGTAGTTCTCTATTTTACTATATAAGAGACTCTATGTAAAGCTTTAAGATACACCAGAAATGCAAATACTTCCTAGTGTAGTTATGGACGTAGGCATACACATTATACGCCGAACCACGTTAAATTCTCTGTATTTTTCTCTCCTTTATTCTTTCCTTTATTGCCTTGTTCCTAACATTAGACTAATATTTATTTACAATTGTTTTGAATATATAAGTTTAAAAATTGATTAGCAATGTCTCTAGGAAGATTTTTGCTTTTATCTTGTCATTAAAATGTTTTAATTCCTATAGTCCGTAAAACAATGTTTTAGTCACTATATTTAAACATTTCTTATCAAAATGTTGTCAAATTACTACATAAGAAAAAGCAAATAAGGGTTGAGTGTTTTAATAATATGAATACAAACTTAAAATATGCTATAATCTAATCAACTTATAATTTTTAGTTACATGTAGAAAAAAAACTATATGTAAGAAAAAATTTTAGTCATGTTTAAAAGAGACTTAAACATATATTTTTTAAATACAGGGTATCAAAATTGAAAGATCGAAAAAGAAACTAAAATAATATTGAAAAATAAAGGTATTGATGATAAAATTAAGAAAGAGATTATTACACATAATCAAGAAGAGAAAATCGAAGTAGAAGAAAAATAAAAATAAGATCATCATAGGAAGAAAAAGTAAAAAATATCAACAATTCAAGAAGTACATCGAGAAAATGTATTCACTATATAGAATCGAGAATATGAACTACACAAGATGGAAAAGAAAGTTCACATATGATAACTACTTCAAAACATGGATTTAGTAGGCATAAGTGATCCAACATGGGCAATTTTAAAATAATATCACAATTTATGTAATTTTCTTTTATTTTGTTTTGGTTTAACCGTTAGAGAAAATGTATAAATAGACTATTAATGTAGAAAAAAATGGTGACAAACTGTGGTTACAATATAAACTCCTAAGAACGCCACATACAGAAAAAATGACAATTCAATGATGATTGTTGTAATTTTAGTCATCACTTTCCTATATTTTCTTTACTAGTTTATGTTTTGTTGTTTATAATTTAGTTTTTCACAATTTACATTCTTGTACTTTACTTTTGAGTTTGACCACTTCAATCCATCTTTATCTTTTTCATTCTTTTTCGATGATTTCCATCCACTATTCCATCTTTATATTAAAACACAAAAAATATGATTATTTGAAATAAATACATAAATTCTTGATTGAAATTCATATTAAAAGAGAAATCAGCGAATTAAATATATTTGTGAACTTCATCCATAACATAAGCTGTTTAAATATAACTTTTGTATTAATTGTAAAATCTTATATCAAGACACTTAAAGTTAAATCGGAAAACTTTACTAACTTGATTGATAGAAAGCGCATGTCGAATTTATTTGGTTCATTCAAAATAAATTGAACAATTATCAAACCAAAATCTTCAAGAAACAGGATAAAAATATCAATTTTAATTTTTAGAAAAAAGACATTAAGTTAAAAGAATAAAATCATATTTAAATTAAGATATTAAAATAATAATGTTTTAGTCATTTTATTGTAAAAATAAATTTCCACCACCTTCTTTTCGATTTAAAAGGAAATAAAAAAAATTTGGTAGCACTTAATTTCTTAAGATTCCTTCCTCTTAAAACAATAACAAAGAATACGTTTTTAATCTTTGATATTTTAGAGTGAGTTTCCAACTATATTTTATAAGTAGAGCCTTTAAAAAAATTGAACTCTAATTTTTTTTATCTGCATAATTGTTAAGTTCATACTGGTTATTTGTTTGAAACGTTAAACACATTGACTTTTTTTTTATTGTATATGAGTTGACCTATGTAGTCACATGGTTTATCTTATTATTTACATCAAAATGGCTTATAAGTATAGAAAAAATAGTAATAAAGTTGATGCAGGTCTTAATATATAAATACTACATTGAAAAGTAAGTGATTTCTATTATTATTTTCGTATCGACAATATGTAAAATATAAAATCTATTTAATTAATACCAATAATACAATGTGGGTTTACTTTTTTTCACTATATTCTTTCTCGTTTACTTTTTATGCTGAGTTTGCAAGATAACTTATTATAAATAACTAAAAGTACAACTTGAATAACTTAAAAAAATAAAACAAATAGTAATCTCCTTTACCCTCTTTTCTATATATAATAACGCTTTCTTCAAGTGATTAGTTGCTTATGGGTGTATCAAAGTTAACTTTTTTTCCTCTCAAATCAATAATCTATTCTCTTTATTTATCTCTTTTCCTTTTTTTTATTCACCATTCAAAGCACGAGATTCTTTTCTAATTTAGACGAAAACTATAGAAAGCCAAATCCAAGAGAGAAGAAAAGAATAAGATAAAAGTTTATTACAACTATTAATCTAACTATGACCATTGGTTTAATATAACTCAAATTAATTAAAATGCTAAATCATTAACTATTATGCTTCGTATTAGCGAAACAATTGGTAATTTGTATAAAGTAATTTCTAAATTTTCAAATAAAAATATTTGATACTATTTAAAATTTGATTGCGAAAATGTTTTACTTTAATTAGTTTGTCATATCAAGTATTTGTTGACATAACTAAATGATGATTTCTCAAAAAGCTAAAAAGATGAATTAAAGTGTTAATAGAAAAGTATAAAAAAAATTAAAGTTAAGCCCTATTATTTGTCGGTAATGCATATTTTACTAGTGATATAGTAATCAAATGTTAAAAACTGATTTTATTTTTTCTCAAGTGTTAATTATTATTATTATTATATATTATTATTGAATTCAATTATTTGGAGGCTATAATTCAAGTTTCCCTCTGATTTGTTATGATAAAATAATTATATAGAAACTGATATCTTAACCACTTAATTAGCTTTGGACAATGTTTAGGGTTATCATGAATGTCGAACCCTAGAAGAACCCCACCAAGACAAAAAGTTAGTTCAAATGGTATTCCCACAAATGATTGTCATATAGAATAGAGAGATTTTTCAATAAGTAACTTTCATTTAAACACTCGTGAAATTAATTTTAATAAAAGAGTTTATTTTTGACCAATATAATAAGTTACTAAGCATAATTAAGCATATAGGAATTTGTTGATGCCCAAAACCATCACAAGAAACATAAAAAAAAAGTGTTTTTTTTTAATTGATGACAAGAAACAAAACAAACAAACAAAAATATGTTTCAAAAAACAAAAGCATATTTAATTTCTCACATCAATTATATTAAACATCATTATTGGTAGAAGTTTTGAAATGTTGGTGCAACTTTCTAAATTGAATATAAATCCAACTCTTTGATGTATATCCTTGTCATCACCATAGTTAAATGTCTGATGTATAGGGCTTAAAGATAGTTCAATAATTAATGATGGTAATTTAAAATATGAAGAAAAATGGGTACAAATAATATATTATGAATTGAAAAATGATCTAACATATTGGGCATTTTGGATGTTATAGTGCCAACAATCACTTGTAAAAGATGAGGATTTGCTAAAAGTCATTGCTTTGTTGGCTTTTATATGTTTCACTCTCACACACTTCTATTTTATTCCTTACCAACCACTTTCTTCCAAAATATGCCAACTTCAGGTATACATTCTGCAAAACCCACCGTTTCTCTAATTTTTTTTTTCTTATATCAATTCAAAAACATTGGACCACACACCTCATCATGATATTATCTTTTTGGGTAGTTTTATATTCCACTTCCTAAATGGTAATTTTACTTTTTTATATTTATATTTATTTTAAAAAATCTATAATTTTGGATCTGATATCAGATTATTGGTTAAATGAGATCTGAGTATGTATATATATATATAAGAAATTGACATCACTTCTGATCCAAAATATTAAGGTAATAGATAAAATAAATATGTAAAATTGATACGATGACATAGATTAAAATGAGAGCAAGTTAGAATTTAGTATTATGTTTGTTTTTATGGCGAAAAAATAGGACAGAAACAGCTGTTGGAAAATCAATAATCTGTCGGCAATATTCCTGTCTCTTGAGCCACACCACTTTGTTCCAAACTCTACACATAAAGCTCTCATGAGCCTTTGGTGCGTCAACAATGTGTTGTAAGTGTCATCGATGATGAACACTAAGTGGAATAAAAATAACAATTGAATCATCATATTTTGAATTCCTCTTGTAGTTTTTGAAACAATAAAAGGGTTCAAAATAGAATAATATACTTAACAAAATGAAAATACAAAAAAAGAACACAAATCACAAATTATTCCTTCATGCCACTGTTTTTTTATAGAAATTACACTCCAGCACTATCTCTTCCTAGCTAGAGGACATACTCAAAGTGATTATTAGGACATAGTTTTTTAGAATTTAATATTTAGATGATACAATTATATTATTTCAAGTATAATTAGTGTATGATTTTGGTGAAATTTCTAATTTCGTTAAGGATTTAAATCTAAGTATTAATCTCACACGGAAGAGGAAAAAGTTGCACAATAAATTAGAGAAAAATATCTACAAATTTGTTGTTTTAAAGTTTTGGGTTGAATATAAATTCACTAATGCACTTCTGTCAAATGTTTCTCTAATCAATTCTTCAAAAAATCTCAACAGAGTTCATGATTTTTCTCGATGATTACTCATATAAACATGATTTAAAATATAGAGTTTTCTTGACAATGATTTAAGGTAAGATAGTTGTAATATTTATAAATTAAAATACTTTCACTAGCCAGGAATCTATCAATACTGAAGAAAGTCACATATAAAAGAAAAATTATTAAAAATTCCAGTGAATTCAGGTTTTAAATTTAATATAAATAAATAAAAAACATCTTTTACCTTGACTGTTCAAAAGTTATTGGTACCATACCTCCATTGCAGTTTGACTTTGTTATTTTACTTTATTATATGAAATAATTAGAAAAACCGTTAACAGATATATATGAATAAAAAAAAAATTGGTAAACTTGTTATACATGTTACTTCTTGGTTGAACAACATTGTAAATATTGTCTGGAGTGGGAATAGCGTGTGTACTGTTTAAGTCATTTTTTTATATCTGGTCTCAATATTACACAATAATTCGTTGTGGATGAAGCATTAATGATTGGATGAATAATTTGTGATACAGGGTACCAGAACCAATGGTATAAAAATATTCTATAACATAAATCATGAAAATTAGATAAAAAATGTGGTGGGATTAAAAAATAATTAAAAGGAATAAAGGAGACACAACTGAATTTTGCTTCTGTCATTCAATCATGAACCCTTCTCAGCTTTCTTTTCTTTCTTTTTTTCTTCTGTTGGGATAAAAACAGATTGCTTTTTCTTTTGATCAAATTTATGCAGAGTAAACTTTACAATTTCATGCTTTGGAAGGAGTCTGGTTCACCAACCACCATCAAAATATATCAGAGGATCTACCTGCTTTACTCAATCCCTACAAGCTTTACTTACATAAAAGAGAATAACTAAAACCATGGAGAAATAACCAATTTGAAAAAAAAAATTGATTTAATCTTTTAGACGTGTAAAATATATATATATATATATATATATATATATATATATATATATATATATATATATTGATATCTCAATATTCTAACTTATTGTCTAATTTAAATTAGCACTTAAATGTTGGAATCCTTACTCATAAATTTACATTATAATACTACAAACATTATTTTACAAGTCAATTTGTATGATTAAATTAAGTTTAATGTTCAATTTTAAAGTGGTATCAGAAGTATCCAAAGTTTATTCTAGTGAAATTTGTTGTTTGTTGGATTCAATGTGTTATCCATTATCAGATTAATTAATCAGGACAATGATATTTTGACTACTAAATTTTGACAACTTTCTCTTACAACATGAGGTGTCATCTCTTAAGTGGTTTTGAAATATTGAAAATGAAAAAAAATGAAAAAATGAAAACCATTTTCAAAATTTAGTAGTCAAAAAATTATTTTCCAATCATAAATATCTAGTCTCACGCTCAATATATATATACCTTATCATGAAGAGGTGTTGGAGATCTTACATCGACTATTAATAGAACAAATTTACGGTATATAAGTGATTGCAAACTTCATTTTATTTGGTTTTGGTTTTGGAAGGTTGAATTATATTTGAAATCCATTTTATAAGATTAAGAAAACATAATTTAGTAAGCTTGACTTGAGATAGACTTTAAATTCCACAATTTTTTCTTAAGAATAGAAAAACACAATTTGGTGTAAATTTGTTCTTAAGGCTTAATCATCAAATGGTTTAATAAAACTTAGCAACATATTATGATGGTGATAGCCGTTAAGTATCGAAGAGCTAAATGAAAGTTTTATTTCTTTGAACGTCTAAATCATAAGGTAAGGTCCCATTGTTCATCTGTTTTTAAAACAATAGTTAATCTTTTCTTCTTACCAGTTTTAGCTTGGGTTTTGTAACTTCCACAGAGGAACTGACAAATGGTACTAAACAATGAGAGCACAAGAGGGGCCATTATATTCTTGGATTCCCTTTGATGGTTTCTAACACCACATTTATTTTATTTTTCATTTTTGTAGTTTTTGACATGTTTTATTAGTCAGACTTAGTTGTTTATGAATTGGCCAGCATCCTCAAAGGTTCTTTGTCCTTGTGTGTACATTTTAAAAGATGTGCATTCGCAAGAGAAAGGACTATTCTTTATGCAAATCTAGAAGCACAACACAAGCCAGAGTGTGAGTGTTCCATGCCCACTAGTTTAAGAAACAAGCAATTGCCCCTTTCTACAATAAAGCATTCAAACTCACCATACACAAAAACACTGCAACATCACTTTTTTTATTTTTCTTCTTCTTTTCTTGTTTCTTTCTGTTTTTCCTCCATCTGTCTATGTACACGTCAAAATATCATTAATGAATAATAACACTATAATGACACTATAACAAGACTTAAAGACAACTCACGAATGATGAAGTTAAATTAAACGGTGTTGGTACTACATTCAATAGTTTCATATAGTTTAGTTTAGAAGTAGAGATTTAATATGATTTAAATACATTTTATATTTTTCACCTACCGAAACGTCTTTTAAAACTGTGGCAAAATTGTATGCTTCAAAGCGGATAATTCTGATATTTATATAACAAGGAACTCCTTTGAGAGAGAGTTCGGTTTAAAACTGAATTAAAAGATGAAAGGTTTATCCTAACCGAACATTGGAAGAAAGTTCATATTTATATGAGGCATTCAGCAGGTTGAGAATAAAACTGAGCAATGACAATGAAGGTTCGGGGCAATGAGATATTCAATGGGAAGTACACAACAAGAAGCACAGCCAAAAGCTTTCTCCTGGTACCCTTCACTCTTCTTCTCATCATGCTCCCTCTTTCTCTCATGAGAAGCTCTCATGAACCAACTCCTCCTGAGGTATCATCTTCTGCAGCTGTCAGCAGCAGTTTGAACAACACAGAAATTAAGCAGTGTGACATCTTTTCTGGGAGATGGATGCACACTTCCAGACCACCTTACTACACCAATGATACATGCCACTGGATCATAGACCAGCAGAATTGCATCAAGTTTGGAAGACCTGATAGAGAGTACCTGCATTGGAGGTGGAGGCCTGATGAATGTGAGCTTCCACTTTTCAATGCTACTCAGTTCTTGAATCTTCTCAGAGGAAAGAAAATGGTGTTTGTTGGAGACTCAGTGGGGAGGAACCAGATGCAGTCTTTGTTGTGCCTCCTAAGTCATGTAAGTGGTAAAGTCACACCTTCTGTTTTCTAGCTTTTGCAAGAGAATAGAAGCTGAAAGTGTTTGTCATATAGCTCTCTACCCTTTTGTCTCAATTTTTGAGAAATCATATCCACTAGTTGTGTTTCTGATAGAAAACTCTGTCACTGAGTTTCTTGCATGATTATGTTTCAAGGTTTTGAGTTATGATGAGTTTAGCTTCACTGATACTAATTCTTCTGGAATTTGTTTGACTATGCTATTGTGATTAGGCTCTTGGTTAGGAATTTGTCATCAGATTACCAACTGTTTTTCAAAACTTTGATTATGTTAAAAATTCGTTCACAGTGATGTCTAACATGAACTTATTTGGGATTTATTTGGTGTTTCAGGTGTCTGAACCTGAGGATGCTTCTCATAGATATTCTTCAGATGTGATGTACTTCAAGAGGTATATCTATCATGAGTACAACTTCACCTTGGCAAATCTGTGGTCTCCATATTTTGTGAGATCCAGTGATGCAGACCCCAAAGGGCATTCCTTCAACAGCATCATGAGGCTGTATGTGGATGAGGCAGATGAGGCATGGAGAAGTAAGGTTGAGGAGTTTGACATTGTGATAATCTCATCAGGGCAATGGTTTTTCAGGCCTCTGTTGTTCTATGAAGAGGGGAAGCTTGTGGGATGCAACAAGTGTGGGATGGAGAATGTGACAGACCTCACACACCTCTTTGGGTACAGAAAGGCCTTCAGGACAGCATTTAGGACACTGAATGAGCTTGAAGGGTACAAGGGGGTCACATTTTTTAGGACATTCTCCCCAGCACACTTTGAGGATGGGGATTGGAACAAGGGAGGGAAGTGTGTGAGGACTAGGCCATTCACCAAGCAAGAAATGAAGCTTGATGGCTACATTCTTGACATGTATATGACTCAAGTGGAGGAGTTTGTTGAAGCACAAAGGGTAGCCACAAAGAGAGGGTTGAAGTTTGTGATGATGAACACTACTGAGATTATGCTTCTTAGACCTGATGGACACCCCAACAACTATGGACACTCTCAGGACAAAAATGTTACTCTGAATGACTGTGTTCACTGGTGTCTGCCAGGGCCAGTTGATACTTGGAATGAGTTTTTGGTGCATATGTTGTTGGATTTGGAAAGTGAGGCATGTTATAGTTCAAAGCTAGAGAGAGTTTTTTAAGATGTTTGGATTTTTACCATGTGGAGGATAGTGTTAAGCATGTGGAGATAGATACTTTTTTTTGGTGTTTTGTTTTTGGGTTCAGAGAGTATATTGTGTTTATGTTGTGTAGATGATATAGAATGTATATCCAAAGGTATTTGTGGACACAAATTGTCTTCATTAGCTGTCATGCATTATCATAAAAGTTGGGCAATATTCATTCATGCCCAAGAACAACTTCAAATGTATAACAATAATTGCAACTCAGAAAGTAACAGAGGTTATTTTGATTTCACTACAAATATTTGGGTTGTTCAGAGAATGAAGAACAATATACTTTCAACGATTGCTGGTTTGATTGCTTTAAACATTTGTTTAGATTCTTTACTTACTTTTTTGGGAATATGAATGATGAATGGTCTACCTTCTACATAAAAGTTTATAAATTTTAAATTTTTATAAACCATTAAACTCTTTCACTCCCAGTTGTATACTACCTTACAAACCCAAGTTCCTTATTAAAATATTATAAGAAAGCATGAAAATACTCTCACTACAAGTAACAATGCTTGATGTCTTTACTTACACTTGAATTAAAGTGTCTTGGATAAAAGAAATAGCAGAGAACGATGCATTTTAAGGATTGCAATTCTTAGAAATGCTAAAAGTTTTATTTGACTAAGCATAAATGTTGTGTTAAATATTAAAGTGAGAAATCTACCAAAACTTTAATTAAAGCGTACCTTTATCACAGTAATTTCTTTAACTAGAAAAGTTAGAGTTTTCACCTTTAGAAATGATCTTCTAGAAAAATGCTGAAAAAATAGTCTCAAAATGTATTTTTTTTAAATAAAATAAATATTAAAAATAAACAATTTAACATTAAATTTCTCATAAATAAGTTGCTTTTACACCAAACACTACTTAAATATAAGTATGCTTTCATTTATTTTATTAATATTATCCGTCTAAAATTATAAAAGTTATCTTTTCAGCAGTTATCTGATTTTTTTTGGTAGGTGGATATGACACGGATCAGGATAAGTGAGTTTTTTTATTTTATATATATATATATATATATATATATATATAATTTCATATTTTTACTTTTGGTGAATAATGCATAAATCCACATTAGTGATTATATCTATGAGAATATTTATTAAATAATTTATTTCATAAAATAAACATTTAAAACAAAGGAAAAATGATATTAACATAAATTTAATAAAAAGAACATACATATTCTTTGATGTTAAATAAAAATAAAAACATTATAGTTATATAAATTTAATAATCAACTAAACAAAAAGTATTTTAGTAACTAAAAATAGACAAAAATATAGAGATTCATTCTCATTAAATATTATTCATAGTTAAATTTATATTCAATCCATGTTAGTTGTTGTTAATATCATAACTACTTTAAAGCATGTTCATAAATACAAGTTAATAAACTTATGGTTTAGATGTTAATTCATATCTAATGTAACATAAGAATATATATGAACTATAAACAATGTGATTAATACACTTCTCTAACATTTGTATGAAAGTTGACAATGATATGTCGGTGGGTTGGTTCTGCATTTTGCAGAGTGTCTTTATTGTGTGGGGTATCACTATTCAAATTATGAACAAGTACTGCACCATAATACTGTATCAATTTATTGTCTCAATTTATTCACCTTTGAAATTTTCAATCTCTTTCATTCAAAGTTAAATGTGGACTTTTCAAAAGTGAAAAATAATAATTCTAGTGCCTTGCAATCCACAATACATTGTGTGTGTGAATTATTCAATGGTTTCATAATTTCAATTCTTTATGCATGTGCATTTTGTATAATTAATGTGGTGGATTAGAATGTACTATATATAACGTGTTTAATATTAAAGTCTTCATCACTTGTTCTTTCATTCATTAATCTCATCGATGTTAATTTGTTTGAAAATTTTCTAACTCTCCTTTTTATTTTAATATTAACGTGACTTATTAGTATTTTTCATGTTATTCAATTGCAAGTGTAATGTAAGACTCTAGGAAATGCGATAGTTGAAAAATAATTTTTATAATAGACATTTCATCATTTTATAATTAAAAAGTTTTTGTTTAAATATAAATAATTTAAATTGAGTTTATTTTATAAAAGATTAAATGTAATTTTAGTCCATGAATTTTGACACGTGAAAAATTATAATACATTTTGATTCTTAAATTATAAAAATAAATTAATATAGTTTTTTTAACCAATTCAGTTAATTTTTTTGTGTCAAATGTTAATATATGACTTATTTACATCGTTTGACACATTTTCTTTTCGAATTTTTTAAAGATACAAATTTCATTTTTTTTCCAAACTTGCCACCATGCTAGGTAGTCACGGCACGCCCACAAAGATGGTCAGGTACAAAACTCACGGAACTCAAAATTTATATGTATCAAGACTTTTACAGTACTTATTTGGAGACATTTGGAAGTCATTCTTTAACGTAATGAGATTAAAAAAATAATATCAATTTGTTTTTAAAATTTGAAGACCAAAATATATCAAAATTTTG
Organism: Vigna unguiculata; assembly: GCF_037176805.1. NCBI lineage: Eukaryota > Viridiplantae > Streptophyta > Magnoliopsida > Fabales > Fabaceae > Vigna > Vigna unguiculata. The sequence continues at coordinate 9,342,798 of NC_140795.1, forward strand.
AACATAAACAAATTCTAATTTTGTAAATGTTCAAAAACTTAAAACATGTTAAACTCTTTTATAAAGGTCGTATGTATCTAGAAAGTAAAATTTTCCTCCTCTTCTAACTTCTCTCAAAATCTTTGACTTTTTTACTTGTTTGTTTAAAGATCAAAGTACAACGAGATCTATTTTTTTTATTTGATCAATGTGTTGAACAAACTAAATTTGTCTTTTAAAATATTTTCACTGTTAATTTGGTGTAAGAGATATTAAAAACATAAAGGTCGAAAAGAATTGGTGTAAGAATTAGATGGGCTGAATAATAAATTATGAAAAATAAATTAAGTGGTTAGATAAAAATGAATTTATGTAAGAATTCGATTTAATTCACACTACAAACATTTGGAAGTTGCAGGAAATTTTCAAAACCTGACCAAAACAAGGTAGACGACTCGTGGGGTTGGTATATAAGCATTAATTCATGTCCATCACATTAAATTGTGAATGGAAGAGAAATAAAAAAATATTATTTCTAAAATCAAAATTTTACTTTTATTTTAACCTTAATTGCTTTTAGTCTCATTATTTATCTTAGATTCAGTTAGATTTTACCTTTACTAAAAATTTCAACACTTCCTTCAATTTTTTAAAATGAAACCATACATGACCTTTCATCCTATTAACACTAAAATATTTAACAAACAAAAAAAATTGGAGGTTGTAATTTATGCATAATATGATTTATATTAAACAATTCATAAAGCTAGTTATGTCAATTTTAACCTATAAAGGAGTCACATGATTATATAATTGAACTTTTCATTAACCGAGAAACTAAATAAAATAAAATAAATTACTAAAAAGATCAAACTAAACTGTATTTTAAAACAATTAAATACTATTTGGTGTTTTCATTTCTACACATGCCATTTTCAGTCTATTTTCATCCATAGACACCATGTTAATCTTCTAAAAAAACTCAACCTAGTAGTTCTAATTATTAGATACCGTTTCTCCTAATGTTAAAATAATTTTTGTCATATCCCATAAACATACTAATTCTTAGTTGTCAGATTGTCAAATATATCCCATAAAAACTGAATTACTTCAGTAATTGATTATAATGTATAATCAATTATAATAAAAAATCACTTTTTTTTTTATTTATATAGGTTTGCTGAAAAAAAAAATTAATCGTCTTTGAGTTCATAAAAACCTTAGCTTAATGAAATATATTTGAATAATGAGTAAATCTGAAAAGATTTTGGCCACTAGGTAACAATCACTTGAACTATCTCTTTTAGGAACGGTATCTTTTGTCAACAGTAAATCATATTAAATATAGTTTAACATAGCTATTACATCATAGGTTGCTTATATTCAAAACAGATTCTGCTGCAAAAATTGCATTTTCTGGTGATTTTCTCTGCTTCAACTAGTTACTGTACGCATAGATGCTACATTTTGATCAAACTTTAAAGCATGAATGAAAGAAAAAAGCCATTTATACAGACTTGTGTATATATGTGCAAGGGGTATCTAATGAGTACAAACATATTCAAACATGCAGGGTAAAACTTAACATGTAATTTTGATGGGTCAATCAATGGTGGTTAAAAGGATATCCTGATAAATACCAGTATATGTAAAGCTAGAATATAGAGCACAAATGCAGACCTGAATAGCATAAGCCTCTGCTGGGTTTCAGTTCTGGCAGCAGAGTGATAAGGAAGCCTTTGATGGCCTTCATAATCTGACAAACTCTGTAACTTATCTGAGGAGCTTTTACCGAATCGATTCCTAGCAGCAGTGTTTGCCTCCAAATTGCTGTTTTCTGTTTGCCGCCATAGCCCATTCAATCTTTCCAGTTCCATCTCTTTCAAATGAATGTCACCAAGTAAGCCCTCAGCTTGTGCCTGAAGGTACGGGAAGTAAGGGACTTAGTTAAACACTTTCACATCCAAATAATCAATCAAACACTTATCAACCAGCCATTGTCAATTAATTTTTCTCTATTAAAAACCAGAGATGGAAGGACCTGTTTAACAGCCAGTTGCTCAATTAGACCGTGAAGTTGTTTATCCAACGTCTTCTCTCTTTGTGCTGCAGAACAAGAACGTTTAAGAGCCAAAAAATCATGCAAGATGCTTCCCAAGTGTACAGAATCACTAGGAGAGTTAACACAACAAAAGCAATAAAAAGTATATTTATGTCCCGATATCGTTAGTGGATTTCTAAGAGCATGACATAGTATCTAATGTTATTAAGATATGAAACAAGATTGAAGTCTTCCCAACTAAAGTTATTTCTTTTCTCTTGATGATAAAAGAAGTCATTCAAAAAGAATACAAACAGGAGTACCAAGAATCTTCCTTAAAGCTACAATGGAAACAACAGAGGCAAGAAAATATAAAATACACCAAACCAAATGAAAAACCCGGTCTCTTGGCACCAGTACGGAAACACTCTTAAAAAATTCTTCAATCAGATTTTTGAATCAGCATTTTGAAAATTATTACTACGCAGCAATGCAGTGGCAGGATATAACCATATTAGTAGAAATTTATTATGAATATACAAAAAGTTCCCATAAACCCATTTTTAAACACGAATAAATGTTTGAAGAAAATCTAATATACAAGAAATCACCTAACCCAGTATTATGCTGAGTATTTTGTCATCATCATGATGGACTTAGTCATTCAAAGAAGTTTTTGGTCCTCAGCATTCACAATTATGGCTTGCAACATTTCTTACAGGAAATAAGTTTATGATATCTTTTCTCAGTGTGGTCAATTCAATGGTGGTGCATGACCTATTCACGCAGAAATTACAAAAGTATATACCACCTTCAGCAAAAAAGGAATACAAATAAACAAAATGCAAAGAATAGAAAGAAGAAAAAGACAACAAAGGGCATAGCTTATGCTTTTAGATTAAAAAAATTATCATATAGAAATCTGGAAAAAAAGAATAATATAAGATGGACATACTGACATAACTGGGCTTTAATAAATATCATGTTCCTTTTACAGTTCCAAGCATTGAAAGTAGCATAATTGATATTTTAGGCATCAGTCTAGGTGATATATTTCCCAATTCCACCTTCCAGGGGTCCCAAACCTTTGATCTTTCCCTCCCACATGGGGATCTTTTTGGAGCTATGGTTCATGTATTTGAGAAATCCAACCTTTCTCATGAAGAATTTGAAGATTGACAATGATCATGAAAATCTAGAAGTGTTTTAGGTTGTGTTGTGTCGAGTAGGAACTGTTGTAAGTTTTCTCTTTCATGATTTGACCCTAAAATTGCAGTTAGAAAGCTTTTCCAAATGAATTAGAACTTGTCTTGGTGATAAGTTGATTTTTAATTGATTAAAATAATGTTTTTAACCTCTTAAAATGTTCTTCGCTGATCTGGATTAACTGTAGGAAACATTTTAATTGATTAGATAGTCGTTTTAACCTATTAGAATCACTTAAAACCAGGAACAATTATTATCTCTCCGTTTTAATCTGCTCAAAACAAGCTTTTAATAGATTAAAAATTACTTAAGTTCAGTGAAGGTTTTGGACTTCTCTGTTTTAACATGTTAAAAGAGAGAGTACATACCGAGTTGCAAATTGTTCTTGTAGCTCTCTATGTAAACTTTGTGATTAATACCTGGTTTATTCTTTTTTGTTGTGTTGATCTTGTTCTAGGTCATATTGCTTTCATTTTATCAATTTGTTTTGTGTCTATAGTTTGTCTCTAGATAGAGTTTCGAGGTATAGAGTAGTATCTGGGTGTCACTAGGTGTGTAATCAAATGTTGTAAGGTTCGATATTTGGTTTCTTAAGTTGTTTACTTTCACAGTTTTGGTTGTGTGCCAGTAAAAACTCTAAAATTTTAGTGAGCTTAGCTGGTGTGGCGGAACAAATGGATGTAGGTCTTAGATAAGAGTGAACCGGTATAAAAGTTTATTGTGTACATCTCTCTCTCTCTCTCTCTATCATGCAGTTCTTGACTTTATTTGGTTTTGTTTCTGTGCATAAATTTAAAACCAACCAAATCCTGTAATCAATAATTTTAATAAGGATCTCATTCTAAGTTTTGTGAAAACTTGAGATAGTTCAATTGACCGTCTCTCTTGAACTCAGCCCCTTTAAACTAACAGATTTATGATAGGAAATTTGGGAAAACTACACAACAAAAGCTAGCTAGTAGTTGAAGAACTTAAGGCTAGATAAACCCCACCTAGACACTCATACTTCCAATTTGGACTTTGAGTTCGATATATGATAAGATATCATACCTGGGGAAGGTTGCTTAAGTGCATTTTCCTGCACTCTTGCCCATTTCTTCTCCAATTCTTTCACAGCATCCTCCATTGAATTCTGAAATGAAAGGAGGGTAATTTAATTTGGTGAATTTAATTATATATCCAATCATAGATTATCATACATGTTAAGGATGTTGATTTTTGTATTTATCATTAGTAAAAAGTCATCCAGTGTAATTTTTAACCTCTTTCTATTGACAACATGAAAAATAAAATTCTCCATTAGGTAAAGTATCAACATAAGTAGCTAAATTACACCTAAAACATATAGCATAGATCATATAGTCCTTGAAATTATGGGAATGGTAATTGGCATTATCACCATTGTTTATTTACTATTTATCCATCCACTATAAAAAAATAAAACGTTAAGTTGTGCACATAAGAGTCTGTGTGATTAACGAACCAACTGCTTCTTCTTCTCTTCCAATTCATCTAGTAAAGCTGATCTCGATGCTTCTGCATCAGCATCAAATCCAGCTTTAGAATTTGCCTTCATTTCATCCCAACCATCAGATACTTGCTGCTTCATATTGTCGAGCTCAGCTTTGAGTTTCTTCTCAGTTTCATCCATCTCCTGTAACACAATAAATAAAAAATTAATTGAATCAAACTCAACCTCACAAATTACAATCAATTCACAATCATAACCTGCAACTTTGTCCTCAGTATATCAGCCTCTTGCAATTTCTCTTTTATTTTATTCTCAAAATCCGATATTGCATTTTCATATGCCGCATTCTCTTCCTTCAATGTCACCTCTCTAAGTTGGGCCTGCAACAAAAATCATCATCAATAGTTGTAGCAGTATTTTAGGTTAACATCATTTTAGTCCCCAAGTATTGCAAATGTGTGCTTTTACTTTCACAAGTTTCAGCTGAGTCCATCAAGTTTTCTTCTGTTTATAATTTAGTCCCCTCACCTAGATTTCATCTTATTATTAGCTGAATTCACCAACATGGCATACATGCAAATGAATAAATAATACAGTGTTACAATCAGCAAGAAAACACAGAATATTTGATAGTTGTGTTTGTGATTCATGGGGTAAGTTATTGTTTTTAGAGTACTGCTAAGAACACACTCTTAAACATGTTCTTTCTAACACATTCGATTATATTTATTGTTAACTACAGAATAACGGTAAATATCTATTAACTTAGACCTGGAACCCAAAGAATTATATATTTTCCAATAAGAGACAGCATGTTAAAAAGAGTATATCAAAGAGTATTCCTAACATTTCTTCATGCTTTTACAAAGTAATGAACATCAAAAGGATAGTCTTATCATTCTAAGCAAGTCAACGACTTAAAATTAGACAGAATCAAGACGGAGGGACCCAATTGTTAATGGAATAAACTCAAGAGATTCAACAGGTGTAGTTGAAATACAACTCTTCCAAATTGTATAACTTTGGAAATCCAACAATTCTGTTCAATAAACACAAATAACCCAGACCTAAACCTATATTTTTTAATTCTAGTCAAAGATTGTGTTATAGGCTCAGCTGGGTTAATCCCTAACACAGAAGAATGCTAACAACACTCTTTACTATCAGGTGAAATATATTGAAAAATATTTTTTTTACTTGATTTCATCTCTCACTTAACGAGAGCATGCCTGACAAAGATTATTTTCGCCAATTTATGCTATTTTAAGGATAAAAGGAAGTCTTCAATTTCAATTGTATATTTAGGACAATAATCTAAATGTGTCATTTTTTTTTTCTGAAAAGACAAGTATTTTCTGTAATTATTTCTCTACAGTGTTTCCCTCTCAGCTTCATATACTCTTTTCCTATATAAAATCAGATTTACATTTTGTTTCCAAATGAAATAAATTAACACAACCACTTCTCAGCAAACTTACGGCAACAAAAAATGATTCTGATTACAAGCTATTACAACAACATAATCAATTGTACATGTAGTAAAAATAATAATAACAAAACAATCCGAATATTGAATTAATCTAATTTTTGCAGTTATCCCAAAGCAAACACACTCTGAGTTTCTTCATAACAAACCAAGAGAGAAACTGCTAGCATTCCTCTCTAACATAATAACACAATAGTACTTGCAACTCTGTTCGGGAATTTGGAAGAGAGGGTGAAAATGCAAATAAGATTTATTAGTTAAGGACCTGTTGGCGCGTGGCGGAGTGGGAATTCAATTGGAGGGCGAGGGCGGCGTTGGAGGCGAGGGAGTGGGCGTGGAGGTGAGGGAGGCTCTGGGAGATGTCTTGGGGAGGCAATCTCAACCGTAGATCATGGATCAAACGGCGGAGAGAAGCCGCCTTCTGATCCAGTTCGATCACATACCTTTGCTGATCTTCGGAAAAGAGGATTGGGATGATGGAATCGTCCTCCGCTTCCTTTCCGGCGCCACCTCCCACCGCCCATGCCAGTAACCCAGCCATGCCTTACAACTTAACTTTCTCTCTCTCTCGCTCTCGCTTCTCTCTCTTCCAATTTCTTCACTCACCATCCATTTTTTCCGATCTGCTGTGGTTGATTTGGGAGTTAGGAACTGTGGTGGTTTGGTTCCTTAGAGGCTCGCTAATTCCATTTTGTTGTTTTTGAAAATTTGATTTTCTTGTGAGCATTTCTATTCTATTACAGTAATTACAGTAATACAATTTAAAAGACTATACAAATTAATAAATAACTTTGTTAATTTTGAATTATATTATAGAATTACGTATATTGCTGAATGGCAACATTTATTTTAATTTGATATAAAGAAAAAAATAATATTCAAAAACTGTATCTTTTCATATAATAACACAGTAACAAATTATTAGTTTCTTTTATATATTTAATAGCAGAATTTTACTTGATATTTTTTAACTATGTAAGACATTATTCTATAAACTTAATAGTAGTGCTCCGAAGATAGAAAGAGAGAAAATTTAAATAAAATAAAGAAACAAGGTAAACGAAATGAAAATAAGTTAATTGCACCATTTCTTCTAAATAAGATTTATAATTGATTTTAAGGATATTGTTCGATTGATTTTTGTCTTAAATTTCATATTAATTAATCTAACTTCTTAATTAATTTGTTGGTTTAGTCACATTAATCAAAATAACTTTTTAAATATATTTTCAAATAGTTAAAGTTATTTCAAAAAATTTATTCTATATGTTGTAAGGATATAAGTTGTATGAGTTGTTACAAAAATTAATTTTGTTATATTTCTTGTTATACACGAAAACCAATATATAAAAACGAAAAATTTTGTAAATAATTTGCAAACATAAGTTTTCGTACCTACAAAAATTTTTCAAGATAAATTACATACAAAATGCTTTATAGATAATTCAAATATTTTTTTTAGGGTTAAATATGTTTTTGGTCCTTCAACCTTCAGTGAATTTTGGAATTAGTCCCTCATCAAAACTTTATATCAATTTAGTCATTCATCTTTCAAAATGCATGAATTTAGTTATTTTAACCAAATTTTGTTAAGTTTATCTGACGTTTCAAGCACAATTCATGATAGTATTTAAGTTAACATTGAAGCAAAAATGTGTCAAACAGTCTAAATAATTTAAATACTATCATGAAATGCGCTTGAAACGTCAGATAAACTTAACAAAATTTGGTTAAAAGGACTAAATTCACGTATTTTGAAAGATGAAGGACTAAATTGGTCAAAAATTTTGATGAGGGACTAATTCTAAATTTCGTTGAAACTTGAGGGACCAAAAACATATTTAACCACTTTTTTATGATTAATTTTCATAAATAATTTCCGATATCACGACTTCGAAGATAAAATTTATAAATAAATTATTTAAAAAACATATTTCGTAAATAAAGTTATTTACTACTAATAGTTTATTTACAAAATTTTCTTCTTAAATAATTCATAAATAATATCAAATATTTACAAAAATTATCTATTACATACGAATTTTTAATTTATTTTTAATTTAAATAATAACTATATTCCTTATAGTGTGTTATCGTTTCTGCTCAATAAATATGAATGTGAAATTCAGGTATCGATATAAGAATTTTTCATGTACTCTTTCAATGATAGTGTGAGCTTGATGGACTTTTTTTTTCATTTTTCTTGTAATGAACTCTTTTGATGGAAAAGCATCCTGAATGTAAATCCTTCTTTGGTTTTTCAACTAAATTTTTTTTTAAGGATGTAAATCAATTATATTTTCAGTTATTATCTTTTTCTTACATACAAAATGTCTATGTAAAGATATATTTCGCTTTTTTGACAGAAATAAATTTGCAGTATGTATCAACTTACTCAACTTATAAATATTAATAACTTTATAATATAAGTATTTAAAAATACGAAAACACACATGTACCACAAATAATAATAAATATTTTTGGATAAATATATTAAATAATAAAATAAAACGGTTTAAAGAACAAATATTGTATTCGGTCTTTTCTACTACATTATATATTATTAATGTGTCATACACATAGAGATGACAAATAAATCCATCCCCGTGGGTATTGCCGAACCCGTCTCCATTTTGACGAGGAATTCCCGTATTGATTAGGTATGGGTATGGGTATGGGAAATCCCCAACTTTTTTAATTGGGTATGGGAATGAGTATGAGGATGTACATATCCCGCTATACCGTCCCCGCCATATCTTCGTCCTTGTTTAAATTATTAAAATATTCATAATTAATTAAGTAACCTTATATATATATATATATATATATATATATATATATATATACTTTCTATTTTTTATTTTTTCTAATTATTTGGTTTATCACGAAACTCATTCGCATCTCCAATATATTTTTCAACTTATCATAACATTTATGTAATTATGTTAAAATGATGTATGTCAATTAAAATTTTTTTATGTCTCACATTTGAATATTTCTATTATTTTTTTAATATTGTTATTTATTGTATATTTTCCTTCCACCTGAGAATGTTTAATACTCTCAATTTAAGTGTTTAATAACATAAATCTTTCATTTACTATATAATATAAAAAAAATTCTTTACTTATTAGGCTTAATTAATTATCATTTTGATCCCCTAATTTGTTGGTTTGGTTCATTTTGGTCTCCTTATTATTTTTTGGTTCAATTTGGTCCTTTAATTTTTCAAAAGGTTTAATTTGGTCCCTGCCGTTAAGTTGATGTTAACACCGTCTCCGTACATGTCACATGTCATTTTGTGAAATTTTGTAATTTTTTGTAATTTTTTTTTATTAAAAAAATTTAAACTACCACGTGTCACTTTTTGGTTGTGACACATGTCAATTTGAGATTTTTTTATTTAAAAAAATATATTGTCACGTGACAAGTAGTGATTGTGCCACGTGTCAAGTTAACATTGGTTGTTTTCAATTTAGTCCCTCTATTTGAATTTTTGATTCAATTTAGTCCCTCAAGTTTTTTAAATGATTCAATTTTGTTCTCTCAAATTTGAGACCAAATTAATAATTAAGCTTAATTACAATTTATACATTTATGTTAAAATAATTTTTTATCATTTATACATCAAATCACTCCCTAAGGTTGTGTTCCTATGTATAGATGGATTTAAGGGAGAGTGTGAAGATGAATTTGTGTAAATTTGAGTAGATGAATATATGTGTTTTTTTGAATAGATTTAAAGGTTAGAGTGAGTAGATTTGGAGATAAATTTTATAAGAGTTAGTGATGATTTAAGTGATGTGATAGATTAAAAAAAAATTTTAATAGATAAAATTTTAAAATTACTAAATTACCCTAATGATAAAAATAAAATTAAATAATTATTAGAAGAGTTAAAAATATTAAAATTTAACAATATTATAATATATAACATATAAATATATATTATTTATTATTAATTATTATAATAAATTTAAATAATAATAATTATATATATATTATTATTTTTTAACAATAATTTAATTTATATTAGTTATTATACATATTCATATATTTTATTATTATTAATTATTATAAAAATATATTATTAATATTAATTATTATTTTATATATAATACTAATTATTAAATATAAATATATTATCATTTATTATTACAAATTATTAAATACATTAAAACATCAATAATAAAAATAAAAATATTATTATTGTATAAAATAAAAATATAAAATTTTAACAAAATTTATATTACTATAATTAATTATAATTAATTATAATTAATTATTACAGACATTTATATAAATTTTAATTCTATTAAATATTATATACATTATATACATATTATTTATTACATCTATTATTAATATATATATATATATATATATATATATACTTCAAAAAATATATTATAAATTAAAACATAAATTTTTAATGACTAAAAGTATATTATAATTATTATTAAATAATTTTTTTTATTAATTTATTATATAATGTATATATATATTAATATTAGTAACCGGTTATATAATAACATATATAATAATATATATGAGTTATGTAACCGGTTACTATAATTAATATATATATATATATATATATATATATATTTATATATATATTAATATTAATATTAATATTAATATTAATAACCAGTTATATAATAACATATATAATAATATATATGAGTTATGTAATTAGTTACTATAATATATATATATATATATATATATATATATATATATATATATATATATATAATAATATATGAGTTATGTAACTGGTTACTATAATATATATATATATATATAATAATATGTATGAGTTATATATATATATAATAAATTAATAATATATAATAAAATAATAGTAAATAAAAAATTAAGATTATTAATAATGAATAATATGTAATAAAATATTTATTATAAATAAATTAAATAATAGTATATTATGATTAATAATTATATTAGTAGATGTATATTTATATAAAATCTACAAAGGCTATAAATGAGAAGTGGTTCTTGATGTACTCAAATTCTTGTAAAATTGGTGAGATGGATTATTAATAGTTATTCGCAAATCCATCTATGCTTTTTTTTTTAATCACGTGATATGAACACAATTTTTTTTTTTTAATCCATCTTCTCAAATCGTTATACACAGTACAATCTATCAAAGCGAACAGATTCTAAATACTCATGTTATTTTATATTTTACATTTTTCACTTGTAATTTTTTACACTTAAAATTTTGTACACATGTAAAAAAATATTTTAATAGTTAGATGGAGTAATTTGATTTATAAATACAATAAAAATTATTTTAACATGCATATATAAGTTGTAATTAAGCTTAACTACTAATTTGGTCTCAAATTAGAGAGCACAAAATTGAATCATTTAAAAAAATTAGGGGACTAGATTGAATCAAAATTATAAATAGAGGGACTAAATTGAAAACAATCAATGTTAATTTGACACGTGGCACAATCATGACCTGCCACGTGACACTTTTTTTTTAATTAAAATAATTAAAATTAAAAAAATTATCAAGTTGACACGTGGCACAACCATGACATGATACGTGGCATTTTTTTTTAAATAATAAAATAATTTAAAAAATTTAAAAAAATTAAAAAAATTAAAAAAAAATAAAAAAATTTTAAAAAAAAATTAAAATTCCACAAAATGACACGTGATATGTACGAAAATGGTGTTAACGTCAACTTAACGGCAAAGACCAAATTGAAACTTTTTAAAGAATTAGATGACCAAATTGAACCAAGAAATAATAAGGGGACCAAAATGAACCAAACCAACAAATTAGGGGACCAAAATGATAATTAAGCCTACTTATTATTATTAATTTTTGTTTCATTTGAAGAACTCTTTTGTTTAAAACAATTTTTGTTATTTCTCAACCATTGAGTATATATGTTGATATTTGAAAAGTTTTATTAGATGTCTAATGTATTTTTCATCTTATCATGTCTTTAATTATACTTTTTTTTTTGCATTATGCGATTCTTTTCAATAGTCTCTCAAATTGTTTATAAGATACACATTTGTTAATTTTTTAATATTTTTATTTGTTGTTTATTTTCATCACATAGAATACTATTTTGATATATTTTATCTAGTTATTTTTTATTTTCTAACTCATTATCAATCATACTTTAATTTTCTCACTATAATTGTATAAATAAATTTTATTTGCTATAATATAAAAAATTAATATAATTGTCATGAATATTTTTTTATCAACATCCAACATATATTAGAGTTCAAAAGATACAAGATCTATGTTAAAATTTTATTATTATGTTTGTTATTTGTTCTTTGCATCATTTTGATCAAGTGATGTATTATAACTTTTATTAGTGTATAAAAAAGATATTCATTAGAGTTAAAAAAATTGAAGTAAACAAACATTTAAAATATATTTTAATTTGAATATTTGTTTTTCTTTTATATATTTTTTAAATATTTTTAAATTTTATCAACTAGGTTTCATTAATGTTTGTAAGTTCAATAAATGTTTTGGTTCTTATGAAATTTTATATGGTATTCTAATCTAAAATGTAAACAATTATAATTTATTTCAAAGTATTCGATATCGAATAAACAATCATCCTCCTAATATTGAATATTTGATAATATTATGTTTACTTTACCGTACTTTTTTATTATTTTATAAAAACTAATTAAAATTAATATTAAAGTAGTAAGCAAATGGGTATGGGTATGAGATTATACCCGTTACCCGGTGGGGATGGGGATGAGACAAAAGTTTGATACCCGTTGAGTTTGGGTATGGGGATGGGGATAATTTTTTTTACGGGGATGAATATGGGATAGCGAAACCCGTCTCTGCCCCGCCCCGTTGCCATCCCTAGTCATACATACATTTTATTACTTTTTATTTTCATTTTTTTTAAATTGTAAAAATTATGGATGATGTGTTCTATACAGAATTTAGAAAACTCATTGAAATGTATATTATGTTGTTTTAATGAAATTAATATATATATATATATATATATATATATATATATATATTTTTTTTTTCTTTCCAAAAATATATACAAATGAATATTATACTTTGTTAAAATTATATATAAATTTATATAATTATTATTATCAATAATTATAATATAATTGATATTTAAAAAATACAAATTACAATACACTAACACAAAAAAGACCTATAACATCGCTCATATAACGTTTGTCCCAAAAAAGTCCCACGTTAAAAATAAACCCGTGGCATTTTTGTAAATTATTTGACTTTTTTAACATCTGCCCATTCCAACATGGACGTAATTTAACATCTGACACACGATACCCTAACGTCATTTAAAAATTAACATTTGTACACTGTGCCCCCGACGTCAGGTAACATCGGACCCCATAAACCCCCGACATTAAGTAACGTCTGACCCCCTATGCCCGACGTTAAGTAACGTCTGCCCCATGTGCTCCGACGTCAATTTTTGGGTTATCTCTACGCGAAATGCAGAAACCCTAATTGTTTCGTCACGCCACCATTGTTTCGCGAACCTTTTCCACTGGCGACCACCATTCTGAGCTCCTCCAGGTAATTTTTGGACTTTTTCACCATCAAACTTGTTGGGATTTTGATTGTGGATTTTAGGCGTTTTGAACCAAATATTTTGCGTTTTCATTCCCATTTGTAGTGTTTCGCGATCCTTCCTGCCGACGACCATTATTCCAACCTCCTCCAGGTGAGTTTCGAACGCTTTTCACCACCAAACTTGTTGGAATTTGATTGTGGATTGATTTTAGGCGTTTTCAACCGAATATTATGTGTTTTCATCCCCATTTGCATCGTTTTAAGATTCATTTTGCTTGTTATCTCTTGTTCATTGTATGTGTATAATTGCTTGTATTTTTTTATTTGCAATTATAATTTTAATCTTAGACTATTTTTTTTAGTTTTTTTGGCCTATTTCTTTTTTTAATTGAATTTTTATAATAATATTTGTAAAATTAGGAAATAAAATTATATTTATTGTTATTTGTAAAATTGGACTAATTGTATTTGATTTTTTAATATTATTGTTGCATTAATTGTTATTTTATGTATGTAGATTTATTATACTTTTAGTATACATGGAGCGAAACTTAGTTCCCATTTGAGATTTAGTACAAATGATTAAAATTTTTAATCGTTTGTATTAAATCTTGAATTGTCTGATCAGACAGTTTGAAAAAATTATTTTTCATAATTTGCTACAACGTGTACATTGAGGTTTATGCATAAATTTCATAAAATTTTGATTGAGGCTAATTTGTGTTGTTCTCTAGATGCATACTTGATTGTGATCATGACTGATCACTTTCATTTCGTGTACTTCGGAGACCAATGCAAAATGCTATCGAAAATGTTTGACTTCTTTGTATACGTGTTAGCAAATTATTAAAAACAATTTTTTTTGAATGGGTAGGGCCTCACCTTGTGAGAGTTAAAAGTTTGAGATTGATGGAGTTTTTTACGAACATAGTATGGATCGAAGCTAGATGAATGAGCATCGCATCAGTGAAGAATATGAAAAGGGGGTTTATGAGTTTTTGCAATATGTTCAAGAACATACAATCTCAAGTAACAAGACATATTTTTGTCCTTGTGTTCAATGTCTTAATCAAATACGTCACGACTTGGGCACAATGCGTGATCATTTATTCATCTTTGGTATAATGATGCGTTATACACTTTGGACTTGTCATGGAGAAGTATTAGACAAGCCTACAACATCATGAAGAACAGATTATGTAGACAAATGGATGAATGATCATTTAGAAGAAATGGTACGTGATGTTGGGGAGGAGAATTTTGGAAAAACTCATTTATATGATTCTCTTAAGTCCGATTCAGAGGAAGAGTGTAAGACCCGAGAAAAATTAAATAGTTAATTAAATAATTATTTAATAAATGCGGGTAATGGGAACCTTTAAGACAATATATGCGGAATGTATGACGTGGCAAAGTACTAGCTCAAATGGTGTTGAGTACTTAGGTGTGTAAGAGAACTTGGGTTTAAGTCCTATGTATGCCATTTTTGTGTGTTATTAAATTAGTATTATTTTTAATATATATTAATTATGTTGTGGAATGTTATAATACGTGAATCATATTAGTTAGCAAGAAATATAAATTGGCATGATGGATTGGCATTGATCTGGCATTGGCATGGTTGTGGGTTCAAGTCTTGGAGAGCTCAAATTAAACTTTATTTTGGCTATTTATAGTTTTGATTTGAAGTTGAAGGGTTAAAGGAAACCCTAACAGACAGCCAAGGGTGGCTGGAAAACAACCTAATTAAGTGTGCTTGAATGACAATTACACCTCTCCTTAATGCTAATTTCGTTTTAGACTAATTAAGCTTAGTTAATACACCATTAAAGTGACTTTTGAGAGAGAAAGAGAGTGCCCTTGAGTCTGCCACTGTTTTTCCACAATTGGAGAGGGAATTCAGAGGGAAGGTGTGTGGGAGATTGACGTATAGGAGTGAGTTATGAGAAAGCCAAAGGGGGAGGCCATTGGTGATCATTGGAAGTTATCAAGTAGTCCAACTTTAAGCAAGGAAATCAGGTTAGGGGAGTTTAATTATGTGTGTGAATACCATTTACATGTTTTCGTGCTATATTGAATGATTAGAATGTGCATTTTAGAGTTTGTGTTGAATTCTGTTGCGTTTCTACCGCCTGGCGGCGTTGAAGGCCCACCAGGCGACTCATACCTCTAAAGCCATTTTCTAGGTTTCTTGCTATGCACCGCTTGGCGGCTATGTGCTGCCCGCCAGGCGACACCAACTGGTTTGCCAATTCTCTCGGATTTTGGTATTTTCGGGATGTGGGGATATTTTGGAAGTGATTCTTATGATATAAGAATCCTTGGTATGGTGAATTGTTATCTGAAAATGCATAATTGGTGAAATATTTCATGATCTTCACTTGAATTGGGGGTTTAGGGTTCATATGGGATTGAGATTGAGAAACCGGGATAACTTAAGTGATTGGTGCCATGTTGGTGCGTAATCAATGTTAACATGATTATGTTCTGAGCCTTGGGTGTGGTGTGTATAAAAAAATTACGTCAGCTTGAGGGGAACTTTTGAAACCATGGGGTTATGCGTCACACCGAATGCGGGAGGAATCTGGACAGAACCCAGTTTTTCACGTACTGCCTGGCGGTACTGAGGCTGCCGCCAGGCGACCTGTCAATAAAGCAGCAGGTTCGATTTGGTTGGTGTTCTTGCCATGGGGCGCATTGAATGGGGTCCTTATTGGAAGTGTTTTGAGATGGGATAGGTTGGGATTTCATTATCTACGATATTTAAATAATAAATGAAGGATTAAATATGTGCATAGGGTGTTTCCTACACGTTGGTAGCTGCAGTGTCAGCTAGGGTGTCCAAGTATAGGTACAACACTGATCAGATTGGGTCAGAACGAATAATATGAATAATAGACTGTAAGGATTTAGAACCCGAGGTATATTGAATATGGGAACCGGTTTAAGGTAATCAAAAAGGAAAAGGATGGGTGCAAGATATAATTGAATAGGAAATAATTGTGTATATTGCAATACTTTGGGTATGGTAATGTAAATTGAATAACTTGTATGATGGTAAATGGTAGGGATACTATTGTTGTTTTGTGGCTTGTTCCTTTAGAGAATCAATTGAGGTATGTTAAGACATGATAGTTGGACATGAATTAATTGTACTTGGTGTGTTTTAGTTATGGTGATATGTCTTAAATACTATGTTTGATGTGTGAAAGTGATATTGCAAGTTTGAGGCCCTTAAGACCTGTAAAAAGTGCCAAAAATCAGTAGCACTGTGCTATTGGTATGACGCCTGGTGGCGCGGGGCGAGCCGCCAGGCGGCAGAGTTCAAAACAGTGGAAGTGGCCACTGTCTGCGCTAGGCGCCTGGCGGCAGGGTTGGGTCTGCCAGGCGATGACGGAATTGTGTGGCTCCCGGCGGTAGGGGTCTGGCCGTCAAGCGGTTTGCTTCCAGGTTTCGCCTAGCGGCGCTAGGCGGTTTGGTTGTTGTGAAATTGGTTGTTGTTATGATTAGTGGACTTGAAGGACTAAGTTCACTTCCGTGGTGTTTGGACTTGATGGACTAAGTCCAATAGGGGTCTGGGATGTGCTTGGTGGTGGGACGCATGATGGGCATGGAACTGGCTAGTTCCCATCGGCTACTAAGTGGCGAGGAGTCCTTAGTATCGTGATTACATGCGTCGGATGCACGATGGGCAAGAAACTATTTTGTTCCTATTAGCTGCTATTGGACGAGGAGTCCATAGTATGATGATTGCGTGTGTGCCAGGGTCCGAGCGAGGAAGGCTTGGATGGTTTTTCTACAGACGAGGAGTCTGTAGGGCAGGACTACAAGCGAGATAGGCTCGTAGGATTGGACCACGAATGTGCTAGTTTCGTGGGAGCACAGTAAAGTCCTAATACCTAGTTTCATGCATATGACTCATGAAGGACTATGAGATCAGGGTTGGGTAAATAATGGAATAATTGTGTATGATTTAATTCTTGGGATGAGTGTCATATTTATTTCATATATATATATATATATATGTGTGTGTGTGTGTGTACATAGCTCACCCTATCTGTTTGTGTGTGGCGATGATCAGATAACTTACTATCCGGGAGTAGATGATTTGACAGGTGAGCCAGGAGATGCATGAGTACAGAGAGCGGGACTATATGGGGATTTGGAGACTTTATTAATCGAATATTTTATTGCTTTCAAACCGTTGTATTTAATCATTTATGGGTTATAATAATTGTTATCCTTGGATTTTTTAAGGTATACGATTTTATGGTTTTAATTTTCCTGCGTTTTGGGAATATGTGATTATAAATGAGGTTTTAGTAATATTATCGTGTTTTATTTTATTTTATTTATTCATTTATATTTATTTAAAAGTAATATTCCTTAGGGATGTTACAAAGAGTTGTACCCAGGATGCACAAACTTTACGCGACTGTTAGCGACTTTGAAATTATTCAGTTTAAAAGCAAGGAATGGATGGACGGATACAAGTTTCACAAAACTGTTGGAGTTGTTAAAGGAGACGCTTCCGGAAAATAACACATTATCTATCCGTAATTACGAGGTGAAGAAATTTTTATGTCCAATGGGTTTGAAATATCAAAAGATACATGCATGCCCAAATAATTGTGTTTTATACAGAGACGAGTTTGCTTCACTGAAGGCGTGTCCAACATGTGGTTTCTCGCGATTTAAAAAGAAAATTGATGGAAATAGTGGTGATGAAGACAAAGATGGTCCACCTGCTAAGGTGATGTGGTATCTTCCTATAATATCTAGATTCAAACGACTATTTTCCATTAAAGAAGATCCAAAGAACCTGAAATGGCACGTTGATGGAAGAAAGTGTGATAATCTTCTTCGACACCCAGCTAATTCTTCATAATGGAAGAAGATTGATGAAACATTTCTAGAATTTGGTGCAGAGCCAAGAAACTTAAGACTTGGACTTGCTACATATGGTATGAATCCTTACGGGAACTTAAGTAACAAACATACTTCATGGTCAATTTTACTGATGATTTATAATTTATCTCCTTTGTTGTGCATGAAGAGAAAATATATGATGTTATCTATGATGATATCGAGTCTTAGACAACCTGGAAATGAGATTGATGTGTACCTAAAACCATTGATCGATGATTTGAAACTGTTATGGGAAGAAGGCATCAATGTGTATGATTCATATTCTCAAGAATCTTTCTGTTTGCGTGCAATGTTGTTTTGCACCATAAATGATTTTCCAGCATATGGAAACTTGAGCGGTTACAATGTTAAAGGTCATTTTGCATGTCCCATTTGTGAAGAAAACACAAGTTATATTCAATTGAAGCGCATTCAAAAAACTGTGTATACAAGACATCGAAAGTTCCTTCCTCGAAATCATCCTTATCGTAGAATGAAAAAAAGCATTTAATGCAAGTCCTGAGGATGAACTTGTAGCGAGACCCTGCAATGGTGAAGAAGTATACAACCAAGTGAAAAATATTGACACTGTGTTTGGAAAACATCCAAAGAAAAAGACCATAGAGAAAAACATTTGGAAGAAACGATCAATCTTCTTTAATCTTCCATATTGGTGTAAACTTGAGGTACAACATTGAATAGACGTGATGCATGTTGAAAAAATGTATGTGATAGCGTCATCGGGACTTTACTAAATATAAAAGGAAAGACTAAAGATGGAGTAAAAGCACGACAAGATTTGGCTGAAATGGGCATCCGTTCTGAGTTACATCCACAATCAATTGGAAGACGCACCTACCTACCTCGAGCTTGTCACACTTTTTCTAGAAAAGAGAAACAAATTTGTTTTCAGTGTTTAAAAAGTGTGAAGGTTCCCCAAGGTTACTTTTTAAATATTAGTAGCATTGTTTCTATGCAAGATTTAAAGTTAGTCGGTTTAAAGTCCCACGATTGTCATGTGCTGATGCAACACCTTTTACCAGTAGCTTTTCGAGCAATCTTACCTACTTCTGTCAGAGGTATTCTAACACGTTTGTGTATGTTTTTAAATGCCATATGCAAGAAAGTTATTGACCCTCGAGTGTTAGACGATTTGGAAAATTAGGCCATTATACTATTGTGTCAATTGGAAATGTATTTTCCACCTTCATTTTCGATATCATAGTTCATTTGATAGTTCATCTTGTGAGGGAAATTCAATTATGTAGGCCAGTTTTCTTGTGATGGATGTACCCAGTGGAAAGATACTTGAAGATCTTAAAGGGATATGTCAAGAATTAGTAGCGATCAAAAGCTTCAATTATAGAGCGATACATTGCAGAAGAAGCCATTGAATTCTGGTCAAGTTATATGTTAAGTTGTGAACCAATTGGAGTTCCTAAGACTAGACATGAAGGTAAATGTGAAGGTAAGGGTGTGCGTGGAGTAAAGATTCAAAGTGTTAGTAGAAAATTAATTGATCAAGCCCATTTGTACATCTTAAACAACACTGTAGTCCATCTTAAACAACACTGTAGAAGTGATTGCTTACATTTCGCAACACATTGATGAAATGAAATCTGCTCATCCACGAATGAGTGAAAAATTGGCACTTAATGAACATAACAAAACTTTCTCATCATGGTTTAAGAAAAAGGTTTACGCGACTCCAAATGTTTTTGAAACTTTATTGAGGCTAGCTCGTGGACCGAACACTAATGTCATTACATATGGCGGGTACTACATAAACAATCATTGTTTCTATTCACAAAATGAAAGATGACAAAAGTAGAGTTGAAAATAGTGGGGTTACATTTCAAGCTGAAGCTGTACATTTTTCCAGTTCTAAGGACAAAAATCCAATTACAACATCCATGAGTTACTTTGGAATAATACACGAAATATGGGAAGTTGACTATGTAACTTTTAGAGTGCCAATTTTCAACTATAAATGGGTTGACAGTAATTCGGGTGTTGGGAAAGATGACCTCGACCCCACTTTGGTGGATTTTAACAAGATGACTGATACAAATGAACCATTTATTATGGCTAGTCAAGTAAGAAAATTTTTTTATGTCACTGATCCAGCCAATCAGAAATGCTCAATTGTATTAGAAGGAAGAAACATGAACGGAAATGATGATGAAGATTGTCTAGACATACTTGAGATAACATCTTTCTCATCAAGAACCATTCAAGACAAGGTTGATGATGTAACTGATGTCATCCATGCTATTCGAAGTGATCATAATGAAGACATATAGTAGAACACAATACCTTGATAGGTGTTTATTTAATAATATTGTGACAGGATATTGTGGTATGTTTAATTAAACCAACTATAATATTTTTTATGTTATTGTTAACATAACATATTTTATGTTTTAAACAACACAAATTTGAGATAACTCCGAACACTGAGCGAATTAGAAAGGTGTTATCTCACATAGCCACCAGATGGAGGGACTTCAAGGCAAGGCTCACACGTTTGTATGTATTCGGAGACAAACAACATGACACTCCTTGTGCTAAGTACAAAATCTCTGAGGAGGAGTGGATGTAATTTCGTGCATGTAGAGAGTTTGGAGACTGACATATTTGTTTGTTAAATTTGTTTATAATGACACTCACTAGTCATACATTTGTGTATTAAAGTTATTAAATAATGTTATGTGTGACAGGAAAAAAAGGATAGCAGCCCAACAAAGACAAAGGCTTGATGATACACCACATGTACTCTCTCGAGGTGACTATGCATTATTGGAGAAAAAATTGAAAAAGTCTCATGCATAGTCTTTGGGACTTGAGTGCCCTGACCTAGTGGAAGCAATTCCTAAATACTAGATGTGGAAAGCTGTAACATCCCGTCCGGATATTACAAATTTACTTAATAAAATAAGATAATAATATTAAATGCTCATTTATTAAGCTCCATTTTCCGAAACATGGGAAATATAAAACTTTTATTACATCCGAAGTTAACCCAAATCCATAAAATTTAAAACTCAATTACAATGTCTATGGGTAGTAATATGAAATATTACAAATTCTTTAAAAACTCATAAAATATAAAACTATGAGAAAGTCCTCTCCCAACTAGCCCTGCTCCGGCTCTATGCCTCACCAGATCCACTTGCAACATCGATTGCTCCCGTGTACCGCGTACACGATCATCGCCAAACACAAGCAAATAGGGTGAGCTAACAGAATAAAACATATGCATCAATTTATATAACAAAACACACAATCAAAGGAACTCCATCCTTTGGTCTCATCTCACATGGACGCCAACATGTAATCCATGTTTTACATCTTTGATTGATAGTCTCAAGATATCGTTGTTGCCAACCTAGAAGCCACCACTCGTAGAACACATGCAGAAACACTCGCTATTCCGAGCCACAACTCAAAGAATGCTCGTATTACCCTCCATCCTGAGCCACAACTCCAGGAATACTCCAGCATTTGACCCTTGAGATATCGGCCAAAGCCTCGTAGACCACACACATCCAAAGCAAGCAAAACACGATGTCTGCTTCATCAAAAATCGCCTGGCACTCCACACGAGCCGCCAGACACAAAAGGCTTCCAGACCGCCTGGCGGAGGACACATGCTATCAGGCGCCAAGTGCCTCTGATACTAGTATTTCCACAAGCATCGCCTGGCGGGACAACCCTTATCGCCGGGCGCAACACGCTTCAATTCTCTACTGGTTTTGTAGCCATCGCTTGGCGGTCAAACACCACCGCCAGGCGCTACACCAGTACTTGCGTAATACTGGTTTTTAAGCACCCAAAACAAAGTAAAATAAATTCATTCACATTTCATATATATTCTCCACCTTTAAAACCATGCTAGCATTCAATTCAAACAAGTATAAGTAACATCATTCTAACAATTTAAGCATATGATCCTAGGCACCAATGCAAATTAATATTGACACACAAGCCTTCATCAATAACCAATTCTCCACATGTGACTAATAAAAAGGAACATTCAAATTGATATAGACTTACCACGTAACCCAATAATGCTTCATTAGAAGTTACTTGAAATTATCAAGAGCTTAATCATGTATTTCAAAGACTCAAAAATCAGCAATATTGAGTAACGTATATCTCTAGCTACTGTTCTCCAAATCCAATCTCCACCGTTCAAAGTGAAGAAACACATGTTATGGACCACCTGCCAAAATTTCACCTAAATCGGACGGTTAATGAATCGGGAAATGATGTGATCCCAATAAGGCTTATAGCATTGGGCCAACGCCTAGGCCTATTCATTTTAATTTCTTTTGTTTTCTTTTATTTTTAATTAAATAAATGTGTTCTAATTAGGTTTATTTTTGCTAAATGCAGCCCATTTGTTAAAACTGCCATTTGCATTGGGCCTACGGCCCAATCTTCTCCATGCCTTCCGCACACACCAGATTCTTCAACGCTCTTTATTGGGCCTCGAGCAGTCCAATTTCGTTTGCACACCTCACGCATCTACAAAGTGGCATCCAGTGCATAATTCAAGAAGCGCCTAAATCAGTCTTCTATGGGTCTGCAATCAGAAGTTCTTCCACGCGTGATATTTTCTCTCCACTTGATTTCAGCATGGGCTGAAATATTCATTTCTACAACCAGAAGCCCAAAAGCATTTCGCAGATCAATCTATCACGCATAGACCGCTCGCTCTTCATTTCCGCTTCAAAACCCTTCACTGCTAGGGTTCTTCTCCTACTTCGAACCTTCACATGTTTCTCGTCGCTAGGGTTCAAGCCTTAACACAACTAGCTGTTAGATCCGTTTCCAACACGTTCCTTTTGTTGCTCTGCTAGGAACATTCTCAAGTCCACACCGTCCAGGCCACCTAGGGTTTGTTAGGGTTCCGTTTACCGTTAGGAACCATTGTTAGATGGCGTCCTTTGCTTTTCTTTTTCACCGGTTGCCTTCATCTATAAATGGCAAGCCAATCCCTTGTAATTTTTAGCTTTGATGAATGAGAATATTGGTTGAGAGTACTCCCACCTTTCATCTCTGCTCAAACCCTAAACCCTAGATTAGGTTTCACCTCGTCGGGTTTACCATTCCAGTGAGAAGCTTGAGAGAATCGAGCGTTAACCTTAAGAGTCTTCCGCTGCGTCTCTTAGTCGATTCCACCGAACAATCGACGTTTGGAGGCCGTTCTCCAGCGAACGGAGCACGTTTCCGCCAATCGATGGCACCGATGGCCTCATCAGGAAATGCAGTTTTACAAAAACTGCGCAAACTAGAAAAAATGGTGGCGCCTAGCGCCCAGAAATCACGAAGGTTGCGCCTGGCGGTGAAAAACAGGCGCCCGGCGGTTCCTGTACCGCATAAAGTACGAAAAACAACATTTTTCGTGAACAGAACAACATATACGTCTTTGGTATGGTGCCTGGCGGCCAATTGGGTGCCGCCAGGCGGTTCCTGCAGTTTCAAGAATCTAGCAACCCTTCCCTTGCGCCTATGAACCTCAACCAGCCTAACCATCCCGATTTCCTTCAGTTTTGACTCAATACTCACCACTCAAAGGTTTAGGATCACAATTTATCCAATAAGTTTGTAGTTCATTATGCAATTATTATACAATTTCTGAAAACCCCAATTCTTCCACCCTAACATTCATTCATAGCCAATCTCATTTGATTCCTTCGCACTACCATGACTTTTCACAATTAATCCCTTCCTTTTGGTCCAAATGTTGTTAAAATGCCTTTTCCACCGAACCAAAGCAACCCAGAACATGCAGAACCCGAAAATCGAACCAAAACGAAAAGCATCGCCTGGCGGTGTTCTTCACTGCCAGGCAGTTCATGATCAACCCAGAAAACTGGGTGGCAGGGCTTGCGTCGCCTGGCGGCACTAAGCTCACTGCTAGGCAGTTCCTATTAAGAACCCAGAAAAATAGGCAAAATGCATGTGTCGCCTGGCGGTAGTTCATCACCCGCCAGGCGGTTTCTGGAAAAATTTCCAAAAACGCGAAATTCAACAAAAATAGACATTGATCATGCAATAACATACGATACAACATACATTTAATTATTAACCAATCAAAACGACGTTAATCAACTCCCCTAACCTGGAATTTCCTTTGCTTAGAGTTTGAATTATGAGTCTTCCCTTAAGCACCAATGCCCTCCCTTTGATTCCTTCCAAAAAAAACTCTTCTTTTCACACCAAAATCATAATTTTCTCTTTGGAATTTCGCTCCTCACAAGGTCCTCTCCAATGGCAGCCTCAGAAAAGCTCTTTCTCCCCCTTAATTCACTTTTTAATTAGGTATTAAGGGTGATTAATGGCCAAAACGAAAATTATCTCATTGATGGTGGTAATTGCCATTCAAGCACAATTATGAGATGGTTTTTCAGCCCTTACTTGGCTGCCCATTCAGCTAGGATTTCCTCTGCCCTTTCACATTCAAGCCAAAACTAATTTTTGCAAAAAGAAAGTTTACTTTGGTTCTACCAAGGTTTGAACTCATAACCAAACCAATGTCATCCTAATGCACAACCACTCAACCAATTCATGTTTCATGATAATTCTTATAATTATAAGGTTTTATTATCACTCAACATGGTCATGCACATAATTAAAATAATAACAATTAAATAACACATAAATAGCATACATAGGACTTGAACCTAAGTCCTCTCACACATTTAAAGTACTCTCAACCACTTGAGCTAGTACTTTTCCAAATCATAACAATCTCCATTAAATGCCATAAAGGCTCCCCTACCCGTATTTATTAAATAATTATTTATTTAATTATTTAAATTTCATGGGTCTTACAAAAGCTGCTAGGACTAAGTTCGATGGGCAAATGACATCATAATCAGCTCAAATTATATCTCAAAAAATAGTAAGTACAACCCCTATTCAATTATCATAGTTTATGTGTTTCTCCTTTTGATTAAACTTGTTTATATGGTGCAGGATGAGTTAATTGAGCAAGAGACTCAGGGTTCATTTGTTGGCCATGGTCGGGACGATATACTCACAATGACAATTGGAAGGCCAGAGCACCTAGGATGTGTGCGTGGTGTTAGAAGTGCCATTAGTCTTCGAGATTACTTTGGTCCTCCACAAAGAAGTAATGAATCGCCGAGTCAAGAGGCCTTGAGGAAGATGAAACAGCAAATGGAGGAAAGATTCAACCAACGCATGTGAATTATGGAGCAACGTTTCATGGAACAACTTCAACAACAACAATAAATACAAAGAACACTTGAAGAAAAGCTTCAGTCCATAAAGCAGTAGAACATGCTTCAGTCCATCCTCGTGTTCATCCTCTATCCCGAGCCATAGCTCAAGAGATGTCATTCAGAGCCATAACTCAAGGAATGCCATGTGCTTAACTACTATCTCGAGCCACAACTCAAGGGATACGTTCCCAATCACAACTCAAGGAACACCAGCAAGCTGACCTTCGAGGTATCACCAAAGCTTTGTAGATCACGCACATCTAGAGTAAACAAAGCTTATGCCTTTGCATCATCGCCTGGTGCTGCCACCATGCGAAACTCACTTCCAGACCACCTGGCGGGGGGCACATGCCGCCAGGTGCCAAGTGCCTCTGATGCTACTGTTTCTGCAAGTATCGCCTAGCGGAACAACCCTTACTGCCAGGCACCACATGCTTCAATACCCCACTAGTTTTGTAGCTATGGCCTGGCGGTCAAACACCACCACTAGGCGCTACACCAATACTTGTGCAATATTGGTTTTTAAGCACCCAGAACAAAGTAACATCAATCCCACTCTTATAATTATGCATATCCACAATCAAGAATATTGGCTTACAGAAATCAACATGACTCCAATTCACAATCTCAATTTAGATGGCTTCATCATACGCGTACACAAGTATCACCATATATCAAATGCATCAATCCCCACATATTCATATATAGATTCCACCCTTTAAATCCATGCTAGCATTTAATTCCAACTTATGAATAATGTATGCTCAAACAAATATAAAGCAGCAACACTTTGACAACTTAAGCACATGATCCTATGCACAAATGCAAATTTATATTGACACACATGTTTTCACCAATAAACCAATTCTAAACATGTGACTAACCCAAAGGAACATTCAAATTCATAAAGACTTACAACATAACCCAATCATGCTTCATTAGAAGTTACTTAGAATTATCAAAAGGTTATTCATCCATTTTAAAGACTTTAAAACCAGCAATCGTGCATAACATATATCTCTGACTAATGACCTCCAAATAAAATCTCCACTGTGCAAAGTGAAGAACTACATGTTATGGACCACTTTGCAAAATTTCACCAAAATCGGACGGTTAACGAACCAGAAAAAGCAATTTTACTAAAATTGAGCAAACCAGAAAAACGGTGGTGCCTAGTGCCCAAAAATCAGGAACCTAGAAACCCATAAATTTGGATTGTTTTAACATGAGTCGCCTGACAACTTTGAAGGCCCGCCAAGATTCAAACCCATAACCATGCCAATGCCAACTCAATACAAACCATTCAACCAATTCATGTTTCGTGATAATTCCTATAAATATAGGATTATATTTTCACTCCTCATGATCCAACACATTATTAAAATAATAATAATTTAAATAACACACAATTGGCATACATAGAACTTGAACCCAAATCCTTTCACACAATAAATTACTCTCAACCAGTTGAGCTAGTACTTTTCCACATCATACATGTTAGAATTAAATGCCATAAAGGCTCCCACTACCTGCATTTATTATTTATTTATTTAATTAAATTTCATGGGTCTTACACTAGGCACCAAACAAAAACTAGAACCATTGCTCTAAGGATACCGCCTGATGGTTCACACCTCACCGCCAGGCGGCCCACGTTCCAATGACACCCCTAAGAGCCTTATCGCCTAGCGGCCTTCACTGTGCCGCCATGCGCTATACCAGTAGCGTGCCAATTACTTGTTTAGCACCTTGAAAAGAGATTTTTCTGACTTAAATGTTCATGCTTAATTCCAGTTTACCAATCTACATGTCCAATCATTATGCCACACCCAATTTTACATTACTACACCACATATGTCTCAATTACTCAAGGTTAACATAGATTCCATTAATTGCAACCATACCACTCCTTTATTCCAATCAAGAATAACGCACACCCATAATTCTATATAACAACACATCTCATAATGAAAAATTCACCTTATTGTAATGTAATGTTTACTCTCTGCCCAATAATACATTCACTTCTAATGCAACCAACACCAACTCTTAAAGTTCACGTTCATGATTATAATAAAATCACCAAAAATCAGAATCTAGAATTTCCACATTTCATGTAACATCTCAGCTGGATATTACTAATTTTAAATAAAATAAAACTTAAAGAAAATTAAGACTACATTTATTATAAAGTCTTTCCAAAAATGCGGGAAATTGAAATCATTTCTTACATAGCTAATAAGCCAAAATCCATAAATTATAAGGATCGCTTACAATTATAAGGATCGCTTACAATTTCAAAGTCTAGTACGATAAAGGTTTACAAACGTTTAAAAATCCATAGAACAGTAAAACTTCATAAAGGCTTTTCCCAAACTGACCCCTCTCTGGATCTATGCCTTACCAGCAACACCTGCAACATCATCTGCTTTTGTGTAACGAATTACAAGATCATCGCCAAACACAAACAGATAGGGTGAGCTAACAAAATAAAATTATATAGACAATTTAAAAAAATATATATGCATACACTCATCAAAGAAACTCTATCCTCTCATTCCATGCCACACAACCACCACCATGCAATCCATGTTCTATGTCTTTAGATGACAACCTCAAGATACCCTTTGTTGCCTCTACCTACAAGCACAACTTGTAGAACACATGCGAGAAACCTGTTACGGACCACACTTCGTAATGCTAGGTGGAGTTCCCAATATGAACAATAGTTCATAATTGTCCCAAGACTACCAAAATCGCTAGTTAACACTAAAGTTGGCAATCTTCTTGGATCCATCCGTATGAGCCACAACTCGCACACTCGCACCGGCAACACTCGCCAATCCGAGCCACAACTCAAGGAATGCTTGTGTCCATCCGTCATCTTGAGCCACAACTCAAGGGATGTCATTCCAAGCCACAACTCAAGGAATTCCACGTGTTTACCCTATATCCCGAGCCACAACTCAAGGGATACCAATCCAGGCCACAACTCAAGGAATGCTACAACAAAGTTCATCCTTAAGGTATCACTCAAAGCCTTGTAGACCATGCACATCCAAATCACACAAACAATTACTTGACCATGGACCTAGGATATACATGCTTCCACCAACATGCCCGCTCGTGGTCCTGCTTTTGCGAACCTCCCAGCTCGTAGTCCAACTCTACGGACCTCCCCGCCCGTAGTCCAACACACGTGATCCAAAAACTACAAACCTCCCCACTCGTAGCAGTCCTTGAGTGTGAGCACAGAACATATGAACCTCTCCGCTCATATCTTCACACGAGAGCATCATAATTTGAACCTCCCAGCTCATATTATCATGTGTTCACCATAAACCATGAATCTACCTGCTCATGACACAATCAAGCATCTCCTGGTCCAAGCCTAATATCACAAACACACAAAACACAAGCCAATAGAACCCACTGCTCTTTGCACTATCGCCTAGCGTTGCCTAAGCGCCGCCAGGCAACAAGCCAGCACACACTGCTTAGCGGAACCCTCTCGCCGCCAAGCACCAAACACATATAGAGCCATTGTCTTAATGGCTATCGCCTGGTGGTTCACTCCTCACCGTTAGGCGCCACACACTTCAGGGACATCCCTGGTACTCCTATCGCTCGACGGCCACCATTGTGTCGCTATACACTATACCAGTAACGACCTGTTGCTGGTTTAGCACCCCAAAATAGGTTATATTCAATCATCCTCTTCCAATTATGCATATCCATAATCAAGAATATATATATATATATATATATATATATATATACTTCCATAAATCACATGACTCAAATGCACAGTCTTAACTTAGATAGCTTTAACATACTTGTACACAAATATCACATATTAAACATGTATTTCACCAGCCATCATTCATATCATGGAACCACTTTAAATAGTAGACACACTCGTGCTCCTAAAAACATCATAGTTCAATCCAACACACACATTATTTTCCCCTTCTAATTTTCCCAACCCTTTGCATGCATACAATTCACAAACACTACATAAGCCATAATCAAAGCTATATACTTATTCTGCATGCCCCCGTAGTTCCATTACATTTAAAGCATGATTATCATGTTCCCATACTTGCCCAAAACCCATCATGATCATACCAGCACTTAAGCACACTTAAGCATTCATTACTAATCATACTTTTAGGGAATTAAAGAACCAATCATGTGACATATATCTCTAGCTACAGACATCCAATTCAAATCTCCATCGTTCAAAGTAAAGAACAATATGTTATAGATCACTTGTCAAAATTTCACCTAAATCAAACGGTTAACAAACCGGGAAACACAGTTTTACGAAAACTTAGCAAACTAGAAAAAGGTAGTCGCCCAACGATTAGATCTTGCCGCCCAATGAAAATACACCAGAGACCTAGCGCCTGGCGGTAGGAAACCACCGCCTGGTGGTCCTTGCTTCGCGAAAAACACGTGAAATAGTGTTTTTTCACGAAAAAACCCTATTCCACACATCCATGCATCACTTGGCGGCAGTTCATCACCGCCAGGCGGTTTCCATCAGGAACCCTAAAATGCACATCAAAAGATATGTGTCGCCTGGCGGCTTCGAAGGCCCGCCACGCGGTTTCTCAAAAATTTCCAAAAAACATGAGAATCAAGCAATCATACTTCACATTGTATACTTGTTTATGCAATTAAACTAGAAAAACAAGAGGTACAACTCCCCTAACATGGTTTCCTTACTCGAGCTTGATAATTTGGGGCGCCCTTTTTATCAACTATGACCTCCCTAATCACCTTCTAGCAATAGTCCTCAATCCTCTCTAAAATGCAACCTCCTATGCTTATTAAATTCTTCTCAAATGTTTAACTAAGCTGCCCTTTTGTTTTTTTCTCTACTTTCTCCCCTCTCCCACTCCTTAAGTCACTTAGTTAAACCTCATTAATCCAAAAATGAAAAATGGCATTAAGAGAGACATTAATGGCCATCAAATTCCATTAATAGCTGATTAACTCAGCCCTTCCAATTTCTCTCTATGATGGTTAGGGTTTATAATCCTTCCCTTTCCATGCCAAACTGATTTTAGCAAAAAGAAAGCTTAATTCATGTTTAGCAAGGTTAGAGCACGTAACCATCCAATCCCAAAGCAAGTGCCCAACCACTTCAACCAACTCATATTTCATGATGATTCTTTGACACCTAGGATTATATTATCACTCATCATGTTCAAGCGTTTATTATTAAAATAATAAACAATTAAAATAACACACAATTGGCATACATAGGACTTGAACCCAAGTCCTCTTAACCATTTGAGCTAGTACTTCTCCACATCATAAAAGCTAGCATTAATTGCCATAAAGGCTCTCACTGCCCGCATTTATTATATAATTATTTACTTAATTATTTAAATTTCTCGGGTCTTACATTTCACATTAACCCCCATACTGTTTCCTAACTACACCATTACAATTCCTTTGCAATTACCATTCAATATCAATTTCCACTTACACATTAGAATAAGCACACCATCATATTCTCTTCATTACTCATTCCAATCACCAAGTTTAAGTACACTCTTCTCGTCACCTAAATTTACAATAATAGCCCTGAAACTCAATACTTGCATCCAACCTAGCTAGAACCCTATAACTTGAAAAATACTCACTATCGCTTGGTGACAGATCATGCGCCGCCAGGCGACATATCAGTTTCTAGGTAAAATCCCAAATTTTCCTTTTTCTGTAAAAACCTTTAATCTTTCCCAATCTAATCAAATCAGACAATTCTCCATATTTACAAGTGAATCGTTGAACGCAATACACCTAATATTATATTGTACTGCACCCAAGCGACCTAACACGACTATATGGTGAAATCCACCTACATAGCCCTGCAAGCAGTTGTCAAATGAATAGACAAATAGGCATAAGCAGTCTAAGCCGCCTACTTCAAAGGACTAGCCGATATTCATTGACCAGACTTAGATTATTACAAACCAGGCCCCTAGTACCATCAATTATCAACTAAAGGCCTGGGTCAGGTTGGCCCAGGCCCAGGCCCAACTACGACCTATGCGATGGCCCGACCCATGACAAAATCATACATAATTAATAAACTATAAATATGCATGGACCCCAGTAATTAAAGGTACACATTCATTAATCTCTTAATCACAAGATTTGACTTTTTGAGCACCTGTTGGCTAATTTGATCGTCGGAGTCTTCTCCACAGATAACCCCTCACGGGTCCAAGCCGAAGTACTAGCAGATGGCATATGCAAGCTGGGAGGAAACCTACTAGAGGGATTGCAGATTGAGGTAAGGTGATGTTTGTGTTTGACATTTCTTATTTGTTCTCCGCAGGAACATATACTAACTCATATGACAACTGGACTCTAAAATTCAGATTCTTAATTACTTCCCGCCAACCCCTAAACATACACTCATAATTCATTTAGGTTTTAATTTGTTCAATATATTCATAGGAAATACAATTTCCTAAATTTTTCAACAATAATTTCACATCATAAACACATAGTACATATGCCAAACATCACTATGATTCCTGCACCAAAACAACACTCAAAACGACACAAAATAGTGTCGCGCCTCCTGGCAGACATGCATCACCGCCAGGCGTATTTTTTGGCATAAAGCTAGAAACTGCGAAAAAAATAGCATGACAAAGAGAATTTTATGGAATTAAATCATTGCAGTGCACAAACATCATACACGAATTCATAACACATAGGAGCAGCTCCACTTACCTGGAATTTTTTTCTCCAATCGAGTTCCTTAGCCCTTCTTTCAGACTACTTCGTTCACCTTTGCTTATACTAACCATAAGGAATCCCCTCCTCTTTGATTTCTCCACACACCAATTTCTCTGCACTTTTCTAGAACTATCTCCCTTTCCTCTCCTTTTCCACTTCTATTTTAATTAAATTAATTAAAAAAAACGAAATTAATTATTGTAAGGGTTAATGGCCATCAATTGTCATTAACCAATTCATGTTTCACGATAATTCTTACACCTCTAGGAATATAATATCACGGATAAAGGTAAAATATATCACTAATAAGTGATTAAATTAACGCACAATTTGGCATACACAAGACTCGAACCCAAGTCCTCTCAACACAATCACATACTCTCAACCATTTACGCTAGTACTATTCCACATCATAGAAGCAAATATTAAATGACATAAATACTCCAACTACCCGCATTTATTAAATAATTATTTATTTAATTAATTAAATTTCTCGGGTCTTACAGATTACATGTACATAAAAAAGGCAAGGACTCCAAATTATTGTTCAAAATGTTGTGAAAT